>NC_139512.1:38863252-39340752 GCF_947247035.1 Vipera ursinii
AACATAGTCCTTAATATCTTACTCTTGCCCCCAAGCCACCAGAGTACCAAATGAAAAGTGTTACATACTCCCTCATAAGCAGCAGTCCTATTGTCATGGCAGAGTTACAATATTTCATCCCATTGTATATAAAAATTGTGTATGATTTCTAGAGAAGGTTAAAAAAAACAGACTGCAGGTCTCTGGAGGGCATTCATCCAAGCTCTTACATGTTCATCCTGTTGTTGCACTTTGATCTAGCAGATCTATAATCTGTCTCTCTCTGCCCTCTTAGAATCTATTCTATTGAGAGGGACAAAAACAGGTTGGATTTAGGCACTGGGGGGATTCAAATAATTTAACAACTAGTTCTCTGCCCTAATGACCATTTTAAGTATAAAAAACTATATACCAAAAGATAGTTTATTATTTCAAGCAGAACAATAAAAGAGGTACCCAAAACTAGATTATGTTATAAGAAAGAGTTTTAAAATGTTAATGAAAAATATTAAATAACACCTGACAAAAAACAATAAAACTGTTATTTAAGATATTTCCATATTGCTTCTTGACTGGCATCCTCACTTGCAATTTTCTTTGCTTTTATCTGAGCATCATCGGCTGTGTCATTCATCCTTAACCATCTTTTCACTTTGTAGGAGTAGGATCCAAGTTGCAGCAGGAAGCCGCAAGGCTCGTTGTGCCAATCACGCTGGTGCTGCCCCTTGCACCAGGAGGCCACGCGGTGAATCATGCCAATGTGCTGCTGCCACTGCTTGTGGCAGGAGGCTGCGCGGTGCTTCGTGCTGATTGTACTGGTGTTGCCACTCATGCCGATTGGCGCAATGAGCCTTGCGACCTCCTGCAGCAATAAGTACCACCGGTGCGATCGGTGTGAAGAACCATGCGGCATCCTGCCATGATCAGCAGCAGTAGCCCAATCAGCATGAAGAGCAATGCGGTGTCCTGCCATGAATGGCAGCAGCAGCACAATGTGCCATGTGGCATGCAGCCACAAGCAGCCACAGAAGAACTCAGATTTCTCATAACCGGATCACCGAACTTAACAAAATAATAGGTATGGGTTCTGCCGAACCGGTGCAAACCAACTGAATCCCACCACTAGATTTTAGGCTTTGGTTGGTCAGGAATGATTATGGAGTATTATGTTTGCATATCTGGTAGCTTGTTCTGTGAGCCCTAATATATGAGATATAAAAACTGATTTGACAAGGACTGAGAAATTGTGCAGGTTTGTTTTTATTTTGTAAAATTTTTAAATCCTTGTGATCTGTGCATAACTGTACTGGATGGAGTGTTCCTTTTAGGAAGTGTCTGCATTGTTGGAATGCTGCTTTGATCACAAGCAACTCCTTATTGAAAATGTGATAGTTCCTTTTCCCTGGAAGAAACAATCTGAACACACAGAGCAGATGATCTTTCTTCTCCTTTTTCAATGCCTGAAGATAGGATATACCTAATGCCAAATCTGAGGCAACTGTCTACACCACAAAGAGATGGGAAGAGTCTGGATGTTTGAGCAGCAGCTGGGAAGAGAAAAAGATTTTGGATTCTTGAAAAGCTGGTAACTCAAGTAAATCATCTGAATTTATGTCCTTTCTTTAAGAACTCAACAAGTGGTCTTATGTTCTCTGCAAAATTAGGGAAGAACTTTTATAAATATTTGCAAATCCTAGGATATACTGAATATCCTTCATGTTTTAAAGTACCAGCCTTGAGATTACAGTTGGTTTTTTGGTAGGATCTATTTGTATTCATTCAGCAGAGATCCAAATAACCCAAGTGGGAAAGATCAAATGCACATTTCTCAAATTCAATCAAAATGTTTATGTTTATCTTTGAGTTGCTCCAAAACACTTTTAAGACAGTCACCATTATTGTTAAGCAAATCATGTGGTTGTTAAGCAAATAGGCTTTTTTGTCATTTTTTTCTGATATGAAAGGCGAAGAAACACCACAAATTGCAGTCACCTGACCTCAGGATGCTGGAAATTGTTGTAAATATGAACCAGTTGCCAAGCGCCCACCAATGCAATCATATGGCTGGGGTGGTGCAGCAGTCATAACTTTGAGAACCAGTGATATGTAGGATTTTTTGAAGTCCATTGAAGTTTGAATGGTCAATAAGTACCTGGTGATAAATTAAGTACTACCTGTACTTTAGCATGCAAGTGTTGGTTATTTATTTATATCCTGCCTTTATTAGTTTTTCATAATTAAACTCAAGGGTAATGTACTATAATGTGCAAATATATGCAACACTCCTTCCTCCTTTTCCCCCACAACTACCCTGTGACATGGGTTGGGCTGAGAGAGAGTGACTGGCTCAAAGTCACCCAGCTGACTCCCCAGTGAAAAAACAACAACTGAATTCTCTCCTTTTTTCTACTGACAAGGAACTTTTTGCTACTTTTTATTTGCTACTTTTTATTTGAGGATGTCATAGGATGGGAAGTGGAGGCTAGGGATGAAGAGAAGTGGTACAACTTCCTCTCCTTATTATATCCTCTGTGTCTTGACTTTTCCAAGCCAACAATCAATTAACACATAATGCTGGAACATCTCTTTTAAATTTCGTGTAGTAGCTTACAGCATTTCCCTAATTGTGGAGAGCATAGGACAAGAGGAAAAGCTGCTACTAGGACAATAATCAGGCAATCATGGTTTACATCCTTTCCAAGAATCTTAACTGAGAAAGTGCTTCAGACAAGACCTTCCCAAGTTCACATGAAAATAAAGTGAGGGAGATTTTTTTACTCTAGCTGTCCTAATAAAATAAATGTTAGATCTATATGGCATTGGTTTCTTGGTCTGATCTACCTTATTGGGCTGACACTAACTCATCTCTCAGCAATATCAGCAAGTTTTTTTCTTGAAATTGGTTAGAGTCAGTTCATTCTACCCCACATCTCTGGCAAATAATTGAAAAACGATTTTGTGTTCCTGAACACTGTCATTGCCTTTTGAAGCTCTCAGTTTTGCTGTTGGTCTCTTAGCTGAATTATAAAATATACAATAGTTCTAAATCTTTGCATGAAGTTCAGGTAATTATCCAATGAGGAATTATTGCCCTTGTTCAAGGATTAATAACAAACTCTTGAAATGTCTCTCTCCCTGCTCTTATAGCAAAAATAATCAAGGCTGAGCAATCTTGAGTTTCTTTCTCACTCCCTTCTCCCTTCAGGGAAAAGTTGTTGTTTACCTAATTGCTGTTCAATTCCTTTGTCAAATGCATCTTGATACTAGTATCTATCTCCCAATTTCTCAAAAGTCTCCTCCCCACCCACTTTCTTTGTTAATTTTAATATTTATTCCTGAGATGTTTTTCGATTTCTTTAAAAATTCTTTTGATGTTGCAAAATAGCAGTTGGTCCTGCAAATATTTTAGCAGTCTGGATTTCCTAATCTGAAAAAAGCACCAATGGAAAGATTTCTATTCTTGGGATTTAATTGGAATCAATTTAATTTTAATTTAATTTAATTTAATTTATTAATATTTCTATACCGCCCTTCTCCCGAAGGACTCAGGGCGGTGTACAGGGCAAGAATAAAATACAAAATTACAAAAGTTAAAAGTAATTAAATACATGCCCGTTAAAAAAACAATTAATACATAATAAATAACCCCAATAAAATAATAATAAACCCCCCCAATCCCCCCTCAGGCCAGGCCGGCTTGTTCGAACAAGTATGTTTTTAGGTCGCGGCAGAAGGAGCAGAGATCGGGCGCCGTCCGGAGCTCAACTGGTAGCTGGTTCCATAATTCTGGGGTGCCCACAGAGAAAGATCTCCCCCTGGGGGCCACCAATCTACATTCTCTGACCGGTGGCACCCTGAGGAGGCCCTCTCTGTGGGAACGCACAGGGCGGAGGGAAGTTGATGCCGGCAGCATGTGTTCCCTAAGGTACTCCGGACCCCTGCCATGTAGGGCTTTAAACATCATTACTAGTACCTTGAATCTCACCCGGAAGACATCAAGAAATCTACAAATTGCTGGTCCTCACATAGTGGTCCTGGGTACCTGGTTTTTAAAACAAGTGTGAAAATTGACACACATAGAACTGAAAATTTCATTGAAATACTAAGCTCTTTTGAAAAATATTTTAAAAGGAGTTTCTTTTAAACTGAAAGGATAGCTATATAAAGCAAACTAATTTTCTTTTTTGGCACAGTATTAATTTCTGCATCTATATATATATATATTTAGTCGAAACTTTCACCTCCAAAGAGGCATTAAAACAAAAAGATGTAAACAATAAAGAAAGAAAGAAAGCACAGAGCAATGTTGTGTATATGCGTATACGGTTATGTGTTATCTTTTATCTCTGTGGTGTCTGTCTGGAACAATTAAGGTGACAAATGGAGTCCTAAGTACTAATTAAGCTGAAAATAGCAGACCCCAGGACAAGCCTGTTTTTTTTTCCAGACAGCAACCAATAGGCACTCTGCATAGCTTTTAGTTTTCAGTTAAATAGACAATAAAGCCTTCAGCAAACAAACTCATGGGAATTTAAAATATCTGGAGGTAGGTTGCACTTTGTCCTGCAAAATAAGAAGGTTGGCCTGAAATAATAAATTCATTTAATCATTCAAATGGATTGTGGTAGCAGTAAATGGTGACTGTAAGCTGATTGATTTTACTACATTACTTGGACCAGTTGGTGCTTATTGCTTATCACTTAGGACAGCAGCTCCAATGCAAAGTGAACTCCCAGTTTTAATACAATAAGCTTTTTAATCTGATACAAGTATCATTATTTAATCGTGAATACCATTGTAAGGACCTACCTCAGCTAACCACCCGAGAAAGCAGAACTCTTGAAACAGGCATTGTCTCAAAAGGAACTTTTATTAGGGGTTTAGTGACAGTAGGGAAGTCAAGGGGAGATCTGGGGAAAGTCCTGCTTAAATTGCAGAGTTAAACTAGCAATCTTCCTCTTCCCACCAAAGTCATAGTGTCCATCTGCAATCCAGCCAATCCACAAGTGGTATAATGTTTGGGTAACTGGCATAGTTGGGACGCATCTCAAGGTCTTCTCCAGTTTCGTTTCTCCATAGCTGTCAGAATCCATTTATATCATATTCATAAATGGAATGTTTCAAACAGTATTCCATGGATTCTGCCATCTCCCGAAGAGAATAGAATAGATGTGTATTGAACCGGTATTAGGCATTTCAAAGGAAAGGAGAAGCCTTTTGAACTGGGAAAAAAAGGGGGGGGCTAGCATCTGGCTTGTGTCACGGAAGAGAGCAATAAACATGAAGGGTCCTAAGTTCCTTTTTCCCATGAGAGGGATGATACGAGATAAAGGATGGGGGACTGACCAAATGGGGTTAAGGGGGGTTAAACCGGGAACTCTTTATAAGGGTTTACTTCATGGAATAATATTAAGTCCTGTCTCGTTTCCTACAACCAAGCATGTCATAGTAAAGATTCTTTTTGGAATAGATTTGACTCCAAGAATTTTGTCTTCCTAAGACGTGGTTTGGGGTGGGTCCTGACAATAGCTGTCTCCCTGATAAGAGAGACACAATCTTTTCTCAAGTGGATAGGGGTGGGAGAGGAAAAGTAAAAAACGAAAGTTATCCCAAGCAAAAGCAAATTCCTCCCTTCCCCCCCCAGCAGAATGGCAAGCCCCAAACAAGAGCACATATGCAGGGGAAACAATAAGGATTTGGGGACCTGATAACTCTTATCAGGATTCAATTTGCGTATGCCCAAGATGGCGGACGTGCTTGGCTGAGCTCCGCGAGGAGCTCCAGCAATTTTGGTGACCCTGGGAGCCCTACAGGAATGTCATTCTCTCTGTATTGGGGGTCTGGATTAGGGTCGAGGTAAGCTTCTGATGGTTATCCCTGGAGCTGCTGTGCTGCTTGTCTGGCTTGTCGGAGGGCCCCGGCTGTTCGGAGGAGTTTTGGAGAGCCGTGCAGGCCCGGAGGAACTGGCTGAGCCCTGCGCTGTGTTTTTCAGCACCGACCAGCTGACTGTGCTCCGCGGCACCGACCAGCTGTTTGTTGGCTTTTCGGAGGGCCCCGGCTGCTCGGAGGAAGTTTGGGAGAGCCGTGTGGGCCCGAAAGAACTGACTGAGCCCTATACTGTGCGTTTCGGTGCCGACCATCTGATTGTGCTCCGCGGCGCCGACCAACTGCTTGTCGGCTTTTCGGAGGGCCCTGGCTGCTTGGAGGAAGTTTGGGAGAGCCGGGAAGGATCAAGGAACTGGCTAGCCCTGTGTTGTATTCTTCGGCGCCGACCAGCTGACTGTGCTCCGTGGCGCCGTTCAGCTGTTTGTCGGCTTTTCGGAGGGCCCCGGCTGTTTGGAGGACTTTGGGAGAGCCGTGTAGGCCCGGAAGAACTGGCAGAGCCCCGTGCTGTGTTTTTTGGTGCCGACCAGCTGACTGTGCTTCGCGGCGCTGATCAGCTGTTTGTCGGAGCCCGGAATAACTTGACGGAGCCGGCGACTTCAAGGAGAACTTTCCAGTTGCTCAGGAGCCGGATGCTGGTTGAGTTACAACTGCTACTATGAACTACGGCTTGGAGCAGTGTCAGCGTTTTAAGCTGAAGTGGTGGAGACTGCCCTGGTTGCCGTCGGTTGGCGGTGAGGGAGTTGGAGCGCCGCGACCGCCCTGGTACGGTGACTATGGCTGGGTGGAGTATGGACTTTTATGCCTGGACATCTGGAGGCATGGACTATTATGGTTCACTGGACCATATCCTTGAGCCCCACTCTATGACTTTATGGGTTTTTACCCTAATCCATCTCGCTGACTGGTTTCCCCTATTGTCCTCCCCTTCTCCTTTCCCCCTGGGCTGTGGAAGGCGCCGGGTGTATAACCACTGTGAGAGAGTGATTAAGAGTTAAGAGTTTCCATCTGTTCCGTCTTAGAGGTGAGAGCTCTAGGTGGTATCTCTTTCCCCGGCTGCATATCTCAGGCTGCTCCCCGGTTCTGACCGTTGTGAGAGAACGGGGACTGTCCCGGGGTTACCCAGCTCTAGTGGCAGAAGAGCTGGGTTTGCAGTCTGGATGCTCTCCTTCCATTTTTAAGATCCTCCCATTTTATTTATTCGATCTGGGTCTGTTTTGCTGTATTGCCCAATTTTACTATGGTCTTGAGGTACTCCAGCACGGTTTTACTCACTCTCAGGGGTGCCCCCCCATCCTGGGAGCGACCCGCCTTATCTTTTAATTCGCCTCTTGATGACAGGTCTGACTGTTGGGACCCTGAGAGATGGCCGGGCAGAAACAGGGGCCCAAGATATAAATTTAACAAGAGGCCCCTGATTACTTTTTTAGCCAATTTTTTTGTAGGGTTAGGGAGGGGGGAGGGTTGTGGTTGGTTGGAGAGGGGGGGTAATCCGCCAACTGCTGTTCAGACCAGGCCTAGGGTAGATCGCGTTGGGGGGGAGCCGGGGTCGGTCATCTCTGGAGCTCTGGAGCGGGTCGTGGGATTGCCAATTCCCACGACGATAGGGAATGGCTGTAGGTATAAGATCAGAGGGCTGTATCGACCTCCAGGAGGGCCTCTCCGCTATCTACAAGCGGTGAGGCGCTCCGACCCTCTGCCTTCGACCCAAGGTTCTGGGAGCGGGGATGTGCAGCCACCTGAGCTCTGACTGGTGTACCTAAATGCCAGGTCCATTGCTAATAAGGCTCCCCTCGTCCGGGATCTAGTCGAGGGTGAGCAAGCGGACCTGGCTTGCATTACGGAGACCTGGTTGGGCCCAGAGGGTGGTATCCCCCTGGTTGATCTTTGCCCACCAGGCTTCCAGGTGCTACACCGGTCTCGGACTCAGGGTAGGGGTGGGGGAGTGGCTGTAGTTATGAGGGAGACCTTATGTCCGCAGGAGGCCACCGTTCCTCAGATAGTCGGGTGTGAATCTCTCTTATTGAGGTTTGGTCCTAGGGCGCAGTTGGGCTTGCTGCTCGCGTACCTTTCGCCTAGTCGCGTAGCAGCAGCCCTGCCTGAGCTTCTCGATATCCTCTCAGGGCTGGTGATTGAGTTTCCTAAACTTATGGTTTTGGGAGACTTCAATCTACCATCCCTGGGAGGAGCATCTGAGTTAGCTCGGGAGTTCATGGCTTCCATGACAGCCATGGACCTGACGCAGGTAATTCATGGACCGACCCATGAGGGAGGTCACACCCTTGACTTGGTTTTCTTATCTGGTCGGTGGTTAGATGATCTTGGTGGGGGCTCCCCAATTGTTATGCCCCTGTCATGGACCGATCATCATCTCCTGCGGCTGGTCTTCCGTTTTGCCACTCCCCACCGTGGGGTTGTTGAGCCAACTAGATGGTTCCACCCCAGGCGCTTAATGGACCCTGAGAGGTTTCAGGCAGCGCTGGGGGCCCCACCTGCCTCCCCAGCTCACAGCTCGGCAGATGCCTTAGTGGAAGCCTGGGAAAGGACGGCCACGGAGGCACTTGACCGAGTTGTACCCTTGCGGCCCCTGACCCGGCGCAGATCCCAATGGGCTCCATGGTTTTCCGCGGAGCTCCGGGAGATGAAGCGTCGGAGACGGGGCCTAGAGAGCGTTTGGAGGTCCAGCCGATCTGAATTCGACCGATTGCGACTAAGAACCCATATTAGGTCTTATCTCGCTGCGATGAGGGTAGCGAGATCTAATTACTTCGCTGCCCTCATCGCGTCCGCAGATAATCGCCCGGCCGCCCTGTTTAGGGTGACCCGCTCCCTCCTTAACCAGGAGGTTAGTGGGGATCCCTTGCAGGGGCGTGCCGAGGAATTTAGTCTGTCAGACAAAATCGCTCGGATTCGAACCGGTTTGGACTCCGACTGGGCAGTATCGGACGATCAGGACACGAGCGATCTTGTCAATGTCACCTGGGAGGAGTTCGATCCTGTGACTCCGGAGGAAGTGGACAGGATCATGGGGAGGCTGAGCTCCACCACATGTTTATTGGACCCGTGCCCTTCCTGGCTGGTTTATGCAGCCTGGGAGGGGACACGAGGCTGGTTCCAGGCGGTTATATCTGCTTCTTTGAGTGAGGGTAGTTTTCCCGCCGCCTTGAAAGAGGCGGTGGTGAGACCTCTCCTCAAGAAGCCTGCCTTGGATCCGGCTGTTTTGAATAACTTTCGTCCGGTCTCCAACCTTCACTTCCTTGCGAAGGTTGTTGAGAGTGTGGTGGTGCACCAGCTCCCTCTGGTCCTGGATGAAGCGGATTATCTAGACCCGTACCAATCGGGCTTCAGGCCCGGGTACAGCATGGAGACGGCATTGGTCGCGCTGGTGAATGATCTCTGGAGGGCTCGGGACAGAGGATATTCCTCTGTTCTAGTCCTATTAGACCTCTCAGCGGCTTTCGATACCATCGACCATGGTATTTTACTGCGGCGTCTCAGGGGATTGGGAGTGGGAGGCACGGTTCTTCAGTGGTTCTCCTCCTATCTCCTGGGACGCTCGCAGTCGGTGTTGGCAGGGGGGCAGAGGTCGACCGCGAGGCCTCTCGCTTGTGGAGTCCCTCAGGGGTCGGTCCTCTCGCCCCTTCTGTTCAACATCTACATGAAACCGCTGGGTGAGATCATTCGTGGTTTTGGAGTTGGGTATCATCAGTATGCTGATGATACCCAACTTTTCATTTCGACCCCAAACCACCCCAGTGATGCCCTCGACGTGATGTCCCGGTGCCTGGAGGCGGTCCAGGTCTGGATGGGGAGGAACAGGCTTCGTCTCAACCCTGACAAGACGGAGTGGCTGTGAGTACCGGCATCTCGGGATATTCAGGATATCCCACCCCTCATTATGGGGGGTGAGTCATTACCTCCTGTAGATAGGGCTCGCAACTTGGGAGTCCTCCTAGATTCACAGCTCTCTTTAGAAGACCATATTGTAGCTGTAACTAGGGGGGCGTTCGCCCAGGTTCGCCTGGTGCGCCAGTTGCGGCCCTATCTAGACCAGGATGCCTTGCGCACGGTCACTCATGCGCTCGTGACCTCTCGTCTTGATTACTGCAACGCTCTCTACATGGGGCTACCCTTGAAGACCACTCGGAGGCTCCAACTGGTACAGAATGCAGCCACGAGAGTTGTATTGGGGGTTTCCCGATACTCCCGTGTCACACCTTTGCTCCGCGAGCTGCATTGGTTGCCAGTTGTCTTCCGGGTGAGGTTCAAGGTGTTGGTAATGACCTACAAAGCCCTCCATGGCATGGGTCCAGAATACCTTGGGGAGCACCTGCAGCCGGCGTCAACTTCCCTCCGCCCAGTACGCTCCCACAGAGAGGGCCTCCTCAGGGTGCCGACGGTCAAAGAATGCCGACTGGTGACCCCCAGGGGGAGAGCGTTCTCTGTGGGTGCACCGGATTTATGGAATCATCTTCCGGTAGAGCTCCGGATGGCGCCTGATCTCCGCTCCTTCCGGCGCGACCTTAAAACCCATCTCTTTAAAGAAGCGGGCCTGGCCTGATGGGATGGGGTGGGATTTTTATTATGACTTCAATTTTAAATTTGTATTATTATGGGCATTGTTTAATCATGTTTTAATAATTTTAATTTTTGTATCCAATTTTTATGTATTGCCCTGTTAACCGCCCTGAGTCTCTTGAGAGAAGGGCGGTATATAAATTAAATTAATAAATAAATAAATAAACCCCTCTAGAAGAACAGGAAATTCACCTAGAAAACAGAAAAGGAATGGGAAAAGAAAAGAAGCAATATAGAACATATCAATCAGGTTTATCAGAATATGTAGCATGGAAATGTTTGAGAAGTCTAGGGGTTCTAACATGTTTCTTGTACAACCTCTCATTCTGGGAGGATGTTTTCGAGAATCCAAAATATCTCTAATTTCAAAGTGTTGTTCACCCTCAACCATGATAGGCATGGGTGCCCGAGGTGCAGGAGGTCTAAGGTCAGTGGTGGGATTCAGCCAGTAGAACCAGTAGCTAAATTTTGTTGAGTTCAGAGAACCAGCTGAACCCATGCTGCTTCTGGAAGTTCGTTCTAGGCCTCAGAGGCCTGGAGGAGGTCTTCTAGGCCTAAAACGACACACTGAAAGTGCATGGATGTCACTTCCGGAAGTCCTAAGAGGCTCAGGCCTGCATCCATGCAGAGAACCAGATGTTCAAATATTTGAATCCCACCACTGCCTAAGGTTAGAGGTAGCCTCCAGTTTGAGTAAGCTGCAGTGGAAGACAAGAGTGGATTTTCCATAGGTTTTTTGGCAAGTCCAATTCAAGATGTAAAGTTTGATACCCTTAATTGGCCCAGTGCTTTAGAAATATGAATATATGCCCAAAGGGCAGAAATGGTAACTATAAACTGAACAATAACTGCAACAGCAGTGACAGTGATAATAATGAATAACCAGGTATGAATTAGAAATCTAAAGTACAAAGATCAAGAAAAAAATCACTTGCAAATTTCTTCTGATTTCCCCTTTAGATTTTAGTTGATATTTCTATATAGCCTTCTTCATCTGAATATCCTGAAGATGTGTGGGACATGCTGACAAGGAATTCTGGGAATTTGGGTAACACGTCCCAATTGGAGAAGGATGACATAACCATAATAGAGTGCTAGTGGCCATGTACTCATTACTGTTTACTGTTTGAGATTTTTGAGAAGCAACACATTTAGAAATAATAAGTTTTTAAAACCCCAAATAATAATAATTTTACCCAAGCTCATCATTGACATAATTTTCTACAAGATGTTATTTTTATACATTTGTTCTTCAACATACACACATCCCACTTCACCATAACAGAAAAAAATGTATCTAATCAGAGTGTTATGTACTCAGAAACATTCATTTGCTGTTGTGTACAGCCTAGGTTGCTTGGTTACAGGTGTTTTACAGGTTATATATAGATCAGTCCAGGTTAACTTAGAATTTGCTCACCTCCCTGTAACCGCACCTTACTTGATATATCCAATAAATGATGGGAGCTGTTAAGGGATGGCCCTTGTTAACCCATTACATTGCTAAAAGGACTTTGAATAAAGATTTCATTCTTATGGAAATGCACCTATGAATTTAAGGACAGTTTTTCAAAAGTAGAGAAAATCTTCATAGCAGTCATCGCTTGCTGAATCATTATCAATTTTCCTGTTTGCATACTTCTGCCCTTTAGAAAACAGTAAAACAGATGGTTCAGGCTTGAGTTAAAAGAAGGAAATTGCATAATTATTCAAGGTGATGGCAAATGGAAAACAAGGCTTATATAAATGTCCCGTCAAATAAGTACATGCCTACATAACCAATGAATGTTATGATTCTGAAAATAATTCTTTCCCTGACCGCAATTTATCATTTTTCTAAAGGCCCTGAAAACTCTTTAATTCTAGCAGGGCCTTCAGCCCATAGAGTGATTGTTAGCTAACCATTGTCTCTGACACTAAAAATCATTTTATACTGTGTGCTTTCTATTACCGGTACTTTTTTTGCTTATTGTGCATCATTCAGAATATTACTGATTAAGGTAATATTAAAACCCTATCATCTATCTATCTATCTATCTATCTATCTATCTATCTATCTATCTATCTATCTATCTCTAACTATGTATAATTTTTATCATGTACAAATGGAAGTCATTCACAGTTAAGCAAATTTGCTATCAAGGAAAGCTATGATGTCATGACTGAACTGCTCTGATCTTCTCAAAGTTAGACTCTAACTGGCTAGATTCTGTTAAGTTTACCAAGACATGGCTTTGTCTAGTATCAGGTAATATATGACTAGATCTATGTGTGTAAACCTATCCCTGAGAGAAGAGGAGGACTGCCTCTCTCTCATGATTTCTCCCCACCTGTAAGATCCAATGAAACAGATACATTTGAGGTTGTGTCTCTTAGGGAATGTCATCTTATGAGATGTACCTTCTCTGTTGCAGTCAGTACCTGCCCTTTAGAATAACATGCTCCTGAATGTTCAGACCACCCAACCTTGCAAATTTTAGGCAATTTTGTAAAATCTTGACTTTTCCACCATGCTCATGGGTAGATTAAGAGTACTCTACATCTATTGTTAGTCAATTTCTTTGCATATAACACGTTCTTCCCACTGGATGTTTAGCTCTATGATGTTATTCAACTGTTTTTTAGATATTGTATTGATCTTAACTGCATGATGTCCAAATCTGGGCTGAGTTGGGCAACCCTAATAAATATACATAAACCTTATGCAGAGTTCTACACAGGACCAGTTTTCCTATTTGCAAATCACTGTCAAACCATTCTGCAGTCCATTCATGTTGTTCTTACCATCTCCAAAATAAAAATATGTTTAGCCTATATGGCATATACATTTGTGGGTTTAGAGCTCTAAGAAAGTATCTTCAGCCAATCTTTGCTCTCATTCTGAGCTAGACAATAGCTACAACTCAGAGAGGGCCCACCAATCACAGTTCATTCTTCCTGCTTCAAAATCAACAGTCACTGAATGTATTACCTATGACATTTCTACTGTTTTATGGGTTAACAAACTGATTTCCCCCTCCCCTCACAAAATGATAGGCAAATTAGTTCTTACTTCATATATTTAAACAAATACATGTATATTTGTGTGCATTCTTCCTGATAAGCTGCTGAGAATGAGGGGAAGGAGAGACAGAGGGATAGGGATAACAATTAAACAAAAAAATTATAAAGCAGGAGGAAATTTTTATTTATTTTATTTTAATTCCATTTATATCCCGCCCTTCTCCGAAGACTCAGGGCGGCTTACAAGCTTAGCAGTAGCCTTCATTCTATGTACTGTAGTAAGAAAAAAGTCTTCATGCTGTCAGACCAAATTGCTGATGAAGTGTTTTCCCAACAAATCCCAAGAGAGTGGCTCAAGATTTTCCATGAGCTGAGCTCAAAGACATGTGAGCTGAGAGGTGAAAATGGAACAGCCCCACAGTCTCTGTGAGAAATGCCCACCAACACAGGATAAGCTTATTGGAAAGCATTCATCTGATGGTTAAGTGCAATTGTGGAGAATGTTGGTTTTCTAGGATCAGAAAGAAACAGAATTTTGGAAAGTTTGTAGTCAATGTTATGTGAGAGGTTAACATAGTTGAGTCATGATAAAAACTGTTATTTGTTAAGATTCAGTTTCTTGATCATGGAAATAAGACAGCAGGACTTAAAAAGCTCCTCTTGTAGGTTAATCACATAATACTAACACACTCAAAATTTTAAAAGGATTACTTTAGTCTTCAGATATGATGGCAATTTTGAAATTTCATTCATACTATTCCAGTCAACGGTAAGAAGACCACCTCTGGAGAGGGAACATTCAAGAAAGACGTTGAAGCATTAGAAAAAGATTCCTCTAACGTTCTAAAAAAGACATTGAAAAAGCAGCAAGCAGTTCAAAGCAAAAGCCAGGAGGAGGGTACTAAAAGGTCTGGAAGGTGAAGTTGTAAAATGAAAGCTTAGAAGTATTAAGAGGTTAGAGGGAAGGAGTCAAGAGAGCAAAACTGGATACACTGCATGCTGCATTACATGCATTTAAACAGGCATTTATATCCCTTAAGGCAGAGGAAGCTTACTTGGTGCTGTCCACATATTTCAGAGGGGAAAAAATCACATCAATTCCAGGTGTTATGACCAGTGGCCAGAAAGGAACCCACTGAATTCAGATACAAGGAAAATCTCACAACCTTCAAATCTCCTTCATTCAGGCAATGTAGTCCCCCCCCTCCCCCCCACACACAGAGAGACAAAGAGATAGACAAGACAGAGACAGAGAAGCAGAGGGAGAGCTTCAGCTATCCTGCTGCCACAGACAAATCCTATAGCCATTCCTATTCTTCCTAAAACATCTCCCCCTTCTGCTTTTTTAATCAGTTACGTGGACTCCAGTGTGGGACATACAGGAATGGTTGTTGCAGATGGACAGGTTAACTATTTCCTCTCTTTCACCCCATCATTTCATGTCAGCAATGAATAGTTCTGCATTATGGAAGCATCTTTCATTTTGGCAGACAAATCTCTCAAAGCATATCAGAGCTAGTGCTGATACTGCTGTACACTCAGCCACTGGCTAAAGGAAGGCTCGGGAAAGAGAAGGAGATAATGTTTTGCAATGGAAATGGAGGCAGGTTGTTGGTACATGGGCAGCAGAAGTAGGGCCAAAACAAAAGGGGGAAAAATCAATTTAATTTTATTTGTCCAGGTTTTGTCAAATATGGAGCTGGATCAAGAGTAAAACTGGCAGGTGTGAGTGAGTGACCAAAGACCTGCCCTTCTTTATTCACGTTCAATGTGTGCAATGTGCACTAAAAAGAGGTAGGAGAGACGCAACCTCCTCTAGAACTGAGGACAGTGAGAACAATAAACCAGTGGAACAGCTTGCCTTCAGACGTTGTGGGTGTTCCATCACTGAGGCTTTTAAGAAGGGACTGGACATCCACTTGTCTGGAATGACATAGGGTCTCCTGCTTGTGCAGTGGGTTGGACTAAAAGAACTCCAAGGTCCGTTCCAGCTCTGTTCTTCACTTATGCCAAACATTTTGACACTATTGGCTTCCTCCTTTGTCAGATGTCCCTGTGTGGAGGATTCTCTCATCGTTGTTTGAGTAATTGAACTAACTTTCAAAGAAAATTCAATAATCTTTACTTCAGAGGTTTTTAAAACAGCCCCTGTCCTGGCTTTTTCCTCATACAGAACCTATTTATATAGAAGGAACAATGGGAATGTGCCAGGAATATTTGACATTTTGCAAGGTATTGTCATTTCAGGACACTCAGCTGTACAACCAAAAAAAAAAAAATCACAACATTTTTATATAGAGATCTGAAAAAACTGTCAGTGTCACATTCACCTCCTCTCTCCACACATTTTCCTTTGGAATAATGTTCACACATCTATGAAGGATATCTTAGGGTTAGCTTGCATCTTCTATTCCTTGTATTTACATCCCTTCTTAATGCCAATTAATCCAGGTATATATCAGGAACAAACTATAGTCTTTCCAGAGACTATAGCTCTACAGCTCCATTCCTAAATAATACCCTGATTAGTTAGGTTTCATGGGAATCATAGTTTGGTAATATCTGGAAGGTCATATGTAGTCTATTTTTAGTAAATACAAAATTTCCAAGAAACCTATCATCCAGATATTGACCAGATCTAGACCTGTTTAGTTATGTCTTGACAATGAAACATTTTGTTTCTCAACTCTGTTCTGTATTGTGAATCTTGTGTCTTTATTGGTAAACACTGAATCCATTCACTGGACACATTTGCATGGGTATTTGAAGAAACCAAACAAAATACCTTAGATTTGCTAAGAAAATAAGTTATTATGGCCTCCTCAGAATGGTCAATTTCTCCCGCAAAGCAATGTTCTCTGCCCTTTATTTGTCCATTAACAAAGTTATTCTGAAATGCTCATCAAAGGATAGAAGGTTTAAATAATGGACATGCTCCTTATTGTCCTTTCCGCTGAGATCACAGGTGCATGACCTTGTCCCCAGTGTAAAAAAAGCTGTTGTCATGGAAACTCCTTGGGATGCTGAATTGACAAGTGACATTTAATCCAGCAGAGACACCTCTCTATTGCTTTTCCTTCCATCAGAAGAACAGTTTTGACCAAGGGTTAGCATTTAAAACTGAGTTCACGGCATTTTAATGAGTAGGATGGTACATAGGATTAGAATATATGCACGAAGGTGTTGTTTTTTAAAAAAAGGATTGTGATTGTAAAAAAAAAGCAACTTACATATTCATAGAGGAAGACTGGTATCGATGGTATTGTAGTTTAATTTTGGACTATTGTTCAGTAGTGTTACAGGGAATTAAGAACACATTCTTCAGTTATTAAAGGAGACAGTGGCTTGAGATTTCATAACATTCAACTAGCAGTTTGAAGAAAGTTTTCTCTGGGTTTTTTTATTCATTTATTCAGATATTTAACAATCCTGCCTGAATGTTTAAACTAAACTGTAAACTTGAATATAGTGTGGCCTGTCAACTTTTTTTTCACTTTTTTCTAAAGAATTAAGATTAGAAATTGGCGATTCCTGTCCCATGGGCGACATGCCATCCCCTGCAATATCACCCCCTCCTTTTTGGGGGAGTGGGGGAATCCTCAACTTCCACCAAAAGAAGAAATTTTAGAACTATATTCTTCCATTAACAAATCTCCTGATTCTGATTAATTAATCTCAGGCCTGCTGCATCTCTTTTTTTGTAGTACCCATCTAGAACTGATTTCTATAAAATACAGTTGCAATTATACAGTAGTCAACTCATTAAAGAGAAGAAAATCTGTTCCTTTCCTTCAGGAAAAGGTACTTAACAATTGGCCTTTTTCAAGTATTTACATGATATTTAGTAATTAATCAAGAGGAAAGGCCAGAAAGAGAAAATTAATACTTAAAGCTAAATAGATAAATTAAAAAGTTATTTCACAGGAATAATAGGAGTAAAAATAGACATTTTATTTAATAGAATTAAATAAATTTTAATAACTAGAAATAGAATAATAAAATATATTAAAATAAAATTTTCTATTCAATTTATTTAATGGAAGTAGCAGTATAATAACATAAAACCTTTCCTAATAACAGTGTGCTAGAAGTTGTTCCAGCTTCAGGAAAATCCTGTGAAAAACAGTATTTAAGTGATTTGTAAAATTTCAAGAGGTTAGACCAGAGGCAATCAAGGAAGAATCAATTCTACAGAGTAGGAGATAAATGGGGAACAAACTTGAGATGGTCATTTTTACACAAGGAAGAATTAATCACTCTGAATTCTACAATCAAGGCAAGTTGAGAAGAACATGCTTTGCAATCAAATTATTCAGATCAGTAGGAGTTCCTATCTGCACAGACAAGGAGGTCAGCCCGGCAATTTTAACTGATCATGCTTCTGAACACCCAATCGGTGTAAGGTTTGCTGAAAAAAAGATAAAGGAGTGAATCAGGAGAGGTTGGGGATCACATGAACTGCTGTATTCTTTCTCTGCACCAGTGGACAGAGAATAAAATAAGGAACATGTGCCAACACACTACTAGAATAATGAGGCAGGACACCACAAAGCACAAATTAGCACTTTTTTTTACTTAATTATGAAAAAACATGTGCATTTCATTCTAAACAGATGATTTTATTCAATCTTTCGCTGCTTTTAGCATTGTACCATTTAAGCGGTACCCTGAATGGGTAGAAAAGTCTGATTCCTTACAAATGTTTTGAACTTCCAATTTCATTCCCCCATCCAACACATCTCTCAAAAGAACTGTGACAATTGTAATTTAAAATACCTAAAAAAATATTAAGTTACTTTTCCCTGGACTACTAGAAACCTCTATAGAATAGAAGTCAAGTGATGAAAAAGACATGGTAAGCGAGGTATGTTAATCAAGTAGATAAAAACTTATCCGGTTCTGAAAAAAGAAACCTTCAGTTATTCTTAGGGCTATTAAAAATCCATAGGATGCTGTAAATAATGCCATCCTCATGGCAATTCCTCCAAGTGAACCATTTTTTAAAATATTTAGTGTTTTTATATTAATTACATTTATACTCTGTCCTTCAATCAGAGAGCTCAGTGTGGTATAACATGAACAGCATCTTTAGGTCTCCTGAGATTCTGGATATGAGAATATTTGAGTTTCTATTTTCTTTTTCTTCTAGTGTTTTGCCTGCCAGTATAGTGTCCACTTTGTTTCTCTTGGATCAATCAAGTGTGGATCCATGGGTTGCAGCATAAATTGACTGACTGGCGTGTTACCCACTCAGACATCATGGGCTGAGAGAGAGTAACAGGCCCAAAGTCACCCAGCCAGCTTTCATGCCTAACCCACAATTCACAGTCTCCTGGTTTATAGCCTGGAAACTTCACTTCTAGACCAACTAGCTCTTATTTAAGTTTCCATATGCTTACAGCTGGTCTTCAACATACAACTATGGTTGAGTTCAAAATTATAGTTTTAGGTTGTTGTGGTTATACTTAATCACTTAACTATACCCAGACATTTTTTGTGCTGGTCATTAAGTGAACACCATGATCATTATGCAAATGCTGTGGTGATTAAGTGACACTGCAGTCTGTTGTGATTCAGGGTCAGCCTGTGGGTTCGGCAGTTGGGTCGGACGACTCAGAGGAGGAGGGGGGTGTTGAAGAGCTTGCTGAGGGGGTTGGAGAGCTTGCTGAGAGGGTTGGAGAGCTTGCTGATGAGAGCCCCCAGCCAGGCCCCTCCCACCTGGTCATGACGGAGACCCAGCTGTGTGAGCCTGACAGCGTGGATGAAGATGACCCACAGCTGGCCCTGTTCAAGGATGCCCGACGCAGGAGGCAGTCAATCAGGAGTAAACAGAGGAAGGCAATGGGGCACCTCAGAAGGAGGCAGAGAGAAGCCACACCCTGAACTGTATAAAAGGGGAATGCGTGGGAGGGCTGGTTTGCTGAAGGCAACTGCTTGAATAGTTCCTGTTTCATAGCTCCTGTTTCATGGTTGGTGTCTTGTTTTGCTCTGTTTTATGTTAATAAATTTGGCAGGCTTAATTCCAGCCTCTTTCCATTTGTAAAGGGGTTGTCCCTGCCTTTTCTGCAGGGCCGGTAGCAGGCTGGTACAGAACACAGTCATTAAAAAATCAATTTTCTTTAATGGCATTCTTTGCCAGCCAAACACATCCCAAATTGTGGACACCTGACCACAGGCTGCTGCAAATAGCTATAAAGGTAAGCTGGTTGCCAAGCTCCCAAAATATTAACAAGTGAGTATGGCTGGGTATGTGATTGTTGTAACTTTGAAAATGAGTTATTATTAGGAAACAAATGAAGGATTCAGAGATATATGACTTCCTCCAACCATCCTCAGTAAGGAAAAGTATGGATAACTGCTGGATAACTTAGAAGACATAAAATACACTAGGTACAGATTGGTTAAATAAAAGTTATAGAGAGTGGTGGTAACTTTCTTTTTTCTTTCCAGAAAAAGAAATTTGACTACTTGTTGCTTGACCTTGTTGGTGTACATATTTTAAGAGCCAAACCATCTTTGTGTTAGATACTTGAAACAGAGAATTGCTAAATTTTGCTGTCTTATATTCTTAAAGTTAAAACCACTACTAAAATTAGACATTTTCAGCAATGCTGGAAGCTTTATCTGGCTTTGCAATTCATATTGGGGTGGAAATGAAGGACTCAAAAGTAGCTACAGAAACCTTACTTTAGGGGCTTATCTTGCAACCCATTCAATTTATTATTATACCTGCCAGAGCAGAATATATTGTAAAAACAATTTTTTTAAAAAATGTGTGGCTCATAAGATAGATGCCTTATTTATTAGCTACATCATTGAAATAATTTTGAGAAAGGAAAACAAGGTATATTTCTTTAGGAGGTCAGAGAAAGTTTTGAACTTAGGTGAAAACATCAAAATACCTGTGCAACTAATGTCTTATTTATGAATTTGCCATATTCAGTGTTCATTGTTCAATCTATGTCTACAGTCGGCAAAGAAAAGGAAAACAATCAGGACCCAGCAGACAAAATCTAGAGAATCTCACAAACAACAGGAATTGAAGGAGGAACCAAGGAGGCAAACTGGGGATGAAATTGAATAGTTTGGGTTTTTAAAAAATAAAAAAATAAGCACCCTGAATTTCCAAGAGTGAAGAGTGGGGGCATTATAAGAACTGAATAACACTATGCAACAGTATTTTCTGACCCAGAATGTGAATTGATGGTAAGCTCTTATATAAAAATTTTCTCCAGCCATACTCAGTGGTGGGATTCAAATATGTGAACAACCAGTTCTCTGTGTGGATGCCACTTCTGGAAGTCCATTCTGGGCCTGGGCAACAAAAAATTAGCTACCGGTTCTGATGAAGTTGTGCAAACTGACTGAATCCCACCACTGGCCAAACAGGTTCCATTCCAAGAGCTTCCAGGTAAATTAGTGGTTTTAAGTTGCTTGTTTACCATTCTGTTTCCACTGAAATCACAGGATGCAAAGTGAATTTGCTCTGCACAACACCCCATACATTTCAGATTTTCACCTAATTTCAGTCCAGATATGAATTAGGAGATGGAAGATTCCTTCTTATCATCTTTGTCATCAACTGCCTTCAGATCATTTGGTAATGCTCCTGAGCCTATTCCTCCTCTGAAGAGAATTTGTCAGATTGATAACTTCCAGGCATTATTAATCTGAATAATATTGTTTTTTTTGTTCGTATTGTGGGAAGTCATCTCCCCAGAGAAGAAAATATTAAAAGGGCAGGAAAATACATTTCCCAAGCAGAAACCAACTCTATAGAAATGCAGATGTAAACCATTCAGGAAGGTTGAAGCTAAGAAGACTTCTGAAATCTACATACCCCAGCCCCAGGGAGGTGGGCTTGGACAGACAACCAGCAAGAATCCTAGAGTGGTACACCTAGGCTCAGGACAGAATACATGACAAAGGAAATACAAAGCTTGAAACAGGAAATAACTCCAGACAATAGAGTCCAAGGGGTATAAAAACCCACTACCCACATGTGCTCAGCCCTTCTTTTCCTGTTGGATCCATCTTTCTGTCTGCCTTTCCTCTGCAAAAAACTACAACCTTCTTCCCAAAGCAGTTGCCATGTTTATTCCCCGCTTGGAAGAACCATGATGGAGACTTTTCTTCCTACAATATCTTAAACATGTGAGACAGAAGACAGACATTTATGCAGTCGTTCATTCTGGAATCCCAACTTTTTTTCACTCAAGGCTTGAACAAGTATTTGACACAATAGAAGACCCTTGGATACAATATCCTTGCCTAAAATTTACAAGTATGCTCTGACCACTTTTATCTTATTTTAAGCCAAAATGGAGATTCACAGAGCATATCAATTAACAAGGCTGTCCCTAGATAAAGGTAAAGGTAAAGGTTCCCCCGCACATGCGTGCTAGTCGTTTCTGACTCCAGGGGCTCATCTCCGTTTCAAAGCCGAAGAGCCAGCGCTTGTCTGAGGACGTCTCCGTGGTCATGTGGCTGGCATGACTAGACACCAAAGGCACACGGAATGCTGTTACCTTCCCACCACAGTGGTCCCTATTTTTCTACTTGCATTTTTACGTGCTTTCGAACTGCTATGTTGGCAGAAGCTGGGACGAGTAACAGGCGCTCACTCTGTTACACGGCACTCAGGATTCGACCCGCCAAACTGCTGATCTTCTGATCAACAAGCTCAGCATCCTAACCCACTGAGCCACCACTGTCCCTACCCTCCAATTAATGATATGAAGGATCCAGAGCAAAGAAACAGAATTAGGAAACTTAAAAGAAAAAGAAGTACCAGATACTTCATCATACTTAAATGGACATAAAAAACCTCCATTTCCATAAAAGCAAAAACAAGACAATATGTGTGTGTGTGTGTGTGTGTGTGCGTGTGTGCGTGTGTGCGTGCGTGTTTAAGAGAGGCAGAGAGAGGGAGAGAGCCTGTCCTTCAAATCCACACTTTTAAAATGTATTAGTACAAGATAATAAAGAAAAGGAAAATAAAATGCATACAGTGGCATTTGCTTTTGTGGATGTATGCATGTATTTTGCTTGTTGGAATTTTCTCTCTTAATCTCTAGTAACCTTTCAAACATAAGTAAATATTTTACTCTTCAGTACTAGAGCTACTCTTCTTTCCTTCCTTCCTTCCTTCTTTCCTTCCTTCTCCCCCCCCCCTCCATTTCTTTTGTCATTTCATTTTCATTTCAGTGTATGTGGACTGCGGGCTCAGCAGTCACCGAAGTCTGAAGTGACTCTTGGGACCTCCTCACTGTTCTATATGCAAATAGCCCTGCACCTGGGCAGCGGAGCGGGCTTGCCGACAGTTTAGTTATGCAAATCTGATTGATCGAGAGCATATTGCAGAAGAACACACGCCGGCCTGAGACACTGGCAGCTATATTTCACTGGCTAAATTCCCGAAGAAGGGGAGGGGAAAAAAATTAAATGCCAAGCGTTTTGATGCATCTTTCTTTCAACCCCTGAAGTGCAATAGGGTTCATTTCAGTATGTTTTTCAACACTTTGTTTAAATGTTGCTAATGTACTTGATTGTGTTGTTTGCTGAGTTAACAGAAGGACTGGGATTTTTTTCTTCTGTTTTAAAAGTTATAATAAAAGGAGGAAGAGGGACAGAAATCCAAAATTTAGAATAACTGTGATGTCAGAGCCCAATAATCTGATAATATAAATGGATAACAGCAATAGTAAAATAGAATTAGGTTCCATACCATAAAGATTGCAGAGATAAACTGATTTAATAATACAGGTTGTTCAGAATTTATGGTTTAACACCAATAAAAAAAACCCTGCAGATAAGGATTGTATTTGTCATAAGCATTTCAAAATGCCTTTTCTATTAATCAAACATCTGTATATGGGGGCGGGGAATAAAAGGAAATTGTAGGTCCTATCCTATTCTCAGTTGCCACTGAGTAATGTAGAGTTGCATTCTCAATCTTTGCATTCTCCTATTATGTGGCCTTCAATCTCAGAATTCTCAACAGCTCCTATTCCAACTAAGAAATTTGAGGAATTGAAATTTAGATATCCAGAAAGTGTCTTTGGGATAAGATGGGCTATAGAATTTAGCAACATGACAGTCACAACACTTACTTTTGTTTTAATTCCACCATACCCCATTACCCAGATGTACTATACAGAAGGCACCTGAAGTTCAATGTGGCTGTGTCACCCAGGGATTTTCCAAGCCATTGTATCCATGTGCTCAACCAACAGATCCCAAAATGCAATGGGAAGGCACCTACCCCTACAGCTTTCATATTGGTCCAGGCATACTACCAATGAAGCAGCTACTGTCAGGTAAGACGGTACTACTAATAGTTCTCAAAGGTAAGACCTCCTCAAGGTGAACACAATCACAGATGTTTAAATGGATATTTCTAAGTTGTAGTCTGGGCAACAATATGGGAATTATAACATAGGACAATAGATTTGGAAGGAACCTTGGAGGTCTTCTAGTCCAACCCCCTGTTCAAGCAGGAGAGCCTGTGTTACTTCAGTCAAATGTTTGTCCAGTCTCTTTTTGAAAGCCTCCAGTGATGGAGCACCCACAACTTCTGAAGGCAAGCTATTCCATTGATTGTTTGCTCTCACTGTTTGAAATTTTCTCCTTAGTTCTAGGTTGCTTTTCTCCATGGTTAGTTTCCCTCCATTATTTCTTGTCTTGCTTTTTGGTGCTTTGGAAAACAGTTTGACCCACTCATCTTTGTAGGAGCCCCTCAAATATTGGAATTGTTTGCCATGGTCTTCTTAAAAATATTATTATTACCTTCCAATCTATCTTATATCTCCAGGCTTAACTATCCAAATAATAACCCCATTCAGTCCTCTTTAACTTTTTTAAATCAGCCAAGGTCAGTGGGGTGCTGCAATTTTAGTTTTTGCTTAACTGCATTGAGAAAAAGCCATAGAGCCTTGACATATGTCTACAAATACACACACACACACACACACACACACACACACACACACGTGTTCCTGTTCATGAAACTGTCAGTAATTTGTGGGCTTGCCTCTTTTTTGTAAAGCTTCCTAGTGTGTTATCCTAGAGATAAATCTGGTTAACAACAAATAATGAGGCAAGTGGCAACATACTAATAGCAAAATAGCTAAGGAGGTGTAAGCTGATGGGCAACTAACATGATGATTTGGCTTCACAGACAAAACTTTAAATCTTGGTTGCTGTGCATTGCTTTAGCCCCAGTTATAAACTACCTTTTTATATGAACACAACATGCTAATTGAATTAGACTGGAGCTCAGTCTCAATTTACATTTCAAACCATTAATTGATTTTTAAATATCAGCACTGTTTTGATAATTTAGATTATGCAGCTTTAGCATCAAAATACAAACATACACATGTAAAAATGTATTAGGCATACCTTGCATTTCTGAAAGAGAAATAAGGTTGTTCACATTAAAGCTATCATCCTAATTTTTTTCCAGAAATTAAGGTTTATTGATTCTACCGAAGATAATTTTTTATGTAATTGCAGTTCTACAGTATGCTACTTTTCAAGTTCAGGTTCAATTATAATTTCCAAGTATTGGCAGAAACTTATTTTCCAATTAATATTCCTGCACTCTTCTCTCCCTGTTATCATTAGCAGCCGCATTATTCTTAGAGGCACCGCTATCCCATGACCCCTAACATGTGTTGATTGTGTCCAAATTTCCATCTTTACACATATATATATTTACTTCTGTTTGCATGCATTCTAAAAACTGTCCAGAAAATTATGGATAATTATGGATAAAAAAAACACGGTGGCTCAGTGGGTTAGGACGCTGACCTTGTCGATCAGAAGGTCGACAGTTTGGCGGGTCAAATCCCGAGTGCCACGTAACAGAGTGAGCACCTGTTACTCGTCCCAGCTTCTGCCAACCTAGCAGTTCGAAAGCACGTAAAAATGCAAGTAGAAAAATAGGGACCACTCCAGTGGGAAGGTAACAGCGTTCCGTGCACCTATGGCATCTAGTCATGCCTGCCACATGACCACGGAGATGTCCTCGGACAAGCGCTGGCTCTTTGGCTTTGAAACAGAGATGAGCACTGGCCCCTAGAGTCGGAAATGACTAGCACGCATGTGTGGGGGAACCTTTACCTTTACCTATGGATAAAAAACAAAACCAGCCTCTTAAAACACAGATCAAGAAATATTTCAATAGGCCAACCCAAAATTATCAACTCTGTTGTAGTTTTCAAGTCCTACTTACATACCTGTTTCTCAGAGAGCTTCTACTGCTCTGGTGCCCTTCTGCTAGATGTTTCCACTTCTTCTGAGCATTATTTTAGAGGGGTTCATACGTCATGTATTAAAAGAATGCAGGATGGGACCCACTTGGGCAGGCCTTATTCTTTACTGCGTCTATTTCCCATCACTCATGATCACATGCTTATCTGCCGTGTATTTTCTAGTGTGGGAAAGCGATATATGCACACAGTGATGTAGCTGCACAGGACTCTCACACACAAGAAGAAGTCATCAGAATTTCCCTTTGTGGAAATGAGGTGTTAGACTCTGATATTGAGAAGAGGGATAATCTTTCTTTAACTGTTTCAGTCACTAATGTGTGACATAAATAAATAATGTACAATATATTCAACCACTTCCAAAAGGAAGTCAGCCATTCCAAACTACACAACGAGGGTTAAAAAAGGCCAATGAATCTAAATTGGAGCTAAACTCAAAGATGGGCTGGAACAGTTATATTCTAGAGCAGCGCTCCCCAACCTTTTTGGCTTGCCAGCCCAATGGGGGCAGGGGATGATTCCATGTGAGTGGCAGGTGTGCCTGTTCATGCACCCAGCTCCATTTGCACAAGCAGTGTGCATGTTCTCCACTTGCACAAATGGAGCTTTGCACAATCACCGGCACTTGCACAAGTGGAGCTGCACACATGAGCACTTATGTGGCCCAGTTCCAAATGGGCCATAGCCCAGTATCATGCCCTGACCCGGGAGTTAGGAACTCCTGTTCCAGAAAACTGAAAAGCTTGCTCCTAACTTTCATGGTCTTTCAGTTGGTCCTAACTAAAGTGTAGCCCTGTTGGGACTTGCAGTGTGATTGACTGACAGTATCTAATTGTATGGAGTGTGTTTTAAAGTAAGATAAAATGTTTAATCTCTATGGCTTCTTCAAACACAGCTTAGATGCTATCCCTTATACACTTAAAAATTGTATTGCCTTTTGACAAAAGTTATTTTTATTTTTTAAAAGTAATATATTCTAAATTGCTGTAATCCACATTAGAAAATGAATAAAGCAAACGTGTATTTTAGAGCTGAAAGAAGCTTGATATTGATGCTTGGCTGGTCTTTTTAAAAGGGTGGGTCTGTGTCCTGCTGATAACTAGGCAGATAGATATAAATATATAAATGAAAGAGAGACAGAGAATGCTTTTGTCAGTCGCTAATCTATACTTCTGTCACTCTCCCACGATAAAAAAATAAAATAAAATATCAAATAATAAAGTAAATAAAATAAATTAGGACATCTGACAATCAAAGCCTAGCAAAAGGGTCAAATATGTAGATCCTGGGAAAGGTCAAGTTTAATCTCTGCCCACGATGCCCTAATGCATCCCTCACAACAGCTGACTAACAAAAGGGGCTCAGCACTGTGACTGACAGAATTCTTAATTGTATCCACTCATTCATGACAATTTGATTAAAATATTACGCCAAAGTCTCACCCCCTGTTTGCTTCGATCCTCCAAATCTAATTTTGAATTTTCAGAAAGGAGATTACCTCCACAAGCATGACTGGGATGCTATTAACTTCTACTTAATCTTTATTACTGATGTGAATTTAACATATGTATGGCTTCGTCTCGCTCCTGTTGTTTTTCTCTCTAAAGTAACGTCTAGGCAATATACAAGTGGCGGACATTAATTTTCACTTTGATATCCTGTCATTCCAAAGCTCATACTTTCATATGAGAACTTAAAGATGCACTGTCCTAATACCATAGCCCAATTAGAAAGCTTTGCATGCACACACAAACTATGGAAGAACCTTCACGCTTCACGATATTAGAACTTGACTACACATAGTTTGATCTGTCGCTTATCTGTTAGGGTCAATAAATGTAATCAGGAGGATGTTCAAATAAGCCATTTTTTAAAAAATCGTGTCCCAAACTGACAAAACTGGAATTTGGATTAGGTCATCATTGTCTGACTTGTGTTTCAAATGACAATTATGGCAGAAAGCATTCACACCTCAACATTATACTTCAAAATCTCTAAATAATATCCTTTTAGCCTCCTGAAATATAGTTCCTTTGAAGACACTTTTTTCCCCCTGAGATGGCACCGTATCAGCTTTTCTCATCACCTATAGAAGCTAGATGTGCAGAAATTCTCCTTGATGTTTGGTGGCCATTCCTCATACTCTCATGCCTTCAGCAACAAAATCTAAAATATTATGGAAGATATAAAATCCTGCAACAAATAGGAGAAGTAAAGTGGGAAAAAACAAAGTAAAAATAAAGAAAAACAGAAATTTCATCAGCTCCAGCTAGGATAACCATTGGCAAGAGATTATGAGCTACAATTTAAAACATTTGGAGAAAATATGACTGTGGGTTTTTAACACTAGCAATAACAATGAAGAATACTGAACAACATTGAGACAAAAAGCTGTTTCAACCAAAATTATTCCTTGGATCCATGAACACAAAGACGCTTCTCCCCTCCCCAGATCATTCAGTCCATAGCATAAGATCAACTGAGAATGTTTACTTATGAACCAAACTCTGGATCTGATTTGTAATATGATATAGCAGAGTCTTCTTGCTGATGACCCTGAAATTATGGAATTCTGTCTCTGGGAAAGTATGATTGGGTCCCATACTGTCCAGTTTCAAACAACAATTTAAGAAGTACTTGTTCACTGACTATTTCTGAGGTAAAAACTCCTTCAAATACATTTTATATTAATAGGACTAAACAATTTAGCTAATGAACTGAAGCTGCTACAATATTGTTCAGTCCTGTTCACATATCTACTTCCCTAGATATACCATATGGACATGGTATAAGAACTACAGAATAGTTGTGAATGGAATAATTAGGGTTTCTGAGGAGACCCTGATGCAGCACAGACCAGATGCTCCCCAAAACTACCTCTGAGGAGATCTAGCTAATGATTGTTGGAAGACCTTTTAGTTATACTTAATTATAGTTTTTAGTTTATTTAGTGACCATTATTCCAGTGGGATATTTACACATGTTATAAACAAACAAACAAATAGTTGTGAATCTAGTTTTAGTGCAGAACTAAGAGCTTGTTATTATAAACCAGACATGTCAAACACAAGGCCCGGGGGCCGGATCCGGCCTGCAAAGTGGTTTCATGCGGCCCGCAAAGCCATCCTGGAAACAGTGAGGGAACGGCCCCCACTGCCTTGGCCCTGGCCCAGAGACCCTCCTCCTGCCAGAGACCCTCAGATCTGTCCCACTCCTGCCCAGGCCCCCATAGGCACCCTTGATGCGAACCATGTAGAGCTGGCCACGCCCACCCAGTAGGCCGTACGCACTCTAGCCATGCCCACCCAGTAGGCCACGCCCACCCAGGCCATACCCACCCGGCCCCCTGAGGGCAACCGCAATGCTGATGTGGCCCTCAATGAAATTGAGTTTGACACCCCTGTTATAAACAATGAGCCCCACCAGAATGAGATGCTAGAGACCAGGACTTTCAGCATCCCAAAGGTGATCTTTCATGGGGCAATTGGACTTTCTTGTTTTTCTTTTAAAAGACTTTTAGCATTTCTTTAGACATAGAAACTTTGTAGGGATTTTGGGTCAAGCAGCTCACATTTACAATCAGTTGCAGCATCAAGTGGTAATGTGACTGTGATTTGCAACAGTTTTTGCCAGTTTCTTGCAAAAATCGCCATTGGTTAAGCTAGATTCACATTTAGAATCGCATGACTCCACTTGCAATCATGTGACTCAACTGATGACCACAGTAAATATAGGCATAAAATTGATTCTGGTCACATGATGACTCAACTTACTACCGCAACCAATTATGGTGAAAATTCCAATGCCAACTGTGATTGTAAGAGAGGGAGTACCTGTAAATATAATAAATAGGAGGAAGGACCATTTATGTACACCACCTTGAGCTCCATCACAAAAGGCTAGGAATAAATCTAATCAATCAATCAATGTCTAAAGAATAAAATTAACTATATTTAATTTTATTTAAATTTAAAATAACATGAAAACCCCTCACATTTGTTTTTTTGCTGGGAAATCCCACTATATTAGGGTGCAGTCTATGGCATACACCTCCAAGACTAAGGGCAGTTATCACCCTGGAAAAAGACTCAACTAAGGGCTTGCTAAGCAGGATTTTCAACTACCTTCTCTCCAGTCCCTGTCTATCCAGAATACTATAGTTCCCAGTTTGAAGGAGGGACATCTTGTAACAACTTTGACTGATCCAAAGATATAAGCCTGCAATTGAGGGATCTAATTTAGATGCATTCATTTATTCATCTAGGTTCCTAATGCCTGCAGTATCCCAATGTGTGTAATCAAACGGGCGAGGCAGTTCAAATTCACTTCCCCTAGATTGTTATGCCCCCTACCTGCCAATGACATAACTCTAAATAACAAAAGGGGTTTTTTTTACTCTAAAAACCAATGAGATAATTATCTGATATGTTTCAGTGCTACGTACAGAGAAATGAAACTAATTTTTGTCTTCAAAGGAACTTGGCAGCTGCTTAAATATGCAGCCAACCTTTGAATAAAACAACCCACTTTCTCCTTGATGCTTGCCAAATGGCTTGCTGTTATTTTCAGCTGATGTGTGCCTGTATGTAACTGGTTCACAGCCACCAACATCTATTGTCAGTGTGATGAATAGCCAACAACAATTTAAAGAAGCAGGCTGCTATCAGTTTTATTCTCTTGTTCGGAAGCACCAGGAACAACGGTGTGTTTGCTATACATGATAGGAAAATGGGATTTTCTGATTAATATCCTATCAACAACTTTCATCCCAACCAAATCCCAAGGATGATGAATAAATGAATGACATGTTGTGCTGCCAGCTCTGATATTATGACCACTCTATCGGAAGGGTCAAGGTTGTAAGTTCAGTTTTCTTATTCAGTGAATATTACCTGAGAAGGTTGCATAAATCTAACTTCTTTATTCACAGACATGAAATTCAAAATATAAAAATGCTTGAGTTAAAGCAGTTTCAGTATTGCTGGTGTGTTTGTTAAAGTATTTATTAAACCCTGGGTGACAATTTTTGTACAATCTTGGCAGAGGAGGAGGGGGGGTCTTTAAATTTATTTATTTATTTGTTTGTTTGTTTATGTTTCACATTTCTCTCACACCACAATGCAGAGATTCTAGGTGGCTTATATAGAATACAATAATCAAATAAACATTTGTAGAAGAATTTTTTATAAAAACATCAACCAAGAACAAGAATAGAAAAGAAAAAAAATGAAATGGTATGGTCATGGTAAAATCAGGGGAAATCTCCCCAAAATAACCATCCATCTTCAAAAGCTTCTGAAACATCAATAAGAAATGGGCTTTACTGAATTAGGAAAAGTTTCCAGAGCCAAAATTAAGGTTGCAGACTTTGGCTTTAGAATCCTTTCTTGACACAGAAGCCAGATCTAACCAATAACATGTAACCACTTAATTTGAAATCTTCTTTTGTCTTTTGTGTTTGCTAGAGTCTTGTTGATTTCTGACAAGTGATTGTAGACATAAGAAGAATTGTACTTTGTCAAATATATGGTAGATGTACCTAGGGAGGTTAGAGTTAAATGCAACTTCCAATGATTGAAACAGTATTGTTCCTATTGTCTATGGAGATTCTCAGTCATCCAAGTCATGGTTGTCCCAAAGGTGCTGTTTTCAATAGGAAACTGGACTTTCTTGGTTTTTCCTTGAAGACATTTTTCTCCTCATCCAAAAAGCTTCTTCAGTTCTGACTGAATGGTGGAGAATGGAAGAATGGTTTGAAAGAGAGGTCAAGGAAGCTATCTGTGTTAAAACTGAACATCCCTCTCTCAACAGGGGAGGGGGGGATAAGACATCACCTATGTCCTGTTTGCAAAACAGTCCTTTCAGCAGTTTGAAGAAGGTTCCACACCCAAATGTACTATTCAGGTGACCTTGAGGGCAAGATAAACCTCCAAGTGGCCTCAACAACTCTCAGAGAGAGAGTACAAACAGCCAGATGACTGCAAGGAATATAAATCCTTTCATTCTCCATCATTCACTCAGAACTGAAGAAGCTTCTTGGATGAGAAGCAAAACATCTTCAAGGAAACACAAAGTCCAGTTGCCTTTTTAAAAAAAGCATCTTTGGGATATTGTTCCTATTGTCCCCTTAACTAAATTTCACAGGCAATACACTGCCTGGTGCTGGAAACAAACAAGGAGAGAAGGCTGCTGGTTCCACATAGAGCATGCTTCAGGAAGCTTCTGTTTGGTGAACATTAAAAATGTAAAATGGAAGGTGATAATCCTTTTGGCACATGTGCAAAGGCAGCACACTTCAAAATATCCAATGCTAGAGACAAACATAGGAAACTAAATAATTTGGTCTACTGTAGTATGGAACGTCTTAAGTTTTAAGACAGAAATGCACACTGGAAACCTTACTGTTTGGGGTGTGCTTGCCAGTAAAGGCAAAGATGCCTTTAGTGTTGACTATATTCTATTCTAAAGTTTTTATGGGCTGTGGGGGCAGCTTCAAGGGCACTATGGAAACATTCATATTACATCCTCACCTACCTATAGCAAACACTATATGCCTTATATAGTATGACCCAGACTGAAGATAATAGTCTAGAACAGAGATATGTAAACCCCATGTAAATTCAGTTGTGTTAAAATTCTGTACTAGATTTTGACCTGCATACTTGTATAGCATATACAGTAGATGACAGTTTATACATTAATTCAATGCCATCACTTATCAAACCAAATCTTGGATCAACCTATAATAGTTAAACATTTAAAATTCATTTTGAGACAAAGTTAATACCAAAATAACCAAAGTTAATAACAAAATATCAGAGGAAGGTAAAGGATTCAGTATTAAAAATGTTAATTTTTTAAAAAAAACATTTAGTATTGTTGTTTTACTCCAGAGCTTAAAAGATATCAAAACAACAATGAAAAACATTTCTTTCACAAGTGAATTCCTCTGTAAGAAAAGAAAAAAACTTTGGGACTTTATTTAACTTATCTTTTTGAAGGAATAAGAGTAGAAAATATATCTTTCTGATTGTTTCCTAGGATCTTTCTTGTATCACAGTGCAGAGTGTTTCTTTACTCAAATGTAAGACATCTGGGTTGAATAATAGTGTCTTTTGTCTAGTAAAACTAACCAATGGTGTCAGTCCCACCCTTTACCTCCTAGTGTATGTACTTGAAGCCATCTTACAGAAACTTTTATGGCCTCATGTGGAGCAACATCATGGAATGAGGGCAAATTTCAACAATTCTAATGTTCATCTATTAAGGATGTCATTTACAAAGGAAGAACTACTGTGCTCTGATGAACTTTTTCACCTATAGGCTTTCCTCACATTTTGGAATCTCAGTCCCGTAGTGCATCAGAATGAGGACAAGCTTTGTAAGCTTTCATTGAGAGACCTTAGGCCTATTCTGCAGGAGATGTCCCTTGAAGAAGAGACTGGAAAGCAAGAAAGACATCTTTTCTGGATCAACTTGGTTGCTTTCCTACTGCAAGCCCCATTTTAACTGAACAAAGTTTCATAAAATTGAAGTTCAATCAGTTGTCTCCTCTTTTCCCAGTGTTTAGGTCTTGTCGGCTTTCTTCATTTCAAATTTTAATTTACATTTAAATCTTTGAACACTGACATCAACAAGGAGATTATAAAGATGGAAATATTTTACTACCACAACTAATATTAGTAATGTGTGTAACCTTGGTGAAAAAAAAATACCATGACCATCACGTTCAATCAGCACATGCTTGATGTTGGTTTCTGACTCTTTTATTTATTATATGTGCTATTTATTCATTTCAGACTACCTGATATTATGAATACATTTCATGCCGTCCTTTTCTCTTCCCCACCTCTCTTCTCTCCCAAGTGCACAAAGACGGGTATGCAGTTGTATATGCGTTTTCCCTTCACATAAGCTAGCACTATTGTGTCACTTCTTCACAAGCAGGCAGCAACATAACAATAGCCATACTGAAGGGCGATTAACTTCAGGGACAGCAGGCCCTGGTGCAAACAATGAAAGATCTCAAGCACTGAAAACAGCATTGATTCAAAGAATGAAACAAAAGTTTGACACCATTGAAGAAAGAAGCAGGGAGGGGGCGGAGGAATGGTAAGGACCAACAAGGTTGTGACATCTCTGACATGAAAACGATTTACATGTCATTAATGTATGTGGATTGTATACTACAATTAGGCCAGTATTTAAATAAGTGTTAGCCTTGGCAGTCTGCATATTATCAGGCTGAATTTATCTTGCCTCCAAGGTAAAGAGCAATTTCCCATTGTAACAGACACAGGTAGGATTATGTGTCAAGTGCACTTTCGCTAACACGTTCTAGGAGGGAAGGGAAGGAAAGGAAAGGGAAGGAAAGGAAGAGATTTTTTCCAGTAAATACAATTTGCATCCCATCCTTTTTAGTCATTCCACTATGTTGATAAGCACTTTGAGAGGATAGTGCTTCCTATTTCATTTATCATCAACTTCTTTTGATTTTGGTAAGTCTTGTTAAGTTTTCTTAGCGAGTTGTCCTGTTTGTTTTGTTCTATTTTAACATGGATAGGTTATTATTTATTTATTTTTCCACTTTTATTATTTTTATAAATAACGCAAGGTGACGAACATCCCTAGTACTCCTTCCTCCTCCTATGGCTTTCATGCTTAAAATGGGACTATAATTTTAATCTTTGATTAGCCAATCTTAACTGATGTGTTCACTTAATTTGATATTGCCTCCTTCCTCAAAGAAATCATATATGGATGGTATGCTACATGGCCTGATTCAGATACATTAAGCCAGTGTCAGGATTTCCCCTAAACTACTCAACCTAATTTTAGCTTTCACCAGTGTGTGCTGCGTAAAGCAGCTGAGGAGTTGCCTACAAAACAAAGGTTTGTATGGAAATAACAACAAATATTTGGGGGAAAAATAACATGAAATATATTTAAAACAATTTCCATTTTTTTAAAAAAAAATCTAAAGTCACTAAAAAAGAAAATAATAATTCAGCGTCCATGTTTTCCTTGATAAAAAAAGAGACCATAAATTGGTGAGGAACACTGGTTTCATTGGTTTCCCTCCAAAGCACAACATTAGGCATCAGAGAATGCATGACCAGAACAGCACAATCCAACAGTTATCCTTTACTGAATGCAGAACACTGTATTGTATCCTTGATTTATGACCAGAACTGAGCCCATAATTTCTGTTGTTATGTGAGACATTTGCTAAGTGAGTTTTGCCCCAGTATATGACCTTTCTTGTCACAGTTGTTCAGTGAATCACCGCAGCTGGTAAGTTCATAACACAATTGTTAAGGGAATCTGACTTCCCCATTGATTTTGCTTGTCAAAAGGTTGACAAAGGTAATCACATGACCTAGGGACACTGCAACAGTCATAAGTATGAGCCAGTTGCCAAGCATCTGAAATTTTGATCACATGACCATGGGGATGCTACAAAGGTCGTAAGTGTGAAAAACGGTCATAATTCACTTTTTCAGGGCCATTATAACTTTGAATGGTCACTAAATGAACAGTTGTAAGGTGAGAACTGCCTGTACAATAGTCTAAAATGTTTTCAGGAACACAGGAAACATGTACACCCTTTGATCATACATGTTTAGACAATAAAATTTAAGGATTTTTTTTTGAAAGATAAATTATAATAGCCAAATTAAAAGTCAATTATCAGGCCATGATGCAGCACAAATACAGAATATTGAGAACAAGATGGAAAAATAAAATTTATGAGAGATTTTTAAAAGCCTGGAAGAATAAAGATGTATTTTCCTGACGTAGAAAAGATAAGAAAAGACAAGTCAGTCATGGTTTTCCAGTAGGGCGTTCCAAATCTGCAACTAGCACTGAGAAGGGCTTCTCCCAAGGAGCTAGCTGGTGTTCCTTAGCACAAGAAAGGCACTTAAATCAGCCTCTGAAGATGAATTGCAGAACCTGAGTGGTGCACATAAGAAGTGTCTATTGCATTTTTGTGCTGCTCAAACTGAAAGCTCCTTTCAGGAATAGTTCATTAGCTACTTCTAGAACTAACTCCAGTCAATCTTCAAGAATTGCAAGCCCTGCAGGCAGCCTAAACTAATTAGGCCACGGAACTAGATCACAAGCATGCTTAATGAAGTAATAACAAGCACAATCCACTAATCCTTCAGAGGAGTACACTCTACTTTAGCCTGCAAGCCGAGGATCACCTAATATTCTAGATACTAGACCTGGAGAGTAAAGTATCAAGTTAGTACTAGAATTTTGAAGTGAATTGAGAGCCTGGAAGATGATAAAATAGTGGCATACTACAACATCCCATTTATCAGTATCACCTTATTTAATATCAACCATCTTCCCAAAAAGTCTTACAGAACACTAATGTCTTCCAGGGAATACTTAAGAAGAAGGCACAAATTATCCACACTGATTATTAAGGCACCTTTTAGAAATGTTGTAAGTCTTATTTGATGTTTTTGGCATGTTTTCAAACAAATAAAATCACTTAGATTTGCTCTATGTTGGACTCCAGTGATGAAATTGGGTCTTACATGGTTATCTGGGAAGAGTTTGGTCCTGTTAAGGCTGTGGAAGTGGACAAGATTCTTGTAGCTTGTAGTCACTTCAGCCATCTTAGATCCATGCATATTTTTGCTGGCTAAAGCCACCCTGGAGGGGATGAGTGACTGGACTAGGCCAATGGTTAATTCCTCCTTAAGGAAGGGAGTAACCATGCTCCCTCTTAAGGAGGCAGTGCTATGCCTCCTTTTCAAAAGGCTATCACTTGACCCAATTAATCTGAACACTTTTTGCCTTGATTCCAATCTTCCCTTTTTTCCCCTTTCCTCTCTTAGTGCCAGTAATTTTCCATCTTTGGTTCTGGATGGGGTGACAATGTCTCAGAGAGAACCAATGTGTAACCTAGGGGTCCTCCTGGAATCATGGCTCCTGCTTGAAGATCAGTTAGCAGTCATGACTAAGAGGGTCTTTGCACACCTTCAGGTTGTGTGTCAATGTGCCCATTCTTTTTTATGTATATTTATATTAACCTTATCAAAGTATAAAATGCAAATGAAAATGAAAAAACTGGGGAAAGAGGGAAGGGGAAAGCAAAAGGTGTAGACCATAATACAGATTTGATTTGATTTGATTTGATATGATATGATTTAACTATTAAGTAACTTCCCTTTCCCTTCTACTCACAGTCGTAACTACTCCAAACATACAAATAACCCAAAGGGTGAAGGACATTATCACATGGACATGATCACATCTTCATAGAGGTTGAAAGGCTAAAGTACACACAGCCTAGTCTGATTGCAAAGAAGCAAATCCTAAAGTAATGTATTCCTTAATGGTAATGAAATAATACTATTTTGTTGTTGTTGTTAGCTGCGAAGTCATGTCCGACCCATCGCAACCCCATGGACAATGTTCCTCCAGGCCTTCCTGTCCTCTACCATCTTCTGGAGTCCATTTAAGCTCATGCCTACTGCTTCAGTGACTCCATTCAGCCACCTCATTCTCTGTCGTCCCCTTCTTCTCTTGCCCTCAATCTTTCCCAGCATTAGGCTCTTCTCCAGTGAGTCCTTCCTTCTCATTAGGTGGCCAAAGTATTTGAGTTTCAACTTCAGGATCTGGCCTTCTAAAGAGCAGTCAGGGTTGATCTCCTCTAGGACTGACCAGTTTGTTCACTTTGCAGTCCAAGGGACTCACAGGAGTCTTCTCCAGCCCCATAGTTCAAAGGCCTCAATTCTTTGGCACTCAGCCTTTCTTATGGTCCAATTTTCACTGACATACATTGCAACTGGGAAGACCATAGCCTTGACTATACGCACTTTTGTTGACAGGGTGATGTCTCTGCTTTTTAGTGTGCTGTCTAGATTTGCCATTGCTTTCCTCCCCAGGAGTAAGAATCTTTTAATTTCTTGGCTACAGTCCCCATCTGCAGTAATCTTGGAGCCCAGGAAAATAAAATCTGTCACTACCTCCATTTCTTCCCCATCTATTTGCCAGGAATTGAGAGGGCCGGATGCCATGATCTTGGTTTTCTTAATGTTTAGTTTCAACCCAACTTTTGCACTCTCCTTCTTCACTCGCAACAAGAGACTCTTCAGTTCCTCTTCACTTTCTGCCATTAGAGTGGTATCATCTGCATATCTTAGGTTGTTGATATTTCTTCCAGCAATCTTAATTCCAACTTTTGATTCATCTAGTCCTGCCTTTCTCATGATGTGCTCTGCATATAAGTTAAATAGGCAGGGCAACAGTATACAGCCTTGCCGGACTCCTTTCCCAATTTTGAACAATCAGTGGTTCCGTGTCCAGTTCTCACTGTTCCTTCTTGGCCCACATATAGGTTTCTCAAGAGACAAATAAGATGGTCTGGTACGCCCATCTCTTTAAGAACTTGCCACAGTTTGTTGTGATCCACACAATCAAAGGCTTTAGCATAGTCAATGAAGCAGAAGTAGATGTTTTTCTGGAACTCCCTAGCTTTCTCCATGATCCAGCGTATGTTGGCAATTTGATCTCTAGTTCCTCTGCCTCTTCGAAATCCTGCCTGTACTTCTGGTAGTTCTCGATCCACATATTGCTGGAGTCTAGCTTGTAGGATTTTAGGCATAACTTTACTAGCATGAGAAATGAGTGCAATGGTGCGATAGTTTGAACATTCTTTGGCACTGCTTTTCTTTGGAATTGGAATGTATACTGATCTTTTCCAATCCTGTGGCCAGTGTTGAGTTTTCCAAATTTGCTGGCAAATTGAGTGTAGCACTTTTACTGCATCGTCTTTTAAGATTTTGAATAGCTCAGCTGGAATACTGTCACCTCCACTAGCTTTGTTGTTGCTCAGATTTCCTAAGGCCCATTTCACTTCACATTCTAGGATGTCTGGCTCGAGGTCAGTGACCACCTCATCGTGGTTATCAGGGACATTAAGCTCGTTCTTGTATAGTTCTTTTGTACAATTTTGCCACTTTTTCTTAATCTCTTCTGCCTCTGTTAGGTCCCTGCCATTTTGGTCCTTTATCATACCCATTTTTGCAGGAAACATTCCCTTCATCTCTCCAATTTTCTTGAAGAGATCTCTAGTCCTCCCTATTCTATTGTTTTCTTCTATTTCTTTGCACTGTTCATTTAAGAAGGCATTCTTATCTCTTCTAGCTATTCTCTGGAATTCTGCATTCAATTGGGTGTATCTTTCTTTTTCTCCCTTGCCTTTCACTTCTCTCCTGTCCTCAGCTATTTGCAAAGCTTCCTCAGACAGCCATTTTGCTTTCTTGCATTTCTTTTTCTTTGGGATGGTTTTAGTTGCTACCTCTTGTATAATGTTGCGAACCTCCGTCCATAATTTTTCAGGCACTCTGTCTATCAGATCTAATTCCTTAAATGTATTTGTCACCTCTACTGTATATTCAACAGGGATATGATTTAATTCATACCTGAGTGGCCTACTGCTTTTCCCTACTTTCTTCAGTTTAAGCCTAAACTTTTCAACGAGAAGCTCATGGTCTGAGCCACAGTCAGCTCCTGGTCTTGTTTTTACTGATTGTATAGAGCTTCTCCATCTTTGGCTGAAGAGCACATAGTCAATTAGATTTCTGTGTTTGACCATATGGTGATGTCCATGTGTAGAGCCGTCTCTTGGGTTGTTGGAAAAGAGTGTTTGCTATGACCATCGTATTCTCTTGTCAAAATTCTATCAGCCTGTGCCCTGCTTCATTTTGTACTCAAAGGTCAAACTTGCCTGTTATTCTGGTTATCTTTTGGCTTCCTACTTTAGCATTCCAATTCACCATGATGATAAGGACATCATTTTTGGTGTTAGTTCTATAAGGTGTTGTAGGGCTTCATAGAACTGGTCAATTTCATCCTCTTCAGCACCGGTGGTTCGGGCATAGACTCGGAGTACTGTGATATTGAATGGTTTGCCTTGGATTCAAACTGAGATCATTCTGTCATTTTGATGATTGTATCCCAGTATTGCTTTTCCTACTCTTTTATTGACTATGAAGGCTACTCCATTTCTTCTGAGGGATTCTTGCCCGCAGTAGTATACCTGATGGTCATCTGAATTAAATTCATCCATTCCTGTCCATTTTAGTTCGCTGATTCCTAAGATGTCGATGTCAATACTATTTACTCCTGCACAAATAAAAAGCTTACAGAAAATATGTTTGTCTGATTTTACAGTAAATTTCCTTGAATATTTTTTTAAATAGAAACCCAGTCCCAGTTTTCATTTACAAACAAGATTCCTAGGCCTTACAAAACACAATGACCTAATAGTTTAGCTTTCCTTTTCTCTGGCATATTTTTACATCCTAGTCTTTTCCCTACAGAAGCTGTGTTTTAATCTGCCACTATTTTTGTTTTTGTTTTAATCATGATACAATGTATTCTGGATTGTTCTTTGATTTATTTATTAGTTTTGATGCTGTGATCTTTTGATGTCTTTTATTATTTTATTCTGTTCAGTGATATTATTTTTATCTTGGATTTTATTTTTGACTGATTTTTATTGGAGATGTTGTTAACTGCAGGCAGGCCGGCAGGCCTTGCTAGGAATGCATGATATATAAATGAGCTACATAAAGAACCAAAGGCTCTACTAGTGTATTAATTAATTAATTTAAAAAGAAACGGCTCCTATCCTTCACTACAATTACTGCAATATTATGCAGCTGCTACTTATCCTTCCTCTTCAGTATCAGCAATTTTGATTGGCAGCCCTAGTTTTTCAAGAGGCACTCCCCCCCCCCCCTCCAGGTTTGTTTTCTGAAATGTATTTTCATCTGGAGATCTCAAGGTCTGAATCTAACACTTTCTGGTTTCAAAACAGGTATTCCAACATTAGGTTATTGGGGGGGGGGGTTTGTCCTTTACAGTCCCAGCCTTATAGTTTATACTTTGTTCATTAGGATCATGCATGTTTGAAAAAGTATTTAGAGGTGCTTGGACCTCCAATAAATACAAGCTTTTCTCTGCTAGTCATTAAAGCAGTATCGATTATTTTTTCAAGTTTCCATGCTAATCCTAATAAAAAGATATTGCTGCCTTAAAGAATCCCTTACTAAAATTAAAACTCATCCCATGGAAGTAGGATCACTTTTCAGTTTCATGCAACAGCCTGAAGAAAGCTACTGAATAGCAGAATGATGCTGTTCTCATACCCAAGCAAGATGTGAAGAGTTCTTCCGAATCATTTGTGAAGCGTGCACAGCCCTGTTACTCAAGTGATTAGTCTATCATGCTCACCCGGTCCACTCCAGCTGGAGTAAGATCTGTAATCTTAGGCAGCAGTCTTTTCCAAACCTATCTCAAGAATAGAATAGAATAGAATAGAATAGAGTAGAATAGAATAGAATAGAATAGAATAGAATAGAATAGAATAGAATAGAGTAGAGTAGAGTAGAGTAGAGTAGAGTAGAGTAGAGTAGAGTAGAGTAGAATAGAATAGAATAGAATAGAATAGAATAGAATAGAATAGAATAGAATAGAATAGAATAGAATAGAATAGAATAGAATAGAATAGAATAGATCTTGGAGGTCATCTAGTCCAACCCCCTTCTCAGGCAGGAAACCTTATACCATTTCAAACAAATGGTTGCTCAATCTCTTCTTTAAAATTTCCAATGTTGGAGCATTCACAACTTCTAGTGGACAATACAAAGGTTAAAACTGGGGGTTGTCTATATGTAAAACCACCATTTAGCTACAGCCTGTTGTTTAATGCTTGATTTCCCTTCCAAAGTGACTTTCATAGCATCTGTCCCAGAGCACCAATTGGACTCAGTCTTGCCAAGATTTACACATGAGATCCTTGCATATACATTTGCATACAGTACAGCACTGAGTCATATTTCCTCTAAGAAATAAATTATGATGATGATCAAGAAATGCCTGAGGAAAAAAGTTGCAGAATGGGCCATAAACAGGGTAAAAAGATCATCTCAGACTCCTCTCTGACAAGCAAGTGAAGTTTCAACACAAAGATTCAGAGTCCATTCTGACTAAAATGTAGTCTGATTGAAAATATCCCTTGAAGGAAGATTTTAATGATTGTTTAAAAGGCTTGACAGCCTCCTGTCATATTACGTCCATATTACAAATCCATAAAGAAGCAGTTTCATTGTGGAAAAAAGTAGGGCTGGACAAAACCCAGGACAAAAGCAACACTCACTTTGAGTATCATTGTCTCTTGGGCACCGAAACATTCCAACAAGGAATTCTTTCACTCTTTCACAGTTCTGCCCTTCTCTAGAAAATGAAAATAAACTAGTAATAACTCATATGCAATGATTAGTGTTTTTGAATGAGGAAGTTCAAATCAGCCTTCCTCAGCCTGGTTACTTAAAGTTACAGAAATAACAGATTGTAAGAAAGAAGCTTGGTATAAAATGATAAAATTAGTACAATTTCAACATAAACTCATAAGATCATAATGCTAAAAACATTATAACATCATAAGAATTGTAATCATCACTATTCATATTTACAAAACAGTATAACAAATTCAGACAACTGTCTTAAAATCACAAATACTTTGAGGGGTTTTATTTTACAGGTAAAAATTAAGATTTTATCAATAAATCTAAACGGGATTTCCATGATGAAAAATAATAGTAATAGTGGGAAATTCCTGCACTCTGGTTCAATTAAAGCTTTAAAAAGTGGGGATTCTCAGGAAATATTCAAGGAGAATAAAGATGTAGAAAATAAGTCGTGAAATCATAGAGTTAAAAAAAGTTGTTTCCTTCCTTCCTTCACTCACCTTATAAAAATATGTCAGAATACTTCAAAAAATTGTTTGCATCAAATCATATTCAGAAAACACTTCTGATGCCAGTGTTGTTTGGAAAATATTTATGTGTTTGGAAAGAACAATTCATTTGCAGATTTTATCCTGTAATTGCTCCAGAATTTTTATGATCAATAAAGTTAATTTAGGCATCTTTGCAAATTCTATCATCTTCACCGACCAATTATCTGTTGAGGGTAAAGTCAATCCTTTCTGTTATTGAGCATACAATAATCTCACTACAGTTATCATAAATTAAAAAAAGTTTCTTGACTTTTTTTTAGTTGCCTATCTATTAATCCCAAAAGGAAAGTCCTTGGCAGCAATTGTACTCTTAACATTTTAAATCGACTGAATTAATGTATGCACTTGTTTCCAAAATATTTTGGCTTTTTTACATGTTCACCAAATATGATAAAATGTCAGTTGATGCTGTTCACATTTTCAACAAAGTTTCAAAGTACCTTTATACATTTTAGATAGTTTCTTTGGTGACAAATGCCAATGATACGATCATTTTATTTTAAAAAAAAATCTCTTTAAGGGTAGAACATAATGTAAATTTCAATCCTTTCAACTGCATATTTTCCCATTGATCCATTTCTATATTTCAGCCAAAGGTTTTAGCCTATCTTATCATATATGTTTCACTTGTTCTGTCACATATTTCAACAGAAGTTTATATACTTCAGTAATAACAGGTTATCATTAGTATATGGTTCTATTTCAAATTCAGTCTTCCGTTGTTCAAGACCATAAAATATTTATCCACTTTAAACCTTTTTTGATAAGTATAAATAAGAAAACCATTGTCAAGTATATTCTTCTGTTGACAGATCCTGATTCCATTTTATAGTCCCCTTGATAAAATTCTAGTACATCACAAGAAGTTAACCATTTATGTTTATTTATATTTCGTCTCTATAAAATGCTTCTTGTGCTGAAAGCCCCAAAGATGTTTTCGGGCAGAATCTAGGTTTATGTTTATTTGATACTCTAAAAATAGTCTAACATAATGATTTTAAAGTATACATCTACCTTAGCTTTATCATATCATAGGTATCCATGCCATCCAAATCTCAGATTTTGATCTTCTAAATCCAGTGCTTGGATTTGCCTGTCAAAAGGTTGCCAAAGATGATCACATGACCTGGGGACCCAATAACAGTCATAAGTATGAGTCAGTTGCCAAACATCTGAATTTTGATCACATGATCATGGGGATGCTACAAAAGACGTAAGTGTGAGAAACTGTCATAAGTTTTTTTCCAGTGCCGTTGTAACTTTGAATGGTCCCTAAATGAACTGTTGTAAGTCAAGGACTACCTGTATTTTAAAATTTTGGAAAAATGTAGCATTCATGACCTGATATTATTGATGAAATTATTTTCAAAAGTACTATGTCTTTTTAAGAAAATTTAATGATAACACATTTCAAAGTATTTATAAATCATCAGAGTTAAATAGCAGGAGCAGGGAAATATTTTCTTTGCAGAAACAATAATTTCCAAATTTCTAATTATCTTCTCCGTATTTCAGTAGAAAATGCATTCTTACTGAAGTTTCCATCTGTCACCAAGCTCAGTGATAAACATGAAGGAAGATCTAGATAGATTTTTCTTTGCTGTTAAAAGATTAGGGCACACTCTTATAAACATATTTATGAAGTAGAGCAAGAGACTTCATCTTGGCAGCTCAGAATCTCACACCATTCAGTATCTATATTATTTTCAGGATTAGATGCCATTAATTCCTAAAATTGTGCTCTGGAGCATAAGTGGCAACAGCTGTAGTTCTCCACTCACTCACTTTCCACTTGGGTTACCTTTTCTCCAGAGAGGCAGCAGGGAGAGAGCACCAAAACAGGGCACTACTTTTCAGTTAAGATGTGGCAAAGAAAAAATAATGATAAATTGTAACAGAAAAACCTAAAAAGCCAAATATATCTATAAAATGAACAATCTGGATGTTAATAAAATAGCATCTGGATACAAATGACTACATAGTTCCTATTCTTCTTGCATGCACAAACAAATAAAATGCCAGTTCTTATTATGTAATTACTGTACATGAAATATTCCGTGCATAAAATTTTAATCCTACACATTGGTCTTTTGAGGGACTGACCGAACCAATTTAAATAAGAGAGGAATGGTTCCTGAGCAAAGCTATATCCAAAATCTTTAAGAGTTTTATTCTTAAAAGTGAGAGGAGAAAAAAAGGAATGCTTTAGATAGGTTCAGTTAAGCTCTCTTATTCATTAGTATGTGTCCATGTGTATGTATTTTTTTTAATAAAATCCTATCAAACCTAGCTTTTAATCCATTTATTCTTAGCTCTGGAAACTAATAGGGCAAATTTCTTTGGATGGACCTGTATGAAGTGTAAGCTTGATCATGTATTGCTCCCAGGATCACCTGCTAACTTAATGTAGTTGAGAACTGACATATCTGGACCATGTTAAAGGAGGTAAACCATGGTTTAGTCCCAGTTTTTTTGAGAGTCATCCAAACATTTTTTAAAAAGCTCTTTGCTTTGACCTCTGCAACATAAAGGAGACGGAGGGACTGCTGACTGTCCCTTGTGACAGTGTTAGAACTTCATCCTCTGTCTGGGGAAGTTTCTTCACAACAATCTAATTTCATAGGTTTATAATTTTGTTTTGAATTCCATTTTTCACAGCAGGGCATAATCTGCCAGCCCCATAACATTCTGAACTGACCCAGCCCAATAACAGAAATATGAAATAGTTTGGCCAGCTGATCTTGATAGCTCCTGGAAATCTCCCTCTGACCACAGTTTAAAAAATGACTTATTGATTGAAAGCTCATAACTGATATAAATTACAGCTGATTTAGAGCCAGACATTATCTGAAAAATAATCTTTAGGCTAGTTTTATTCATTCATGGAAATCCTTTTGGGAAAAAAATAACCTTGGTTGTACAATGTTGGCATCTCAAGTCTAAGACAGGGTAGCAAGGTATTCTAAACTTAATCCAGCAGTTCACGTTTCTTAATTTCTCTTAAATATTTTTGAGACAGGAGAGCCTTAACCATGGTTTTGGTTTCACCATCTGAAGATTACATCAACAGTTTTGGCAGCACTGCCAAATTTAAATCAAATGTAAGTTTGCATCAGCTAAAGCATCTTTAGCTCTCTCTGTATAAAAACAGTCACTTAGACATGAGATTTCTTCATTTGGATAAGAACAATGTCCAATTACAGGCTTTTCTACAGAAACAAATTAGAACTTCAATGGGATATCAACTAATTATCTCCCAAGGAAAAAAAAGGAAGCCCTTTAATGTTATGTTAATAGAGCAAATGGAATATTTAGCTGTGTCATTTATGTATGAAATAATACTATAAAGCCTCACAACACAGAAGTGCTAAAAGGGTTTAAATCAAGAGCTATAGGCCTCCAAAGTGACCTTGTCACCTTTTTCCTTGTGGCAAAATCTATGAGAAATTGGCAGCACTGTACCATATGATTAATTAAGCTACAGCATGGAATTCTAAAGCTTTACTAACAAGCCAAACTATTTAATTTGTTTCCGAACAAAACCCTATATGTTAGTAGATCTGCCAGTATCTGAGAAAAAAATCAGTAGTGCTAAATTGTTTAAAGGCTTTTTTTAAAAAAAATGCCGGAAGAAAAATATAAAACTAGAAAAATGAAGTTATTTGGATATATCTTATTAGAAAATAGGATTGCAGTATTTAAATCTGCAGATGTCTTCTCCTAGCACTCTTCTCAGCACTTTTGCAAGTCTGGTACCTCACCACGTTTCTTTGAGAATGCTAACTAAGAATGCTTTCCTGGTATCCAGGACAAAAAAAAACAAATCCAAATATTCCCCCCCCCCATTTAAGACAATGGGGCTTACTTCTAAGTAGACACATGCAATTACACTCTGAATTAGACTCTTTTGTTGCATCGATTTTAGCAAACACTTAGATGTTCTGCGGTGACAGAATGAGTTGGCAAAGAATCTTGGGGTTCTTGCAGAGTGATTCTCTTCCCTTGGATTCAGAAGTAAGATTTAATCTGAACATGCCTATTCTGAAAAAAAAAAGTGTACACTGGTTCAGCAAACCCACTAGATGTTCTTAAGACTGGCAGAATCCTAAAGTTTCTTATTTGGGAGCAGTTTCCCCAGTTCCTCCATTTTTTTTCTCTTTGTTTCTCTTTGCCTTCAGTCTGAACTGTGTGACATCAAGGATGCAAGAAGGCACGCCATTCTGCCAACGGAAGGGCGCCTATCCCTTGGAAATAGTATGCATTTCAAAGAGATAGGACTCCTCCTTTTGATACTGCTCTTTATGATGTTAATGCACACAGATTTTTCATTACTGTTATTATTTGTCTGAGGGGGTCTCAGCAGCCTTATTGCTCTTTTGCTTTACCGATAAGTTTCATTTAATCAATGCCCTATTAATCCCACAGCTCTATCAGGAATATTTAAGTTTCTTCCAATTCTCTGATTGCTTTTCAGGGATTATAGGAAAATTCATTGTCCTCCCTTACGCTGTGAATAAGTACATTTAAATGATAGGTAGGTGCCCCAAAGGAATCTATCGATAAGCTGATAGGTGTGCTGAGTATATATGCATTTATACAACTTACAAAAAAAAAGAGAGGGAGTCTTCTCCCTCTATGCCATACGTGAAAAGGGGAAAAAAATCAAATCAAGGCACGGAGAAACTGAAAAATACTACATGTATCATTCACCTGATTTCAATTGTGGCTCCCTTTGAACCTCGGCCAAATCATTTTGTACATTAAAAATTGGTCAGGGATGATAAGATTCCATTTTCATGGTTGGTAATGCAGAACCGGTGAAAGAATACAATTACAGACCCCTGAGTAAACTCTGCGAATGTCAACTTGATGTAAATGATCAAGTGTCGACAAAGAGGCTGGCTGGTAGAAGAGGCGGGGGGGGGCAAGCTGAAGTCAGGGGAGGCAGGGAGAGAAGCAGCAGGAATTTTGCCTCGGCCTTGCAGGTTCCCAACATCCTGGGATGTATATAGGAGTTCTGGACTGGTGGTTTGCAATTCTGGTACAAGGATGGTCCAAATATCTCTTGCCACTCCCACAGGCTTTGCAAAAGTTCTCCCCAACAGCAGGAGAGCAAAACTGGTTTTTTTCTGTTTTCATGGTCAGTCTCATGTCATTCCTCAATATCTTTCTGTATGCATGAAAGAGAATGCCCGTGCATGTACACGGAATTTATGTATATACTGGAAAGGATGAATCATATACACACACAAGCACATACATTTATAAACACACAGTAGGTTATCCTCAGTGCAATATACAGTGTGCACGTGCCTCTCTGTGCAGCTTATATTGAACTGAAGGATTCTTCTCACTGTGTCTTATGTTAGGTTTTTAAAAACCGTTTTTTCCATTGAACTCAGTGGCTCAGCATATGAAACAATGGGGAGAAATGCAAAATGTTAAAGTAGCTTTTAGGATTATATATTAAATGATTTGTTTAAAATTGCTTTGAATAAAAAGTACTGAACGGCTTGTTTCAAATCCTGCAATGTGGTATAAGATTAGTGTTTCTCAAGCTTTAGCAACTTTAAGTTAGACTGTGTGCTGGCTGGGGAATTTTGGGAGTTTAAGTCTACATATCTTAAAATTGTTGAATTTGAGAAACATTGTGTTAGACTGGCTTCCTTCTAGATCTGGAACTTCCTCCACAAACAAATCCTAGTTGTTACTTTCTTTATATCATTTCTACATTCAGATAGTTATTATTATTACATTTATTTTAAAAACTTGTTTGAAAATTGCTCTGATGTTTTGGATACTACTCTGAACATCTGGTGACTTAATGGATTGATGTATCTAGGTTTAGTAGTAGAGGTGCCGAAGTGGTGACCCTTCTTCAAGGATGGTAGGTTGTTGCATCCTTTTGTTTTTTTGACTTCTCAATGTCCAGCCCTGGCATTCCCTACTGGTGTTTCATTCAAGTAGTTGTCTCTGTCTCTCTCTTCCTCTTCCTCTCCCTCACCCCACACCCATCTCACACTCTCACACACATACATTTAACTCTCAAAACAAAGTCAGCCAGACACTAACACCTTTGTTTTTTTAATGTAATAGAATTTACAAATGCAAAGATAAAAAAGCTAACAAACTAAGAAAAAAAATTAAAAAATTAAAAAGTGTAAAAAAAGAAAATACAGAAAAGAAAAGAATGATATATAAAGAAATGATGTTTCTTTTTTCATTAGGATAAGTACTTCAACAAGACTAGACCATTTCAGTGGCATATAGCTTTCGCTGATAATACTCCCAAAATATATAATCAGCAAAAATACACTTAAGAGTTGTCAGAAATAACCACATATACATTTTAACCTTAACCCAATATGTCAACTTTATCTTCCTTTACTTTTAGCATAAATATTTATCACTTTCTCTAAAAGTACAGCAAAAAAATCTCTTTTTCCCATAACTCTTATCTATAAACAAATCTTTAAAGTTTCTCCATTTGGTCCTTGACAGCAAAAATCCTTTAAGGGTTACCAGAACAATAACATACTTATTTTAACTTTGATGACTAACTAACCTTGACTAATTGAATAATCCAACTTTACATTCTTTCCCTTTGTTTTTAACAATCTTGAATTTTAATTCCTTTAAGTAATGTCCCACCACTTGATTTCTTTTCATTTTCTTTTTGTCTCTTCTTAGAACTACTTCAAAACTTTAACACATCTTATTTGTAAATCCAGAACAAGCTATCCAAGTCAGCCTTCTAGTTTGTTATTTGGATATCCCTTTTAATTGTTAAGATATCTGCTGGTTTTATTTGAAACCAATGTACCATCTTGTTCGGTATCATTATTGTAACTTGTTATTTTTATATCCATATTCAACTTTGCTTTACTCAGTTTTGTCCAGTTCTTCTTCTATAATCTATTTACGTCCATTTTATAATAGAATAAAATCTTGATAGAAACCTTTATGTGCATTGTTCCCAAATATCCTGGAATTCTTCCACAATTAGAGTAATTTGTTCTGTTCGGTATTAATGGGCCTCTTTTCCTTTAATTATAATTTTTAGTTCTTTCTGATTCCCTCTAGAGTCCAACCTTCAAAGTTCCCTCTTATCATGTTTTTCTCTAATCAACATTTTCCCATAGGAAGGTTTCTTATAATTAATTTCAAATTCTTCATTTTTAAAAATAAAATTTAAAACAACCCACAGGAAGGATTCTTGTAATTAATTTCAAAGAACTTCCAGAGAAACAATGGTGAACTGAGGGACTTCTGGAGAAGCCATGGTCAGTGGCATAGCGTGGGTTGTCAGCACCCGGGGCAAGGCAAGTAATTTGCGCCCCCTAACCAGTGGGCACACCTGGCACCCCCCCTCCACAGTGGGCGGTGACCCGGCGGCTCGGATAAGATTCGCACAGCCAGCACTGCAGTGAGAGAGAGTGAGTGAGCCAGGCAGGGGCAGAGAGCTACGAGTGCGAGCGCCCCCCCAGATGTTGCGCCCGGTGCAGCCGGCCCCCCCTGCACCCCCCACGCTACGCCACTGGCCATAGTTAACTAAAGATGACTCCATGGACAGTGGAACCAGCAACCATAGTGGAACAAAGAACTGGTCAATGGATCAGCTTCCTGGAATTCCTCTTCGAACACGGAATCAAATGTGGGCAGTGGTGGGATTCAAATATGTGAACAACTGGTTCTCTATGTGGATGCCACTTCCGGAAGTCCATTTTGAGCCTGGGCAACAAAAAGTTAGCTACCAGTTCTGCTGAACTGGTCAAACTGGCTGAATCCCACCACTGAATGTGAGGTCACCAGCATGTCCTATATATGTCATGGGAATAACCATGAAGATCAGAACTACTTCATCACCTGCCTGAGTGAATCTTGCTCAGAAATACAGTATCTAGAGCACCAGTTTAATTGACTGGCTTCTAGAACCACTTTTATGGTTTAAAATATTGTGACAATATACACATGTTAGGATAAAGTACAGACAGTAAGAATAAGAAAAGGCAATCTTAAAAAAAATCAGAGATAATCAGCAAATTGTTTTAGAATACAAAAACCAGGTTTGCATTGCCTACAAAAAAATCCCAGGTTCAAAATTGAAGTTTTTGCCAGAAACTCTGGAGAACAACTGCTGGTCAGGAACTCATTTGACTTAATATATAGTAAAGCAATATTAAAGAGGATCCTTGACATAGAGACTATTTCTTGTTGAGTGCAAATAGCCTTTCAAAATTCTCCATCAGATTTGATAGATATTAAGAATATTTTACAGAAAGAATGCAAAAATAGGAGAGAGATGGAGAAAATGAGAAAGAAAGAGATATACATATTCACACAAACAGTCTAGAAAGGAAACAAATGAACAGGGACATGATATTATAACATTATGAATGGGTGTGGATAAAATGAACAAGGCAAAGCTATTTTCTACTTTCCAAAATAGTAGAACCAGAAGTCACTCAATGTAATTAAATCTTGGAGGAATCAGGTCAGACAAAATGATTTTTTTTTTCACAGCACATAATTAAGTTTTGGAATTTGTGATGCTAGCTATCGTACTGAGTGAATATGGAAAAAGTTTGGACCAATTCATGGAAGTCATGTGGATCAATGTTGGAAGACTAGTGAGTTATCCATGTAGTTGTTTAGCCACTGTGCGAATAAATAGACCAGGGATCGCATCCATCAGGGCACTGCTTATATTCTTATGCATTTGTATTACTGTACACTTACATGCAGCCATACATGTATTGAAAAAGAATTGAACATGGCTTTACAAAAAGTGATATTTTTTCATAATGCCTACACTTATTTCTTTAGATTTATTTTTGATTAAACAGGTCTTGCAAGTTTTCATATCAAAAACCTAAAGAGCATATTTGCCAGAAATATGAAAGATAATATGTAAGTAAGGTAATATGAAAGGACTTACTACAGGTAATGATCACTCTTTCAAATCACTTCCAATTCCTGTGTACAACAACAATACAAACAAAAATCTCTTTGGTTTCTAGCTGAAACAAGATGTGAATATTTTCTCCATATTTAATCAGTGGGAAACACTGCCGTCTAGTGGCAGGTTTCAATATAAAAATAGTTAAATTTCTTTTCTCCCTCTCTTTCCCAACATTTGCTTTTTAGTGGCAAATTTCTTATTACTGAACTTAACTGAGTTAAAAAAAATTAAACTACTCAAGGAAACTAAGTCATACAGAAGCTCACTGTAGAAACAATTCCCTTTTTATTTTATATATTTATATATTTTATATATAATATATTTTATAATATATTTTAGATATTTAGATATTTTATTTTTTATTTTATTTTATTTTGTACCATCAACTTCAATTGTGTTTGCTACCTTTTTTTTCTTCTTTCCTGTTTGCCCAAATGGTTCACGTATGAATGCCACATGGATTACAGAAAAGAGACTGTTTAGCTCTTGCTGAATTTGTTCCCCTTGTGCTGTTCCCCTGAAAACAACAACTTTACATTCATCAGATGGAATATTTTCCTTCTGCATGGTAAGGTAAGGAAAATAAGCACATTATTTTTTCACTTGCCAAATAACAAAGGGTTCGTGGGTTGATAGAGGCTGGTTGGCAAATTATAAGGTTACTCTGAACTGAAATGCTGAAGGCTGAGGAACAATAGGCTTCCCCAAATCCATTGTTTTGTTCTCACACAGACCAGGGAGCAAGCAAAAACACCAGATGATTAAAGATAGTGTGCTTCAGGCTAGACCTTGATTCTCCATTCAGTCCTGACTGTAATAATATATGCTAAATAGTACCCTGCTATACAGCTTCTTTTGAAATGGTTGTTGAGAAAACGCAGGTTACATGGCTTACAAGGATGGCTTGCATGTCTGGACATTCATCCACAGTTGTTTTATGGTGACCAACCACAGCACCTATGTGGTCAAAGCAGTGTGTGATATCCATTTCATAGATAACTTGGTTCATTGCTTATACATTTTACTTGATCTTTCCCCATGCCAAGGATATTGATCAACCAGCCATATATAGTGTCACACTGTAAAATTGCAAGCCATATTTCTGTAGCATAAAAAGTGGAGAGCTAGGCTTCTTTGATCAACCATCCATGAGCCTTAACTATGGTCTGTTATGCTAATACAGTGTTGCATTTCTGTGCTGGAACCTGCCAGGATTCCAAGCAGCTGTCAGCCCTCTCAGCATATGTGAAAGCTGACCAATCAGGTACCCAGTTGTGACTCACAACTTTCTTTTAAATTTGGCAGAATAGGGGAAAGTTTAAGTATCTCAACTTATGTATTTATTTACACAATTTTAGAGGTCATCTGATTCCCAGAACAACTCTGAGTGGCTTATGGGAAAGGAAAGAAAGGAAAGGAAAGGAAAGGAAAGGAAAGGAAAGGAAAGGAAAGGAAAGGAAAGGAAAGGAAAGGAAAGGAAAGGAAAGGAAAGGAAAGGAAAGGAAAGGAAAGGAAAGGAAAGGAAAGACCTGGGCATCTCAGACAAATGTACTCCCTGCAAGAGAAAACACAAAAAAGTATCCTACACCAATGCTTTATGAATGCAAAGGAAAAAATGTAATGAATGAATAGGTGCCAGGTTATCATTTAACAGAACAGGCCCAAATGTTTGTTTTTAAGATTAAACTAATAACAGCACTACAGTGTGCCAGCCTCAGTCTCTGTCCACTGTATCCCACTGTGCCAGCCTCTTTCTGTTGTCTCTGCTAAGTAGCTGGCTAACATACAACACTTCTAGTACACGACAATCCTGAAGCAAGAGGTTCATGATATGCTTTTGTTGTTGTTGTTGTTGTTATTGTTAGGTGCCCTATTCAGTCTGGAACCCTACTACAACCTCTAATGAGAGATCCTGTTGCAATATCTGGAAAGCCACCATAGGTATAGGGGATATGTCCATATACTGTAGATTGCATATGAATGTTGTTGTTAGTTGCGAAGTCGTGTCCGACCCATCGCGACCCTATGGACAATGTTCCTCTAGGCTTTCCTGTCCTCTTTCCTGCATATGAATGGAAACGTACATAATTTTGCATTCTCAAACTAATATGTAATCTTAAATCTAGTCAGCTTTCACAGTCACGGCTTTCCATTTTTTCTTAAAGTTATAAATAACCAAATGCAAATGCTGCAGTTAGGAGTGGATTAGAAATGTGAAGTTCCACAGAATATTTCTAGTGCTGAAATTTAATTTACTTTCAGTCACACAAAAATCGGAGTTAGCAAGTGATACAAAATGTGATGTATAAAACAAAGGGAATAGCCCATGTTTCACAGCCAAAAACACACCTTGAAGACATATTCAAATATGATGGAAATTGTTATGCAACATGGAGTGCTTTTTTTGGAAAGTTGATCAAGTTGGCAGTGGAAACAAAATGAGAACTTACTGGGGAAATATACCTATCTGAGGCACCTTCTTCTAGGTTGTATCTTTCGAAGTAAGGACAAGTTTTCTCACAGTGGGAAAAATTAATAAGTTTGCCTCCTGGAGTTGTGACTGGTCTACAGTATTAGTGGAGGTTTTAAAAAAAATAGACTGGGCAGCCATTTGACTGAGATGGTGTAATGTCTCCTGCCTTAAGGCAGGGGTCAGTCTAAAAGACCTCTGAGGTCCCTTCCAGCCCTATGATTCTAGGTTCTATGTTTCAATTTTCAGCAAAAAAAAATGCCCATTTGAGAAATCAGGCTCACTTAGTGACTACCTTATTCACTTAACAACTGTCTTATTTGCTGAATGACCATGACATTTGTTTAAGAACTACCACGAAAAGTTCCTAAAGTCGAGCATGGTCATCTACTTAATGACCACTATGATTTAGAATTGTAATTCTGGGTTAATTCTGCAGTTGTAAATCAAGGACTACCCTGTATTCTTTTATTACAGCTATGAGCTGCCCACAAACATCTGAAAACATCCAATTTTTATTCATATGAATTCATCTTTTGTTTGGTTGAAACACCTATAGCATGCAACTTTGATAACAATGAATTCATAGTACTTTATAGAGAAATAAAATCATGTATTTCATTATTTTATATTTTTGTTATTGCATTTTTCCTTAATTAAATTTGCAGAAAGTTCCTTTGTCTGATCTGAAACTGACGATCAGAATAACAAGATATTCTTCAACTGACCCCATCTATTTATGGAATCACTGTAGAAAAGCAATACAGATAAATAAAAGAAATATAATAAATAATTATTAAGGAAACTGTGAGGCCTTATTTCTTACAATGAAAATTTAAAATTAACACCACCCAAAAATACAGATGACATTATGAAGATGCATATTTCCTGAAATAAAAATCTTCCATGCTGAAGAAATATCAGAGGCAAAGTAGGGTCTATATATAATGAGAATTGAAATGGAATTTTGCCATAGACTTATCATTTGCACACTGAATTCTTGGGCAGCACTCTGAGACACAACACCCTAACAGAGACTAGTAGTGATGACAAATGTAGAGCCTACTTTTAACAAGGTGACTAAACTTTGCCATATTAATCTTCCACAATGACCCAGCATGATGAGACAGTCTGCAGATTCACCTCCAGGCTTTACAGGAAGAATTTGTCTTCTGGCCTATCCTACTTTAACCCCAAGGAGGGACACGGTGGCTCAGTGGGTTAGGATGGTGAGCTTGTCGATCAGAAGGTCGGCAGTTTGGCGGGTTGAATCCCAAGTGCCGTGTAACAAAGTCAGCGCCTGTTACTCGTCCCAGCTTCTGCCAACCTAGCAGTTCGAAAGCACGTAAAAATGCAAGTAGAAAAATAGGGACCACTACGGTGGGAAGGTAACAGCGTTCCGTGCGCCTTTGGCGTCTAGTCATGCCGGCCACATGACCACGGAGACGTCCTCGGACAAGTGCTGGATCTTTGGCTTTGAAATGGAGATGAGCACTGGCCCCTAGAGTCGGAAACGACTAGCACGCATGTGCGGGGGAACCTTTACCTTTACCTTACTTTAACTTCAGGTAGCCTTAGAGGAGAAGCCACAACTGGTTAATGCCTGCACACAAAATTACACTTTATCAATAAGTCCTCCAGATTTAGGTTCTGCCAAAAAATCTTTTGTTCTTGGATCTGCTAAATTGTACATACATCCCTTTGAAGAAAATGGAGTTATTTTGCTCTAATGGAACCCTTTATGATCATCCCAAACTGTTTTCTTCTGGGGCTTGAATGCAGTACCAACAGTTCACTCTCCACAACCTTCTAGATTTCCAGTCTGAGTTTAGTTAGTCTGCAGCTTTTTTGTAACCATCATGTTTCATCCAAGATTAATTTACATTATTTAGAAGCAAGCCAGGTTTAAAATCGAGTAAACTATCACCTGCATCTAGTCTTCCTCTAAAGTCTATATGCAAAAAATCTATAACAGAATTTTTTGCATACATACATTCCTCCTGTAGAACTACAAAAACAAAATGTATGACATCATTCAAGGATAATTGTGCAAACACAAAATGGAGGAGATCATTGAGATTATGGGGCATCAACTGGAATGTTTGTTTACAATGGCATATAGCTGCAATTGTACTGGATAGATATTAAAGTAAATAGTAATAATGTGCCAAAACTGTGCCAAGGTTCTGAAAGTATTCATTCCTTACAAAGAAAAAAGGCTTCTGATTCTCTATTGTACATGAGGGCAATCAGAAATTCTTTTCAGCCTGTTTGAGTTGAATGTATTATTGCAGACAGCGATTGCGTTTATTTATTTATTTTTTTATTTAAAAGATTTATATGGCCGCCCATCTTAAACAACTCCGGGTGGCTCACAACAACAGTAAACCAATAACTATAAAACAGCCATAAAACAGTAAAGTGATAAAACAATATTTCTTCATAACTGTGCATACTCCCTGTCTCCTTAGGCTTTTTGATGTAAGAAAAAAATTAAAGCGTTGGAGGAAACAACAACACAGCAGCTTTTAAGTAGTTTATCAAAGAGCCTGTCAAGAACTTTCTTGAAGTTGAAGTGTCCTGCTCCAATTAAAAGCAAACAAACAAATATAGAGCATTGCACAGACTGAGCTTAGACTCAACCTTTGCAAAACCAAGTAACTTTGGTTTCTAGAATTTCCTGTTCCAAAGATTTGGCATCTTAAATCTTCAATGGAGTTATTCCTCAGGAGGAAGCCATGCATAATATGGGGGTCCTCCTGGACTCACAGCTCTTATTTAAATAAGAAGTGGCAACTGTAACGAAGAGGGCCTTGTTTCATGCGCTAATTGTGACCTTACATGGAGATACTTCTCTCAGTGCCTCACACGCTAGCCATCTCCCATTTGCACTGCTGCAATATTCTGCACCTGGGACTGCCTTGAAGATCACACAGCAAGTCCAAAATGCAGCAGCAGAAGTTATTTTGACGTTCTTCAGTTAATTTATACAAGGTCACTATTTCATGAGCTGCACAGCTGCCAGTTGCTTCTGGGTGCAATGCTGACTGCCATCATGAAAGTCTTCTGTGGTTCCCACTTAGCTCCCTAACAGAACCAACTCTGCTGTGCTTTCATAAGCCTTGCCTTCCAACTGGCCCAGGGGCAGGTAAGTGGTGGTTCTGTTCCCTGTCTGTAATGGATTTACTGTTTCCTCTTTGGGATTTCTTGCATTATTTTAATTGCTGCATATTGCCTAGATTGGTGAGAGTTTGTATAATGTATGAAAAACTACACAAGGAAAATGTAACTCTGTGTCAACAACCACCACAGCCACACACGCCCAGATCATGATACATGTGGTCAAAGAAAAACACGCACACAGTCTTCATTTTTTTGCAAGCACTGCAAGTAAAAGTAGAAAAATAAGAAAAGGCAAGTCAGTATTTCATCCATTCATTTGGATACCACTCAGTTCTGGAAGCTCTGGCTGGCTTAACTATCAAGATCAACATCACATAAAAAGCAATACCATTAAAACAGTGAATCAATCCATAATATAAATGTTTATGTTTATGTTTATTGGACTTATATACCGCCCTTCTCCCGTAGGACTCAGGGCAGTTCACAAGGAATTTAAAATAAATAAATGCAACTGGCAATTACAAAATCATAAACAAAACAAAAAAAAAGTTCAACATCACGCTAAATTCCACTAAATTCCAGCCTTCCTTTTGTGTTAAATGAAATTCCTGGTCTTAACTGCTCTCCTGAAACCCAGAATGGAAAGAGCAGACCAGATCTCCATGGGGAGGGAATTCCAAAATACAGAAACAACTTCTGTCAAGTGATAATCTCATATAGGTAGGTTAGGAGAGAGTTTGTCCAATTTCGGAGGGGTGAATGAACACAGAAAATGGTAGCCTCTCAGATAGCCTGGTCTGGAGTCAGGAAAGGCCTTAAAGGTGGCAACCAGCAGCTGAATTGCATCCAGAAGCTGACTGGCAACCCATGCAGCACCTGAAGTAGTAGGGTCACCCAAGTATACTGGGATGAAGCCAGCACTGCTCAGGCTGCTGCATTCTGTACTAATTGAAGCCTATAAATGCTTTCCAAAGACAGCCTCACATAGATCAATCTCAGTGGGAGGTGACTAAGACACGAGTGACTCTGAGCAGACTATCCAACTTTATTTAGTCAAATAAACATAAGAACCTCAGAGGAGTACATAGCATTTATGCATCTTCCATAAAATGCTATAGGAAGATCAGGGACAGCTTAAGATGGAACAAAAATACAATAACTGAGCTTGTTTTACCGAAGTAAGTTACTGGAACAGGTAAATTACCAGAAACTATCAAGATACTGTATTGAAAGCAAAACTGGACCAATGCCCAGAAATTAAAGCATAACATTCTGATAGTGCAGCTAACTGCTCCCTGTTACACTGTGATTCAATATTTACCTGGATAAGCCTTGCTTTTCATAGATTTCCAACTTAATTAAAGGTTTAGGAGCAATTCAATTTTATTCCTTTGTTTTCTTGCTGAGTCCCAATCCAGAGCTCCCTCCCTCATCTCCAGTCTCTGCTTTCTCTTTTCCAGCTATTTCTTCCAGTGATCTTTTGCTAATCTCTCACATATCTTCCCTTTTAATTATGTAAGCTACACTGAGTCATTTTGGGGTTGGGTGGCCTTCTAAATCTAAGAAATTAAGAAATAAATCTCACAGCTTTTCAAACAGAAAAGTTAGGAGCTGGGGGAAAAAATTCTTTTTTGACATATTCACCCTTCTTAAGACTATTCCAAAATAGATAAATTTTTGTTCCCTACAATCAAAACGAAAGGTCCTTAGCATATCTCGCTTGTTTGTGCTTTAATCTGATGCCTGATTTCTGTATTGGACATGACTGTGTAGAATCTGGGGTCAAACTCATGACGTCATGTGACGTTGTGCAACATATCAGGACAGTTTTGCCATTGCTGGCAATGGGGTGGGCGCAGCTTCTACCTGACGCATCCGGCCTGTGGGCCAGCAGTTTGACACCCCTGCCTTAAGCCACAAAGGACTTTAAAGATGACTATCAAAACCTTCAATTTCACCCAGAAGCCAACTGGCAACCAGTGTAGCTCACACAGTAGTGGTGTTTCAAGTGCTCCCATAACTACTCATGTCACCACATGCTGGACCAGCTGAGAGTAGCCTTGGGCAGAGCACATTGCAATAGTACAGATGAGAGATGAATGATGTATGAGTGACCCAGTCTCCTGGTCCAGTAAAGGGTGCAGTTGCTGCAGAAGATAACTTTTTTTAAATGCCCTCCTTGCCACAATTGTCACCTGCTCTTCAAGCAGGAGCCATGAATCTTGGGGGGACCCCCAACAGGCACATCAACCTGGTCAAGGGGTACCCTATCCAGAACCAAAGTGAAATGATATCTTGTGCCTTGTCCATTCAATACATCAGTGAACTACTTCAGTTCCCTCTGATTCAATTCACTGTTTCAAAGCAGGTTTCCAATTCACAAATCAGTTATGATTTTGGGTGATAGGGTGAGCCAATAAAAACTTTTAAATCAAAGCACTTGTTCAAAATTCTGAAAAGTCCATCTCAAGAACTCCTGTTAGCCTCACCCCCAATAATTAGGATAGAAACAGAAATCTCCTTGCATGAGAGATTTACATAATTGTTTTACTGGAGGAGGAGGAGGAGGAGGAGGAGGAGGAGGAGGAGGAGGAGGAGGAGGGGAGGAGGAGGAGGAGGGAGGAGGAGGAGGAGGAGGAGGAGGAGGAGGAGGAGGAGGAAGAGGAGGAGGAGGAGGAGGAGTTGTTGTTGTTACTGGTCTACCAGATTGGGAAAAAAGATTAAAAATTCAAAATAAAATCTTAGCACAGAACTAAAATGACATTTTGGTCTGCACATACGGCCATCCTAGGAGCAGGTGTGTGTCCCCTGTAGCTTGTCTGTGCCAGATCAACTCAGAATTGCCAAGGGATACATTAAAGTTATCCAGTTCAAACTGAATTTACTCAAAACTAAAATAGATTTTGTGGCTGTATGTTGTGCTCTCTGGTGCTTGATTGTGGTATATTAGTGTCAGACCTTGTGAGCTAGATAACTGGGGTAACTCAGCTGTAGCTTTTAGGATAATCAAACAGCAAAGCCATTTGTGAGAGGGAGAGGGAGTTTGCATTTGGATTGTACATCACTTTGTTATATGAACATAGCATTTTTAAGAATGGCAAAATGCCAAAGAATTGGTTTTTATTAAAACAGGATAATTGCCTAATGCTGATATTTGTTTCATGATTCCACAGAATGGTAGTCTTATCACTGTTTTAAAGTCAGGGTTGTATCAGGCTTGCAGTCTACCTAAAGCATTTGATGCATGAACATTCACAGCTTTTATTCTGCATTTGTACTAGCTTGATTTTTGCCTTTTGCAGTAGACTACCAAATGTCCCCCAAACACTTGAAATAAATATTGAATTACAACTCCACGTCCTGCAATTAAGTCTCTTTTATTCTCAACTACACCAAAATAATATCTATTTTTCTCTATTTTTCCCTCTTAACTGCTTGGTGTGGGAAGGAAGCCTGTGCTAGTACTTAGAAGTTAATTTTCACCCTTATTGCCTCTTGCTTATGCAGTTAATACAAACACTCATTTTGTTCCCATGAATGACATTCTTCCTTATACCAAGATAGACAAATGGATACACACACAGGAGCATACACACACACACACGCGCGCACACACACACACACACACACACACTGAACACTGCAGATGAAATTGGGCATCAGAGATAAAGTCTGGATTTCTTAACTATCTTCCCTGATTGCCCTGTGGTTGAGAAGTGGCCAATTTAAAGTATGAATACAGGCAGGGGCTACATAAATCATGGACTGTATTCAGTGTATGGAAAAGAAGAATCATTTGGAAAGGGTAAAAATGCAATCATCTGTTTTTTACAATAGGAGGAAAATGCTATAGATTGGAATATATACAAATACATATACATATACATATGAGATAGTGTGCCTTGGATTTCCTTGTTCTTTTTTTTAATTGGGCTGGAAGGGGTTACTTCATTATGCAGCAAATTAGAAAATTCATAATTTATCATTGCACCCAGTCGAAATGCCACCCAACTGAGTCGCACCCCTGCGAAAACCATCACATAGTAACAAACTGTCAAAGTCTGCTGCAGCCGACGGGCAAAATTAATATGCAAATGTATGCAAGAAATTAAAAAGCAGAATTACCCAGGCAAATGAGGTAGCTATACTTGAATTGTTAGAATTATGAATAATTACTGCGAATTTTCTGCTCCTAATATAACTTGTTTTTTGATAAACAAAGACTTAATTATCGAGATGCGCTGGAGAATTTCCGTGGCACTCATTAATCTTGCAAAAAAGAAAAAAAAGAAAAAGAAAAAACAACAAGTCCCTGGTGCCCAAACTGTAATGAAGAGCGCGTGCCCTGAATCTTCAGAAAGATCAGAGGCACCAAGATGCCAGGACTAGGGGGGAAATAGACAGTGCCAATGTCCCCTCCTGTACCCTGGAGTGTCATAATATCTTCTACCAACTATCAAAGGGACTTATTTATGCTAGCAACTGATCCATAAGTCCAATTAAGCAGGGGTGAAACAATCAGTTGATGTGCTAGGAAAATGCCATCTAGTGGTGGCTCTATTTGATCCCAGGGACACCAACCTGACAAAGGGGAGGGGGCCCTGCACTATGCAGCTAATGGATGCTGCATGACAGACCCTAATACCCAAGAGGGACAATCTTTTAGGGTCCATCTCAATGGTCCTCCATTAATCTTGGTTCTGCAGTGCTCTGGTGTCCATGGGAACAAGGGCATTATCATAAGCACTGATTTTAACATTTCCCCATTAGGGAACACAGTGCAGGCAGGAGAAGCTTCGGGTGGTAAAGCTGAAAAGAGAAAGAGCATTATTATCTTGCATTATATGAAAGCCAGCCTCACCCTAGAATCAGTGATATATATACATTTCTTCTTTGCTCCACCTCCACCCCTCCAAAATATCACTCAGAAGAACAACAAATGAGCATATCCTGCTAAGTGTGTCACAGAGGGGGCTGATTGTTCATTTCCTCTGTGTGTGTGTGTGTTTTTTTTTAACAGAGAGAGCAACTGCCTGGCCTTTGAGGATTGTGATAATTCACCACAAGAAAGCAAACAGGAAAATAACCCCATGTACTCTCTCTGTACAGACCAAATCAAACCTGCTGTGAGCTTATTATTACTTAAAAACTGGCATTTAAGTCAAAATGACAGACGCACTGTCATTATCCCTACTTGCTTCCATGATAAAGCCGAGCAGATGAGAAGGCAAAATTGCAAAACATCTTCTAGTGCTTCAGAGGTTACTTCAAGGAGCTCAAGGCAACCTACGTTTTCCAATGCATCCTCTCTGAATTCAGGTCTCCAAATTTCCTGATGCCTTGACAGGATCATTTGGCCGCAGAGACAAATTGTCATCTTTTAAATCAGGGAATTAGTCTCTCCTTCCTTCTTCCTCATTTTAGACATGAGACTTTGCGATTCTTTCTTCCCCACCGATCTCCTGCCTTCACTAAGCCTGCGAATATTATTTTTTTCTACATCCTCAGGAATGCAGGAAACATCAGTCCTTCTGCCTCTTCTTACTTGGGAAAACGTGCAAGATGAGCAGCAGATAAATTTGATAAATAAATAAAAGGAATAAATGAAAAAAAAAACCAAAGAAGGTAGAAACTATGGGCAAAGGGCTGGCTTGTTCAGATTTCTCTTTCCCAGATTTTAATACAAAAGAGAGTTGGATTTGCTCTCCCTCCCTAAACCTCATTCAGTGCAAGATTACTCAGAAGTAAGTTCCACTGAGTTCAATAGCATGGCATTCACTTTCTGTGAGATTAATTCATGCCACAGGCATCGCATGATAAGCTGAGACAAATATTTTTCGTGAGCTCTTAAGAACGATTGGGGAAGCTCATCTAATGATTGCATTTGTTTCTTTAAAAAATACTGTTCGGAGAATTCAGAAAATGCGCTTCCATTTCCATTTTTATTTCTAAGGGATAAAACATACAAGATCACATTTCTCAGCGCTGTCTCTCTCTTTACCCATTTCCATACTGTTCCCCACCCCTGTGTCATATATATATATATATATATATATGTGTGTGTGTGTGTGTGTGTGTGTGTGTGTGTGTGTGTGTGTGTGTTGGTTTGGTTTCTCTCTTTTAATAAGATCTTAACAAAACATGTGCATTTCTTCACAAATGGGGCAGAAAAAAATGTGATATATTTATAAAAAATTGAATTGGGTGGGCAGAGGGAGGAGGGGATGAAACTCCATTGAAACACTGAGCTTTTAATGCTTAGCTCTTAGACTGGCTTGAATCCTAATTTATTCAACTATATTTGCAGTGCTGAAATCAAGCTTTTTTTTAAGGAAAAAATAAGGCTTTCCATCTTAATAACTACTTGCAGAAAGCATACTGTGGTCTGCTCTATGCTGAGAACAGCTGTATCTGTTGCTTTTTGCCAGGGCAGATAGATAAGAATTTTGCTGGGTTCATTTTTTTAACAAGAACCTGGCAACATTTTAAAATATCTTCATAAGTGGGGCAGAAAGAAATTAAGATCTTAAAACTTTGTGAATGAAAGCAAAATTGACAGATGCATTGATCTCTAGATAGGGGTCTTTTTCTAAAACAATACATATATTCATGTGCTTCATTAGTTAAATCAATCACTTGGGTGGATTTTTTTTAAAATGCTATGTATTGGCAACTTTGCATTCTGCTGTTCAATCCCAAAAAGTTTCTTGAGCAGCTAACTGTTAAAAAGAAAATAGCAAATCATAAATAATAGTAGTATGCGCTCCATATTTCTTCTGTCAGTGAAAAGAGCAGAACATAATAGAGTAGATGTCAAAACCACTTGGGTGGTTTATTAATCTCATCAGATTTTACAATACATTCCTTCTTTGGGTACATTACCCCCTTCAAAAACACTTTTAATAGCATATATTACTTTTAAAATAATTGTTCAGTACAGTAAAGGTGACACAAATAATTAAAATCTATGACAATCTATGTATAACCCGTGATTTAAAATATTTACTTTCAACTACCGTACTGAAGAATAGGGAAGTGCAAAGCTTCAAAAGAGGGCATCCATTTGATGATGCTTTGATCAAATCATTCATTCAAGCAGATTTTGCACTGAAGCCGATACTCCTGCTTGGAAGTAGCAACCTGAATCAGGTGGCTTTGAAGCACTTTGTAATCTTTGAAGCGTCTTGCAGATTTGAAGGATTTATATTGCTTCTGGAGTTGCTTTGGACAATATATAATCCTTCAACTTAGATTTCATTTAAAAGGATGCTGGGTGAAGGGTGTTTGTTGACATGAATAGCCAGCTAATCAGTTTAATTCTCATTAAATGTTTTTCCTAGCAGAGTTCTTTTGGAGTGACAAGGCTAACCTTGCTTTCAATTACCTTCACTTTCTCAGTTTTCGGGCTCTTAAATCTACTGTTACAAACTTTAACCTTGCTCTCTCTTAAGCTAATGGGAATCTTACATTTTTTGTGATGTTCCTTCAACATATCTGGGGGCTCAATTGAGCACTCAGCACTGAATATGTGCTTGAGGCCGACCTTACCTATTTTTAAAAAATATCTGTGCATTGATTTTTGAAATAAAATCAAAGAGAAAGGAAAAAAGAGGGAAGGGGGGGGAAGAGAATTTTTTTAAAAAAAATGGAAAAGAGGTTTACAGGCATCATAACATTTGCAGTAGAGCTTTAGAATAGCCAGCATCTTTCTCTATGGCTTGGCTCTATGAGTAGCACTGTATCTCACAGAGGCATCCTGCTGCTCCTGTTCCTGCTACCTCTGCCAGCTTGCTAACATCAAATGTTGCCAGTTAAGTCACAACTCTCACAGAACTTGGGTCCTGCCAGTAGTGAAGGGTTCTTTTGTAGGAAAAGCTGGTGCCAACTAGCTATGCCAATATCCCTGGCCTCTTAGAAATAATAACGATCAGAGGCAAAAAAATAAATAAATCCCTAATTGGTTGCTATGTGTTAGCATCCAGGGCCAAAAGTTAAAAAATCCTTCCTTCCTTCCTTCCTTCCTTCCTTCCTTCCTTCCTTCCTTCCTTCCTTCCTTCCTTCCTTCCTTCCTCTGGACTAATACACTTTCTCTGCCAGTTCAGCAAACTTTTCTACAGGCTGCTCATTAGCTTAGAAACTGTATATATATGTTAAATGCTTGTTAACTATTTAGATTACCTTGCTAGGCCCCAAACAAGGAACAAATCTTTATTTCCTGTTTCGGCCTAACCGAAGGCCATCCACAGGCAGTAGTCACAACAGTGACAGCTCGGACTTCCGGTGGCGGCGCGGCGCCGGAGACAGCCTTTTCGGGCTGCCCGCGGCTCAGCTGTGTTGTTTCCACCCGAAACAGCGCCAATCAGCTGTTCGGGTGGATTTGAAGCCCCCTCCTCAGGAGAAGAGGAGGGGGTGAGGCCCCAGGTAGGGGTTGAGTTCTCCGGGGCCGCCTGAGCTTAAAGCTTGGGCGGCTGAAGGATTGAACTCCCCCGTAGCCTGGGTTGCTCCCAGCTGTTCAGCGTCTCTGCTCCGTGATTTCTGGAGTGGAGCCAGGCGTTTGCAACCACCCCTGCCAGAAGGAAAGACCATGGAATAAAAGGAGCAGGCAGAGCGGTACAGGAGGAAAAGGTGAAGAGGACTTTTATTGCTGCTTTCTAGCTTAATGGACTTTATAAACTTAAAGTGAAAGTGCGTAGTAAGTGAAAGTAAAGATGGCGGCTAAACCTCCCCCAAAAACTCTTCGGAGTGCTGGAACTTCTCCGGTGCAACAGACATCATTGCAAGCGTTGCTTCCTCCTGCTGCATTGACACCGAAGGATTTACAAGATGCTCTTGAAAAACATGCCCAGGTAATTCTGGAATCAATGGGTGATAAATTGGCAAAGATTGAGGAGAAATTGGAGAAATTGGAGGAGAGAATAGAAGAGAGGATGGAAGAGAAGTTCAGTGTGATGAAGGTAGACATTTTGTCTTCAGTGCATAGAGTGGCTGAATGTGTGCAAGATCTGGATGAAAAAGTGGAAGATTTGACTCAAAAGAATGCCATATTAGAAGTAAAGGTACTGGAGAATGAAGATTTAAGAGACAAAATGGACAGAGAACTGAGTCTTGCTCAATATTACCAGATGCAGTATGCTGTTAGAATCAGAGGCTTAAAAGAGAATATTAAGGAAGACCTAAAGCAGCTGATTTCTGAGGCTCTGGAAGTAGTATTGGGTCAGCCAGCATCTGAAATAAAGGGAGGCATGGATAAAGTGTTTCGTGTGAATTCATGGATTGCTAGACAGAGAAAGCTACCTAGAGATGTGGTGGTTTATTTTGCAAAGAGGGAAACTAGAGATGACGTTATTCAAGCTGCCTATGATACTAAAGTTGTGATTGCTGATCAAGAAGTTTTGGTTTTAAAAGAAATTCCTCCAAAGATCTTAAGGAGAAGGAAGGATTTTGCATTTCTTGTGCAAGAGCTCAAACAACGTGATATAAGGTTCAGATGGGAGATCCCAGTTGGATTGGTGGTGATGCATGAAGGTAAAAGGTACCGTCTGGCCACTGTGACACAGGCGCGTGATTTTTATAATAACGTTTTAAAAGCAACCCCACTACCACTGCTGGAAGCTGCAAAGGGATCTGGAGAAGGAGAACATCAAGAGGCTGAAGCTGGACAGACAGAGGAGAATGGTGCTGGAGGAGATCAAGCTACAACTTCTTTGGCTGATCCTGGAGAGCAGAGGGTGACGCGTGCTGCTTTAAAACGAGCAAAAAAAATAAAAGAACAAGATCAGCAGAAGTCTATGGAACTTCCAAAACGTACTTACAGCCAAGCAGTGGGAGGAGCACGGCCTAAAAAAGATAGTCCTATTAAAGAAGTGCTCCAACAGCTTTGGGATGATATGCATGGCAACTAAATTTCTAACTTGGAACGTTAATGGACTAAATTCACCACAGAAGAGGAAGAAAGTTTTTCAATATTTAAAACAATTCAAGATAGATGTTATATGTTTGCAAGAAACGCATATTAGGGTTGTGGACCAAAAGTATTTATCGAACTTAAGGTTGGGCATGCAATTTGTTGCTTCTGCAATGAATAAGAAAAATAGAGTGGTTGTTTATGTTAAAAGTGCTTTAACAGCGGAACTAATTGAAGCAGATAAGCATGGAAGATACGTTATGATAGAGTTGCTGCTAGAAGGTAAAAAGACGCTTTTAGTTGGATTATATGCTCCTAATCAACAACAAGCTGATTTTTTGGACTATAAATCTTTTATTTTTATGGGGGATTGGAACGGTGTTTTGGATGTACAGATGGACAAGGCTGGCTCTTTTAAGCGCGTCCCAAGTCATGCCAGACTGCCTAAATCCTTTTTTGAAATGAAGGATGACTTGGAACTGCGAGATATTTGGCGTGAAAGACATTTGCATGAAAAGGATTATACTTTTTTTTCTGATAGACATCAATCTTTTTCCAGGATCGATTTTATTTTGCTGACTAATGACTTTTTTTCAAGGATTAAGAAGGTGAAGATATGTGCAAGAACTATTTCTGATCATAGCCCAGTCTGGCTAGAGATTAATAAGGAGAATAGAGATAGGCGCTCGTGGCGCGTAAATGAGAATTTGTTTAGAAATCAGAGAAATGTGGAAGAATGTAAACAGCGGATGAAGGATTTTTTTGAAATTAATATGAATAAGGGCACCTCTATGGACATGGTTTGGGATGCTAGCAAGGCCTATATGAGAGGGGTGTTGATATATATGAACAATAAACATAGACACGCTGTGGAAGCCAGGAGGAAAGAATTGGAGAATGAAATAAAGGAAAAAGAAAAGGCTTTGATTTTGAATCCAGAGGATGTGAAGACTAAGGAGGTTATTAAGCTGTTAAGAGGACAATTTGATAAATTAATGGCTGACCAAGTGGCAACCAATTTGCGGTTTGCCAGGCATAATACCTTTTGCAATGCTAACAAACCAGGTAGATGGCTAGCTTATAGACTGAGGAAAAAGCAAAGGGCTTCTAATATAGACAAAATTGAGCATAAAGAAAAACCAAAATTCTGGCCAAAAATATGACAGCTTCGCAAAAGGCTCTCTTAGAAGGATTAACTGGATTTGAGATTGTTAAAAGGGTCAAATATTTGGGGGTGCTTCTGTCGCCCTCTAATACAAAGTTATATAAAAATAACTATGAAAAACTATGGGGGAAAATTCAAAAAGAAATGGAGAGTTGGGAAAAATTGCAATTGTCTTTGTTGGGACGGATCGCAGCAGTGAAAATGAATGTCCTGCCTAAATTTTTATTTTTATTTCAAATGATACCGATTCTTAAGAAAGATTCTAATCTGGAGGAATGGCAGCGAGGTATCAATAAATTTGTTTGGGCAGGGAAAAGGCCACGAGTTAAACTTAAGATTATGCAGGATACTCGTGAGAGAGGTGGTCTTAAAATGCCCAATCTTAAACTATATTATGAAGCTGCTGCGTTAGTAGGAATAAGTGATTGGATTAATTTGACACAAGAGAGATTATTAAATCTTGAGGGCCACGACTTGTTGTTTGGCTGGCATGCATATTTGTTGTATGACAAGAAGGTAGATAATGTGTTTAGAGTGCATATTTTAAGACAAACATTGTTGAGAGTTTGGAAGAAGTATAGACATAAGTTAGACTGCAAGATACCATTGTGGGCAATTCCAAAACACGCAATAGAAAATATAAACGTTGGTTTTAAACATGATGTGACTACGTATAAGGAGATTTTAAGCTTGGAAAGAAATGTCTGGTGTTTGAAACCATATAGCCTCTTGCGAGATGAGAAGATTGTTCAAACTTGGTTTCAATATATTCAGTTACGGGCCAGGTGGAAAGAAGATCAGAAAATTGGTTTTACAATGACTGATGAAAATCTGATAAAGCAAATTAGAAATCAGGGTCCAGCACATATCAAACGGATATATCTTGCATTGATAGAAATTGACTCAGAAACAGAACTTGTTAAAGATTGTATGATTAAATGGGCCCAAAACATCCAAGAAGTTATTACAATGGACACGTGGGAAAGGATTTGGGTGAGGAACGTAAAATTCACACAAGCTCAAAATCTAAGAGAGAATTTTTATAAAATGTTTTACAGATGGCATTTAGATCCTAAAAAGCTTGCAAGTATGTATCCGAATTATCAGCCTAAATGCTGGAGGTGCGGTGACGAAGACGCAACATATTTTCACATATGGTGGACTTGTAAAAAGGTTAAGGCTTTTTGGATAAAAATCTGGTGGAATATGCAGAAGATTTTTAAGCAAAGGATAAAGTTTTGTCCGCAACTTTTTTTGTTGGGAATAATTATAGATGCTACAGTTGTGGACACTAAGTTGACGCTGAATTTAATTACGGCAGCAAGACTCTTAATAGGTCAGTATTGGAAGAAGGAGAAATTGCCGACTATAGAAGAATGGACTTTAAAGGTTTCTGACCTGGCAGAGATGGCAAAGATATCGGCTTATTTGAAAGATCATTCGCAAGAACGCTATATTATGGAGTGGAGAAAATGGATCGAGTATATCCAGAACAAATATGGGACTAAGAAGTTTCATGTAGCATTTGAATAAGTCTTCCTTTCTTTTTTCCTTTTTTTTCTGTTTTTTTTAATATATATTTTATATTAATAGTGTTTGTAGTTATCCTATATGAGCTAGAGAGTGATAGATTTTAGAGTTCATGGTTGTTAGCATATGGATGTTTATGATTGTTTTTTTTTTGTTTTTTATACCTTGTACTTAGCTCTGGGAAGTCGGGGGGGAGGGGAGGGGGGAGGGGTAAGGAGGGAGGGATAGGGGAGGGGTAGGGGGGACTGTTAAAGATAAAATGTATGATAAAACTTTTCAATAAAATAAAAAAAACAGTGACAGCTCATATCCATATATATATGGATCTTTGGTCATTCGGGTTTTTTCCCACATAGAATTGAAGGTGTAAGAGAAACGTTTTGACGAAATCTCATCCACATACAAACACCCGCGAAAACCTCAGAAAACATATATATATATATATACTATGTATGTATAACCCTTGAAATGATTAAACTGATTAAACTGAAAATTAGCAAGGTAAGTGTTCTATAGAGAGTCTGCCAATCATATTGTTTGCATTCCATTCTGCCAGAAAATAAAATTGCTTCTGACATTTTGAAATTTCCCCATTATAGTCTACAGTTATTTTTTTCCAAATCAAGTCTTGAATATATTCTAAGTCAGATAGCCCTCAGTATCTTAAACCCCTGATCTAAAATAAATCACATTTCAGTTGCCAATTGAAGAATTCTTTCAAAATGTGCTTGTCATGCTAATTTGGTAATCCCTTCAGAAAAAAGTACACTTTGAAAAGTTAAACCCAATATATATTAGTTTGTACACTTTGCAATTTCACTTCCTTTTTCTTCCATTTTCTGGACAGTCTTTCCCTTTCTAGGAGACACTTGGAATTGAGAAGCATATACATTTAAAATTAATCATTGGTCAGCCAGCCAGAAATTCAGACTGGAATCTCAAAGTCTTTCTCAAAGACCTGAGATAGGCAGATGTTGTTCTCATAGTGTTAAAGATATTGTTGCAGGATGTAAGTTGTTCCAAGTAATGTTGCCTTTGAAATTAATTGAGAGTCATTTTGTCAATGCTGATAGTGTCCAACTGATGCTCCAGATGTTTTGACTTTGCACCCAGGAGACTTATTAATATTAGTGCTATTCTTGCTCTCTTTTAACACAATCATTCTACTTCTATTTGCCAGTCCTTGTATTTCGTGATTTTTATCCATTTCTTTCTTTTCTATTTTGTTGTCTCCAGGTACTGCCACATCCACACTTTTACGCCTTTCTTGTTGACAGTTGTTAAGTCTGGGCTATTGTGTGATAGGGACGCAGTGGCTCAGTGGGTTAGGATGCTGAGCTTGTCGATCAGAAGGTCAGCAGTTTGGCGGGTCGAATCCCAAGTGCCACGTAGCAGAGTGAGCGCCTGTTACTCGTCCCAGCTTCTGCCAACCTAGCAGTTCGAAAGCATGTAAAAATGCAAGTAGAAAAATAGGGAACACTACGGTGGGAAGGTAACAGCATTCCGTGCGCCTTTGGCGTCTAGTCATGCCAGCCACATGACCACAGAGACGTCCTCGGACAAGCGCTTGCTCTTCGGCTTTGAAACGGAGATGAGCACCGGCCCCTAGAGTTGGAAACGACTAGCACACATGTGCGGGGGAACATTTACCTTTACCTATTGTGTGATAGATGCCTATCTCCTTGAATTCTAAAGTCCAAGAGCACTTTAGCTTCTTCATTTTCTGTTACTTTGTCTACTTTGTGGTCCCACCAGTTCTTGCTTGCAGAAAAATGGAATTTCTTGCAGATATTTCAGTGCACCATTGTTGCTACTTTGTCATGCACTGTAATCAGTTCATGTGATCTTTTTGCAGCAGCTAACCAGATAGTCCATGGTTTATTCAGCTTCTGTGCAGAGATGGCATTTACTATCTTCTCATTCAGCCTTTCTTTGCATTTGTTCTTAAGGCTTGGTCTTGTACAGTCAGAATTAGACCCATTGTCTCTTTCTTCAACTTTCCTGCTCTTAGACATTCCCAGGTCCTGTTATTATCTGTTTTCCCTGCTTTTTTAATGCACTGGCCATGTAATATTTTGTCTTGCCATGTTCTTTTCTCTTCTTCATTTGAACTATCTTGTCAGCCAGTTTAGTCAGTACAACTTGGTATATGAGTTTCAATACATCTTCATTGTCCTTCAGGTATTCTTCCTAACCCTAACCATTTTTTCCAACTTTCTGGCATATTTGCAATATTCCAAGCCTACTATGTTCCTTGCTAAGTACTGTCTATTATTATTATTGTGAGGATGAAGGGCATAATTTATTGTCATTATTTTTCTGATATTCCTATGCAAGGCCTTTAGTTCTGCTTACGTCCAGTCCATTAATGATTAAAATTGTCCAGGGGTAATTGCCTGGATGGTATTTCCTCCACTGAGTTTTCACTTTAAGATCTTCTTCACTCATTGTTGTGTTCATCTCTTGACTTCAGTGAGCTTGATGTTGCCATCTTGAAGGATACCCAAATATTTGTAGTGATTATTTTATTTATTTATTTATTTATTTATTTATTTATTTATTTATTTTATTTTATTTGTTTGTTTGTTTGTTTGTTTGTTTGTTTTTGCGACTTATATGCCGCCCTATCTCCCGAAGGACTCAGGATGGCTAACAACAATAAAAATACAATAATACAAAAGTTAAAAAAGAATTAAACTAGCAGCCCCAATAATAAGTTAAAAACATTTTCAAAATCCCTGTCAGTCCAGGTCAGCCTGATGGAAAAGGAATGTTTTAAGGCTGCGGCAAAAGGACCGAAGATCCGGGGCCATCCGGAGCTCAAGGAGAAGTTTGTTCCACAGGGCTGGCGCTCCCACAGAGAAGGCCCTCCCCCTAGGGGTTGCTAGACGACATTGTCTAGCCAACAGCACCTTGAGGAGGCCCTCCCTGTGTGAGTGCACTGGGCGATGGGAAGTCATTCCCGGCAGTAGACGGTCCTGCAAATATCCCAGGCCTAGGCCATGTAGGGCTTTAAAGGTAAGTACCAACACCTTAAATCTCACCCGGAGGGCAACCGGTAACCAATGCAGCTCACGCAGGAGGGGTGTAATATGGGAGTATTGGGATGCTCCCATCACTACTCACGCGGCCGCATTCTGCACCAGCTGGCGCCTCCGGGTGGTCTTCAAGGGCAGCCCCATGTGTAGAGCATTGCAGTAATCTATACGGGAGGTAACAAGTGCATGAGTGACCATACGTAGGGCATCTCGGTCCAGATAGGGGCGCACCTGGCACACCAGATGAACCTGGGCAAATGCCCCCCTGGCCACAACTCCTATACGATCTTCAAAACTGAGTCATGTATCCAGGAGGACGCCTAAGTTGCGCACCCTATCAATGGGAGGTAACACCTCTCCTCCCATAACCAAAGATGGAACCTTTTGGACTAAACAAGATCCTGGTACGTAAAGCCACTCAGTCTTGGCCGGGTTGAGCTGGAGCCTGTTCTTCCCCATCCAGATCCGTACCGCTTCCAGGCAATGGGACATCACGTCGAGGGCATCGCTGGGTTGTTTGGGGTGGAGATGAAAAGCTGGGTATCATCAGCATATTGATGATACCTCACCCCGAAACCACGGATGATCTCACCCAGTGGCTTCATGTAGATGTTGAACAGGAGGGGAGAGAGGACTGACCCCTGAGGCACCCCACAACTAAGGGGCCTCGGGGTTGACCTCTGCCCTCCTGCCAACACCGTTTGCGAACAGCCGAAGAGGTAGGAGGAGAACCACCATAAAATGGTGCCTCCCACTCCCAACCCCTCAAGACGTCGCAGCAAGATACCATGGTCAATGGTATCAAAAGCCGCTGAGAGATCTAATAGGACCAGGACAGAGGAATAACCCCTATCTCGGGCCTGCCAGAGATCATCCACCAGCACGACCAATGCCGTCTCCGTGATGTACCCGGGCCTGAAACCCGATTGGTACGGGTCCAGATTCTCAGTTTCCTCCAGGACCAAAGGGAGCTGCCGAGCCACCATGCTCTCAACAACCTTCGCAAGGAAGCGAAGGTTGGAGACAGGATGAAAGTTATTTAAAATAGCTGGATCCAAGGCAGGTTTCTTGAGGAGGGGCCTCACCACTTCAAGGCAGCAGGGAAGCACCCCTCACTCAAGGAAGCATTAATAACTGCCAGGAGCCAGCCTCGTGTAACCTCCCGAGACGCATTGACCAGCCAGGAGGGACACAGGTCCAACAAACACGTGGCAGCACTTAATTTCTCCATGATCCTGTCCACTTCATCCAGAGTCACAGGATCAAACTCCTCCCAAATGTTATCGGCCAAACCCATTGCTTCCCCCTCATCAGACACTGCCCAGTCGGAGTCCAGACCAGCCCGAATATGAGCAATTTTATCCACCAGATACTGACTAAACTCCTCGGCCCGTCCCCACAAGGGGTCCTCCCCCATCCCCTGATTTAAAAGGGAACAGGTCACCCTAAACAGGGTGGCCAGACGGTTATCTGTGGACGCAATGAGGGTGGCAAAGTGAGCACGCTTTGCCACCTCCATTGCCACAAGGTAAGATCTAGAAAAGGATCTTAACTGTGTTCGGTCAGACTCGGACCGACTGGACCTCCAAATGCTCTCTAGGCCCCTTCTCCGGCGCTTCATCTCCCGCAGGTCCATGGAAAACCAAGGAGCCAACCGGGATCTGCGCCTGGGTCAGAGGCCGCAAAGGCACAACACAGTCGAGAGCCTCTGAAGCAGCCTGTTGCCAGGCGTCAACTAAGGTCTCGACCGGGCTGTGGGAAAGGAAGGTAGGAATCAATCCAAGCACCGTCTGGAACCTATCCGGGTCCATCAGGTGCCTGGGGTGGAACCACCTGGTCGGTTCCACCTCCCAGCAGCGGGGGGTGGCATGACGGAGGCCCAGCCGCAGGAGATAATGGTCTGTCCATGAAAGGGGTTGAGAGGTTGGAGTAACCCCACCCAGACCATTAAGCCACTGCCCAGAGATAAAAATAAGGTCAGGCGTGTTTCCCCCCTCATGAGTCGGACCCTGAATAATCTGGGTCAGTTCCATGGCCATCATGGAAGCCATGAATTCTTGGGCCACCCCCCGCTACACCACCCAGGGAAGGCAGGTTAAAATCCCCCAGAACCATGAGTCTGGGAAACTCAACTGCCAGCCCCGAGAGAGAATCGAGTAGCCCGGGCAGGGCCCCAACTCAAGAGGAGGGACTCACATCCGCCTATTTGAGGGGCAATGGCCTCCCGCAGACAAAGGGCCTCCTTAATAACAACTGCCACCCCCCCACCCCTACCCTGAGCCCGAGCCTGGTGAAGCACATGGAAACCTGGTGGGCATAACTCAATCAAAGGGACTCCTCCCTCCAGGCCCAACCAAGTTTCCGTAATGCATGCTAGGTCTGCGCCTTCCTCCTCAATCAAATCCCGGATGAGGGGAGCTTTATTCACCACAGACCTGGCATTCAAATAAACCAGCCTGAGCTCAGGTACCTGTCCCTCCCCTACCCCCAGAGAAGCAGGATGAAACCAGAGGGTCAGAGCGCACCACCACTCGAAGACAGCACGGGCGCGATCCCAGATTTCAATATGGCCCTCTGTTCATCCGTCTGCCACCATTCCCAATCACTGTGGGGATTGCTGTCCCCACCCCATCACCTCAGGCCCCAAGACCCCCCACCTCCCCATCGCCGCGACCGTCTACCAACCTGGACTGAGAAAGGTCCAGCAAAATCCCCCCATCTTTCTGCTGGGCCTTACATCCCTCCCCCTCCCTAACCCATTAAAAAGTTTAAATAAAAAATCCCTAAGCCTCCATTTTGTGCCATGCCACCGTCTCGGGATCCCAGGATCCGTCATTAAGGAACTGGCGGCATAAACCAGAGGGCCACACCTGGGAGAGGGGGAATCTCTCAGGGCAAGCAGGTTGCCCGCGGAATAGATCATGCAGAGAGTTGATGTTATTTCCATAGGGCATCTTGATTCCTTCATTTTTCATATTTTCCCACTGTTGATGGTGAGGGTGGCACATCAGTCCAGTCCAAACTCTGTAATTATTGTTCCTTTCTCTTTTTGAAACACATTTTGAATGACCCATGAGAGAACAAAAAGTTCTAAACAAATCAGAAGGTCTGATTAATTAAGCCATACAAACTTCCCCAAAAATCTTTTGCTTATTTCAATCTTATTTCAAGGGCCTAGCCAAGGATCCTAAAGAAGGGAAGGGTTATTTAATTCAACACCAAAGGAAAGGCAACCCCCCCACCCAAAAAAAGAGAGCAGAAGACTTAAAATGCAACAATGCTAATGTGTCTGAGCACTTGCTATTCTTGAAATAATTAATTTAAATCTCGAACAGTGCATCCAACTAGAGTGAGAGAGACTGGGACCTGTGCAGCTGCTTCCTCTCCTAAGGGCTGTATTGGTGGAGCAGCTCAAGGCTCCTGGTTCTCCCTTATTAGAGCTCTTTGTCTTTCAGCCAATCTGAACAGCCCTTCAAATGTACTGTCCTCTAATGGCCCTAATGCACTGCCCTGCCCTGTGCATTTACTAACACACTAGAATCAAGGACCCATTTGAGGCCTGCTGTTTACCTAGGGTAATGGTGCACCTGCCCTTCTGTCCCCTGGGGATTTCCCTGCGTCAGCATCAGTGCACAATTGTTTTGGCTCCAAGGGCCGCATGGATTCTGGGTCATTGCTTGAGGAGATTCGGACACATGTGCACCTATTTGCATACATACCCACATTATTTATTTGATTTACATGTGGCAGTGCTCCTTTATATGCATCCACATCATTCTGTCTTCCTTCTCTCTCTCTCTCTCTCTCTCTCTCTCTCTCTCTCTCTCTCTCTCTCTCTCTCTCTCTCACACACACACACACACACACACACACACAAACATAAAACATAAACACATACACAAATTGTTTTTCCCCTCTCCCTGTCCACTGTAAACCACTGTATATTTCCTGCAACCATTAGCAAAGAGAAAATGGGGAATGGTCCCTGTCAGCCAGGTAATGATTTGGATCCGTTGTCCAGTGGGAAAAAATAGCCAGGACTCTACAGGACTTTGCAGGATATACTGTTAATTTTATTTGTTACTTATTAATTATTTTTATGCCATTCATCTCTCCTGTAAGGTGACTCTTAATGCATATTGCCATTAAGACACTGACCAAATTCAGGAAATGCTGTATTTTTAAAAAGCTATTTCCCTAAATTTTCCCAAAGGGCCAACTAGGAATAGAGTTATACCTGAAAGAATAAGCAAAAAAAAGTGATTAATATTGATAAGGGTTTGAAAAATGTAAAACACTGAAAGTTGCATATTGCTGCTGTTGTTTTATTTTTATTCAAGGAATGATGCGGTGAAGATTTACTAGCACCTGTCAGATGTTCCAATCATCTTTTTACATTTTTTTTTCTGACTTGCTGTGAAATGCCTCTCTACTAATGGCCACCGCTTTTCCTGTATCTATTTCATGTATAATCAGTATTTACATATCTGTTTATACAAAAGGACAGTCAGCTGTTAGGAGGGTTGCCAATGCCCCAGGTTTAGAAAAAAAAGGAAAAGAAAGAAAACTCTTGGCAAGTTGGTAGAAATTTTGTTGGTGAATCTAGAAATAAGGAGAAATGTGTTATTCCCCCTCCCCCAACTCCCCTGTTTTTTTGGGAGCTGTTCCTTTAAGACCAGAGTAGATAAAGTACATCCTAAGTCTCATGTAATATATAGATTTGAAAGAGTCAGTGCCACACGGTATTCCCCTTTTTCTTTTACTTTACTGGACTTACAGTAAAAGATTGGTTCAGTTTCCTAGCTTTCAGAAAGGCAAGTGATCCCAAATTGCTTTACGTTCTGCAGCGAATAGTTGTACCTTCTCCCAACAGAGCAGCCTTTACAGAAGAGAAGCATTTTCCCTGTACTTTAACTTTTAGCTCAAAGCAATTCCAAGTACTGTATGGATATCTTAGAACTTTATGACAGAGGTTTAGCATCCAGTTTACCTAGCATCCATGCTCGCCTCTGTATTGCTAAATCCTATCTATCTAAATTGCAGAACTTAATGTCAGTTTTCTGCCTTTTTTCGGTCAAATGAAATTGACAGTTGCCTGGATCCAGCTGATCATTCTGACAGATTTTTTTAATCTTCTTTCTGTCTGCATAGCCTCACTGTACAGTCTGCATTGATTAATGATTTGCCCCATAGTGCCTTTTCCTCCAGAAGGGAGTCTTCTCCCAATCTTGAGCTTAAATACTTTGTGGATTTTCCACTACCTATGAATTAACAAGCCTTTGGCAATACAAACACTGCCCGATTCATTCTAGTTCTGGTTCTCTGGATTAAAACCAAGAGTCCATCTTCAACAATTACTAAGACTATTTCAGGTTTTTTTTCGCTGCCAGCCCTCCCCTCCATCCCAACCTTTTCCTTACAATCAGTCTTCAGGGTCCTTTAAGCCTCCCCTTCTGTATCTGCTGCCCCTTTTTTTTCAAATAAGCATGGTGTCCTGTGACTTTTTAAATTATTACTCTAAGCTCCTTATCAGCAAAGTTTAGGGCAGAGTTGTTTGGGTGGCTGCATGGATGTATAACGAAAGAGAGAGTGAGCAGTCTCTTGTGCCAAATGTTTATGTGCACTTGCTTGTAGGTTACCAAGAACTCTTAAGTATTTTTTGAGGATTGGGAATCAACCTGAAAGCAGTCCCAAAGGTGCTTTTTCATGAGACAACAGGACTTCTTTTGTTTTTTCTTGAAAATGTTTCGCTTCCCAGTTCTGAGAACTGAACTGAACAGAACTGAGAACTGAAGAAGCTTCTTGGATGAGCAGTGAAAGGTCTTCAAGAAAAAAACAAAGAAAGTCCAGTTGTCTCATGAAAAAGCACCTTCGGGACTACCATAACCTGGATGACTGGGAATCTCCACAGACATTCAACCCAAAAAGCATTTCAAAAGTAAAGATTACAGAACAAGCAACCTAACTTGATTACAGTCAGGGATTTGATTGTGTTTCATTTTTAAGCTTCCTGTGTCAGGTTTTGAGGAAAAAATTCTAAAATACAAAATCCAGTTCTAACTGGAAAAGACAAAAGAAATGAATTGCCATTATTTAGAGAGTCCTTTCTTCGTAACAGTGAGATGAATGCAAACTGAGTTCACACACTGCAGTTTGTAAACTTTGGTTTATGTCCTAACATACCAGAATGGCATAAGGAGTATAAAGGTGTACAAAGGCTGGGTTCATATATTAAATGCAGCTTTTGACAACTGGCTTTCCTGCCCCAAGCACAATAAACTGATATGTACATCTTTTTTAATTTGTATGAGCACTAGTCATACTGAGTAAGAAACATGGGAATTGGAGTCAAGCATGTGTGAAGTGCATTCCTTTGAAGTACCAAACAAACAAACTTCAGTGTTACAGATCCTTCCTTCCTTCCTTCCTTCCTTCCTTCCTTCCTTCCTTCCTTCCTTCCTTCCTTCCTTCCTTCCTTCCTTCCCATCTTACATTCAATGTGTTTCCACAACTCTAATCTCTCAAACCAAATATAAGTTGCAAACATATGCAGTCCTAGTGATTGCAGTGAACAATAACTAAGCATCTACAAGCAGTGAAGCCTCTACCCCTGCATACAACTCCATTCTTGACACCAAAGTACTTAACTGGATCATTCCTAGTGTGATGATTTCAGGGGGAGTTGGCAGGGGAGGGGGAGAGCCCTCAGAAGTGGCTTCTTTGTTGTCACATTTTTTCATTGTATTGAATAGTATATTATTCTGTTGGCATAGACTGAAAACTGTATTTTTGACGCCCTTCCTACCTTATTCTTACGTCTGAAATGGCATTACCTTGTCATGCACATACATTGATCTTGCCTGACTGTCACCCTCCCCTTTCATTATTTAGGGTTATTACTTTTTGTTATTATTTTTCATTCAACTCCATAATTACTCTTAACTTTCAAGTTTATTTTTAATCTCTTTGTTCATGGATTTAGGCTCCTGTATTCTCCCCACCCCCACCTCCAGCCTTGATGAAGGCATGTTTCAAATATAGCCATAATCATGTGCAATATTGTTCAATTAGTCACTCATTTATGACTATTTTTCCTTTGAACCTCATAATGCATGCGAATGTAACAAAATGTTTTCAATTTTTTTTAAAGAAAAAAGGAGGCTTCTAACAATTTCTTACTTTGTTTTTTCCCCAAATGATATTTGCTGCTTCTTTGTTAAAAAAAGAAATCTTAATTGCAAGCCAAGGGAGAGAAAAGCAATGAAGTATGGCACAATTTTACTGATACAGTTTACAATACATTTTGGATTAGGAAGGAAAAGGACCCAAGACTAGCAACCTGGCTTGTGATAATGACCTCCATGACCCAGTTACCGGGGAGACAACCAGAAAGATTGTGTTAGGATAATAATCAATTCAACCCTTCCAATAGACACCATCGAACATGTGATTAAGTGCCAAAGTTGATTGAGTATCCTAAATCCTCAACCCCAATGATCCATTGTTTCCTATCTAACAATGATCCTAGACCACTTACTCAGTGTCCCTATGATCTGTTGAGGCAGAGAATCCAGAAAGAAAAAAAAAGAAGAGAGACAGGTTAGGAAACACAGTTGTGTTTTATTATAAACTTTAACCACAAAAAATGAAATGGAAAAAGTCCTGGTAGACAAGTGTGTCGGGGGATGGGGGAAGAGTTAATTTTGTTTGCTTAAATTTCACCATTTGTACAGATGAAGTTCAAACAAAATATGTGGTCTCAGGTAGCAGAAGCCTTCTGGAAAATATCTGTCTTCCAGTGACAAAAGGGCCTCCAACTGGAACTAGTTCCAAAGGGTCAGCCCCATCATGGAAAAATAATTCTTTTGGGCTTCAATCCCCTTAACTTCCTAAAAATGAGGGAAGACTGGCTGCTTCTCTCAGCATGTTCAAACATCCTTGATGTACAAACAGTAGCTCTAACTTGCTAGTGCTTAATTTAAAACTGTTCTCTCCCACCTATATAGTCTTCAGACACTAGAACAGGGCTTTGACAGCATCTCCCCACTTGCCTGAGGTTGTGCTAGAGGATATCACCAGGGCATTTATGGTACTGAACTCCAAACCATTGGATGACCTCCATCAGTAGCTTCATGTATATGTTAAATAGCAAGGGGGAAAGCAACCATGATGTAGACATCTCTCCTTCCCATCTGGCTACTACTAGCTGGAACTGACCGTGGAGGAAGGAAAGGAACTCTTGCAGAACCATGCCTCCAATCCCCAGTCCCTGCAGTAGGTCCAGAAGATTACTATGGATGATAATATCAAAGGCCACTGAAAAATCTAAAAGGACTAGAACAGGCACACCTCTTATGACCTCTCAACATAGGTCTTAAATCAAAATGACCAATCCCATCTCTGTCCCACATCTGGGTCTGAATCCTGACAGACTTAGATCCAGATAATCTACTTCATCTACAGTACTCTCTAGTTGTCCTGCACCATTATCTCAATAACCTTCTTCCCAAAGAGAAGATTGGGAACCAGGCAATAATTAACTAATACCTCTGGATCTAGAACAGGGGGGTCAAACTGCCAGCCCACAGGCTGGATGCATCATAGCTAAACCGTGCCCACCGCATTGCCGCCAATGGGAAAAAAAGTCACAATACATCATGACACGTCACGTGACATTGCAAGTTTGACACCCCTGATCTAGAAAGAGCACTTACAAAGCTCTTCCATCCTCTTTATTTATTTCAAACATCAATAATTGGTAATTTGCAATCATATTGTTGCTGCAACCAGTAAACAGATGATGGCCAGAAATTCTTGTCGATCTCCTGAAATTGTATTTTACATGTAGAAATATCAAGCCATAATTGTGTATAATGGTGAAATTTTTCCACATGTTAAGCAGCTCAGAATAAATCACTTGTGCAAGTACTAGTGATATTCTCCCTGGAGAAATTCAAGCAAGCAAACAAACAGATAAAGCTTTGCAACATTGCTTGCACTTCTGGAACTTGGTGCTGACATATATTTTTTTTAAAAAAAAATCTGCTAACAATGTTTGATATGTACCAACTGTACAAGCAAATGAAAGAACATAAAAAAATACAGTAGTCATCAAGAGCTAAACATGATCCCCTTGGTGCTATAGCTAGAGGCTTAATGAAAATATATCTGCAAGATACAAAAATCTTTTAAAATAATTTTGTACCATTAATCACCTCTTTAATACTGTGTCTTATCTCATTAATTCCAGTCAGACTAAATGAAATTGCAAAGGTTGACAAAGATTTCTTTGTTAAATGTGGGTTGGAAAATTATTTTGTATAATCCAAACTTCTACCTCTTCATATCATATATATTTTTTAAAATGCACGGCTCATTTGAATAGCATAGAAGTGTAGAAATCCTCAGGTTGTATCCCCCCATCATATTTAAAGTCAATATTACATTTTAGAATGTAATTGAAGTGCAAATTAAATATTATGTATACTTTTGTCTCTTATTTCGATTCTATATGCAAAGATCTGCCTTGGCAATCCTCTTTATCCTATTGTTTTATTACAACCCTTAAAATTAAAATCCATTCTTGTCTTTAAATGTTTTATTGTACTTGTCGCTCTTGTTTTGCATTGTAAAGCCTATGATTAATTCTGTCCGCCAAGTGCATACGGTCTGCCTGGCGATCATCCATTAACTTCATCACTGCTACTTCAAAATGAGTGGTTCATTATTAATTTTTCCCCATCTTTTCAATTACCAGATGTGCCTTTACATTTCTATACTTCTTAGAAAATTCTGAGTCCTAAATTTGGGAGATGTGCAGCCAATGACCAATATGAATAATTGAGTTCAAGAGGACCAACACTTCCAAATAGTATACAGTAGAATAAGGACAAACTGGCTAACTAGATAAATGCAGAGACAGACAAACAGGCAGAGGAAAAGATAATAGAGAGAGGATAATTTCTAGATGCTATTTGTTTGCCATGCTCTCTTGGGACCAAGAATTGGGACTCAAGATGGACTTGCCAGCTATAAAAACATGCACTGAGATCCAAAGTTAATGCAGCCTTGTTAAGCCCTGTATTAGAAACTATTGCTGTGTCATTGTAATAACAGTTCCACTTGCACTATATTTCTTCATATAATTAATTGTAAATTTGATACTAATCATTTTACATACAATTCTCTAATGGCCTGCGGTTAACATGGAGTACAAGAATTGTAACTGCTATACAGAAACACTTGGAGGAACATGTCAGTTCAGCTTTACCTTGAAGAATGCAAAGCTGTATGCCTGGCCTGGCCTTTTTGCTTTTCCAGGCCTTTCTTTCCCAACCATTTGTCAGGCCCCACATAACTTGCAAACTGCAAGAATCAAGAATATATAGATTTCAGAAGACATTTTAGTGCTAATCAGGATAAACATGTAATCTTGAAAATTGTATGTGTTCGTTTCCAGATAGATTTATAGCTGGCCAAGTCAGATAAAGTCTTTTTAAAATTGTTCCTTCCCACAGCGTAAAGCCCTGGCCAGGTTTGTCTCTTATTTCATCCACTAATCAACAATTTCCCACAGTCTATCATATCATTCCCCTTCATGGATTACTGCCTTGTCGTGGTGAAGGGGCTTGAGTAATTCAATGAAGCTATGAGCTATGCTGTGCAGGGCCACACAAGACGGACAGGTCATAGCAGAGAGTTCTGACAAAACGTGATACACTGGAGAAGGAAATGGCAACCCACTCCAGTATCTTTGCCATGAAAACCCTATAGACAGTACCAAAAGGCAAAACAATATGATGCTGAAAGATGAAAAGCAATACTGGGATACAATCCTCAAAATGACAGAATGATCTCAGTTCGAATCGAAAGCAAACCATTCAATATCACACTAGTCCAAATCTATGCCCCAACCACCAGTGCTGAAGAGGATGAAATTGACCGGTTCTATGAAGCCCTACAGCACCTTATAGAACTAACACCAAAAAATGATGTTCTTATCATCATGGGGGATTGGAATGCTAAAGTAGGAAGCCAAAAGGTAACCAGAATAACAGGCAAGTTTGGCCTTGGAGTACAAAATGAAGCAGGGCACAGGCTGATAGAATTTTGTCAAGAGAATACGATGGTCATAGCAAACACTGTTTTCCAACAACCCAAGAGACAGCTCTACACATGGACATCACCAGACGGTCAACACAGAAATCAGATTGACTATATGCTCTACAGCCAAAGATGGAGAAGCTCTATACAGTCAGTAAAAACAAGAGCAGGAGCTGGCTGTGGCTCAGACCATGAGCTTCTCATTGCAAAGTTTAGGCTTAAACTGAAGAAAGTAGGGAAAAGCACTAGGCCACTCAGGTATGAATTAAATCATATCCCTGTTGAATATACAATAGAGGTGACAAATATATTTAAGGAATTAGATCTGATAGACAGAGTGCCTGAAGAACTATGGACAGAGGTTCGCAACATTGTACAACAGGTAGCAACCAAAACCATCCCAAAGAAAAAGAAATGCAAGAAAGCAAAATGGCTGTCTGAGGAAGCTTTGCAAATAGCTGAGGAAAGGAGGGAAGCAAAAGGCAAGGGAGAAAAAGAAATATACGCCCAATTGAATGCAGAATTCCAGAGAATACCTAGAAGAGATAAGAATACCTTCTTAAATGAACAGTGCAAAGAAATAGAAGAAAACAATAGAATAGGGAGGACCAGAGATCTTTTCAAAAAAATTGGAGAGATAAAGGGAATGTTTCCTGCAAAAATGGGTATGATAAAGGACCAAAATGGCAGGGACCTAACAGAGGCAAAAGAGATTAAGAAGATTCAAAATCTTAAAAGACTCTGCAGTAAAAGTGCTACACTCAATTTGCCAGCAAATTTGGAAAACTCAACACTGGCCACAGGATTGGAAAAGATCAGTATACATTCCAATTCCAAAGAAAAGCAGTGCCAAAGAATGTTCAAACTATCACATCATTGCACTCATTTCTCATGCTAGTAAAGTTATGCCTAAAATCCTACAAGCTAGACTCCAGCAATATGTGGATCGAGAACTACCAGAAGTACAGGCAGGATTTCGAAGAGGCAGAGGAACTAGAGATCAAATTGCCAACATACGCTGGATCATGGAGAAAGCTAGAGAGTTCCAGAAAAACATCTACTTCTGCTTCAATGATTATGCTAAAGCCTTTGATTGTGTGGATCATAACAAACTGTGGCAAGTTCTTAAAGAGATGGGCGTACCAGACCATCTTATTTGTCTCTTGAGAAACCTATATCTGGGACAAGAAGCAACAGTGAGAACTGGACACGGAACCAATGATTGGTTCAAAATTGGGAAAGGAGTCCGGCAAGGCTGTATACTGTCGCCCTGTCTTTTTAACTTATATGCAGAGCACATCATGAGAAAGGCAGGGCTAGATGAATCAAAAGTTGGAATTAAGATTGCCGGAAGAAATATCAACAACCTAAGATATGCAGATGATACCACTCTAATGGCAGAAAGTGAAGAAGAACTAAAGAGCCTCTTGTTGTGGGTGAAGAAGGAGAGTGCAAAAGGTGGGTTGAAACTTAACATTAAGAAAACCAAGATCATGGCATCTGGCCCTCTCAGTTCCTGGCAAATAGATGGGGAAGAAATGGAGGTAAGATTTTATTTTCCTGGGCTCCAAGGTCACTGCAGATGGGGACTGTAGCCAAGAAATTAAAAGACGCTTGCTCCTTGGGAGGAAAGCCATGGCAAATCTAGACAGTACACTAAAAAGCAGAGACATCACCCTGGCAAAAAAAAGTGTGTATAGTCAAGGCTATGGTCTTCCCAGTTGCAATGTATGGCAGTGAAAGTTGGACCATAAGAAAGGCTGAGCACCAAAGAATGGAGGCCTTTGAACTGTGGTGCTGGAGAAAACTCTTGCGAGTCCCTTGGACTGCAAGGCGATCAAACCGGTCAGTCCTAGAGGAGATCAACCCTGACTGCTCTTTAGAAGGCCAGATCCTGAAGCTAAAACTCAAATACTTTGGCCACCTAATGAGAAGGAAGGACTCACTGGAGAGGAGCCTAATGCTGGGAAAGATTGAGGGCAATAGAAGAAGGGGACGACAGAGAATGAGGTGGCTGGATGGAGTCACTGAAGAAGTAGGCATGAGCTTAAATGGACTCCAGAAGATGGTAGAGGACAGGAAGGCCTGGAGGAACGTTGTCCATAGGGTCGCGATGGGTCGGAGATGACTTCGCAGCTAACAACAACAAATCATATCATTTTAAGGACATTGCTAATTTCAGAAGAAAAGATGTAAGCATACTGAAACATATTTAAATATGCATGAATAATGAAAAATAACAGACAAAAAGCTGCTAATTTCTAGCCACCCAGAGTCTCCTCATGGTGACATGACGGCAAAATAATGTAATAAATAAACAAATAAGAAGTAGGCATTTTTTTAGTGTTGATGAACACATTTGGAGTTTTGAAGGCATTTTGTTGGAACACTGACAAAATAATTATCATGGATATACTCACAAAATTTCCTTTTTACAGAAGGTGAAATGTAAGGTTGTTTTCCATTGTTGCCTGTGTCTTGGATGCTCTCTGTCTCCTGACCTTTCTTTTTCCAGGACAGGTATGACTATGTCAAACAAGCATGGAGTGAGGATTGTTGGAGGCTGAAACAGTGGGCATCTGTGTGTGAGAGAGTGTGTGTATGTTCCTCACAGCAGGGATCTAACCTAAGCAAGAAAAAGTGAAGCAGCTTTCATAACTATAATAGAGATAGAATAGAAAGAAAATAAAACATTTATTTACAGGAAGTGAGATGGCCAAAGCCCAGCACCTAGCTAACAACACCTTATCAGGAAGAGATCAACTGTTCCATGCCTGCACAGGAAGAAAGGCAGAGGGGAGTTTGCACATATTAGCAAACTCATAGACAAAGTGCAAACAAATTAAAGATAAAAGGGGACACTGAGTAAATTCTTAACTCTGTGATCACATAGAGTTTATATGCTGCCTGTAATCATTGGGAGTTGGGTGGCATTTTATTGATACTATTGTTGAAGAACTAATCTCTTTGTAATAATAATTAGGGTATAAAGAGCCATAGTGGTGCAGTGGTTAAAATGCAGTATTGCAGGCTGATCTTGCTGACTGCCAGCAGTTCAATCCTTACCGGCTCAAGGTTGACTCAACCTTCCATCCTTCCGAGGTCAGTAAAATTAGGACCCAGATTGTTGGTGGCAGGGGCAATATGCTGACTCTATAAACCAATTAGAGAGAGTTGAAAAGCACTGTGAAGTGATATACTGTATAAATCTAAGTGCTATTGATATACAGTAGGGGTGTCAAACTGCCGGCCCACGGGCTGGATGCATCATGTCAAAACCGCGCCCACCCCATTGCCAGCAAGGGGAAAAAGTTGCAATACATTGCGACATGTCACATGACATCGCAAGTTTGACACCCGTGCTATAAAGAATCAATTTTTATTATACAGCTGTCAATTTCCACATAGAGGTATGTAGTTCAAAAGAAGGTATGAACTTTGTCTTAAAATCAAATTAATATATATAATCATTTCTTCCTAGAATATCGCAGAACACTGCAAAAATATATTTTAATGAGGGGTTATACTGGTTGCATCTTCAATAACATGATTATTTACTCATCATATTTCTGTATAAATGCAATGAGAGTCAATTAAGTTCTTTTTTTTGCTTAAATCAGAAACTGAGATCTAGTGAGTTTTTTAGTAGTAAGGTGAAAATGTTTTCCATTGTTTAGACAAAATAGGGCTCCCTATTCTATGTAGTCCTTAAAATGTGTATATCAAATTAAGTTATTGATAATAGATATTTTAAAAGATTAATTATGGGCTTTGGGAACATGGGATTTAATGAACTCTTCCAATAACTTGGGTAACTCTAAGGCTGAAAATGCCATTAGTCCAAATTAAGATCTCAATAAATGTTGCAATTGTAAGTACTGTCAATGGGAGGGAACTGATAAATGGTATTTGTATTTTAGCAAATAAAATTATAAATAATCATGGTTATCAACTACAAATTGATCTCAGTATCCAACCAGGACTTACATAAAACTGTTGTTATTGTTGTTGTCTTAATTGATTTTGATATCTGGATTACTCCTGTGGAAAATGAAAATATTGGCTATTGTTCTTTTATGCAAGGTTTAGGCCCAGGTAAACTAAATCTTTGTGCTATGCTTAATTTTGCAGTTTGCAATTGAACTTTTCTTAATATTATTTTGCTAAGCTTGCTTGTTTCAAATATATTTAGAACATAAAGTCTGGAAAAGTAAGAAATAGGGAACTGAAAGTAGCTGATGGATGCGGGTTCGAATGTACACGAGTATGTGAAAAGTTATGTTCAGCAGAGAGTCAGCAGACCATCTGACTACAGTCTTAGAATGGGAAAGGGTATAAAGAGTTGGGACTGGACCTGATTGATTTGCCATTGGCCTATAGCTGTCCTTATTGGAATTGCTATGCCATTAGACCTCATTGCAATAGGTTTTTTAAGTAAGTGATGTTGTGTTATTATGTTTCCTGTGTTCCAAATGATTAGCAAAATAAACCTCTGAATCTTAAAGTAAGAATTATTGTTTTGTGTTGCTGTCTCTTGTCTTTTTCATTGGGTTTTTTCCACAACAGTCTTGGTGCATTGGCCAGGAAGAGATGGTTGCTGGAAAAGACCTGCTGTCCAGCTAGGAGTTCTGACCACTTCCTGGTTTTGGGCTACAGGTAACCAGCCCGCTCTCTCCAAGCACTCACAATCTACTTTGGATCAGAGGTAAGGAAAAGGCCCCTTTCCTTGGGACCTTAGGGTAGATAAATAAGGAAGTTGCTGTGATTTAGTTAGTTAGTTAAGCCTGTCTTCCTAATCTGGCAGTGAGGGAAGGGTCATGCCCAGACTTGCTTTGAGGACAGACTGATTGTGTGATGGGCCATATCTCACTGGCAAAACAGTCCAGGCTGGTCCTATGGCTGGGAACCGGTGAGGGGCTGGCAATCCTGGAGCTCCTTGTATTGGGTACTTTGGCAGGGGTCATGCCCCTTGTGTGTGTTCTTATTATATCTCATTATATATATATTATATATTATTATATCTCGTTCTTGTAATATAATTAACCATGAGAAAAAGATTCAAACTATATTTTCTAAGAAAAGATATACCTCTGTTTTCAAATCAACCTAACAATAACAGATGATTCAGCAAATTAATTACATTTTCAATCCAAAACTATCCATTTAATTAAGGTGTTATATACAAATATTTCAAAGAGCTAAACTGTTACATTGGGGCTGAGAGAACTCATCAGCTGACCGCAGAGTTCAGTGGGTAATTTTGGATAGTCGCTTTGTTGGGATAAAATGAGGGAAGGGGAGGATTAGTTGGAGATTGCTTTTGCTCCCAGCGAAAAGATGGGATTTCAGCTCTATCAGCCAATCAGTCATTATCAGAGAAGGATAAAAAGTTTTATCTCTATGGGCCAATACTATGCACAACATTGTAAATCTGTTAGATATCCTAACCTGACACTGCTTTTTAAAATTAAAACAGCCTGAATATGAATGTTTCCTGATTAAGAAAGGCTTTGCAATGCTACAGTTTTATTTAAAACACCAGTGGTGTCAGAGATTCTCATTTTTTTATACCTCTGATACACACATACAGCCACAGGAGAATTGTGGAAGGAACAGGTTGATTTTGGTTGTTTTATTTACAACATCATTAAGGAACTTTAAAAATGTGAAATCACTGGAGGATCATTTCAGATAAAATCATGAACTGCTTGTTATATGAGATATAACACTCCTACATTAAAGATATAACACTCCTACATTAAAGGTAAAGGTTTCCCCTATCCAGTGCTGCCTGACTCTAGGGGGTGGTGCTCATCTCCATTCCTTAGCCGAGGGAACCAGCATTGTCTGAAAAAACCTCCGAGGTCATATGGCCAGGAGACTACATGCCAAGTTGCACAGAATGCTGTTACCTTCCCACCAAAGTGGTATTGATTTATCTACTCATATTTGCATGCTTTCAAACTACTAGGTGGGCAGGAGTTGAGGCAAATAACAGAAGCCCTCTCTGTTACATGTCACTTGGGTCTTTCCAGATGACAAACTCAGCATCTTTAACTGCTAAGCCATCATGTCCCCTCAAATTTAGGCTTTTTTTAAAAAAATTCTTAAATAGAAATAAATGTCAAAGAAGATTCACAAAAGAAAAATCCTTTCAGGAAAAAAAGATAGTAATCAGACTTTTAAATGGCTGTTGAGTATTTTTCATCCTAAACTCTTTGAGCAATTTTGAAAAATAAGGATAAGATAGCAGAATTGTAATTAATAAAAGGATTTTTAAAATCATGAATCAGTGATACAGTAAAACACAGCAGACCAGGAAAATAGAATATACGCATGGATTAACACATTGATAAGATCTGAATAAATCCAAAAATCTTTCACATGGTTTCAAAAAAGGGGAGACATCATTACAGATAGATCTTAAGTTACAATCAGTCACTTAAAGACTTTTCAGAATTACAATTGGCCTAAAACAAGTGCTTTATATAAAGCACTTGTGGCTGTTGTAAAATATTGTGCCATACACACAAACACACACACTGTCACATGAAACTGGCTTGGTTTTACAACCAATTGCAAGGCCTGGTTGTAACTTGTAATGACCACAATTTGTGATGGATTTGGCTGGTGAATGAATTGCAGTGATTCACTTAACAACTGTCGCAAAAAATGTTCAGTCATGTACATGCCTTAACTTATAACTGTATTGACTTACAACCATAAATCTGGTCGAGGACTACTTGTAGTTGAATTTCATTGGGAAGGTCCTCTCTTCTTTTATCCTGCCTTGTTTAGAAAGGCAAGGGCACAAAGAGAATGATGGCAGATAAAATCATAGAGTTCAAAGGGGTCAGTCAGGCTGCCTGTGTATCAGTGTAGGAATTCAAATCCACCACAGACATCTGTCTAGCCCTGTGTGAACAGCCTCATGAAGGAAACTTACCACCTGTCTTGGTAATTTGTTCCACTGTTGAATAGCTCTTACTATTAATCTGCCCTCCTGTAATTTAAATCCATGTGCAGCATATTGTCAATGACATGATCAGCTGCGACAGACAATGATCTCATTGGTGCCATCTCATGTGCAGCAGCCTCTACTCTCTTAAAACACCAGGGACAATGTCATATTCACACTTAGAAAGTTTTTATCTTCTATCCTTCATAAGAATATAGTTATATCTCCAGTGTCCAAACTAGAAGAAAGAAAAGGGACATGTAAATGCATTCTAATGTTACAGTGCTATTAGTGTAATCTTTTCACAGGAAAAGTAATACATAGGGGATTTAAAAAAAAATACATGGAACAAATAGAGAAAGACACAGGAAATTTTAATTATCAATTGCCTGTATCACCTCAGCCCTTTGCTTCAGGCTTAACATATTTATGGCCATGTATAAATGGCCATTCTGCTGGAATAACAAGAGATCCCACATAAAAAGGGAGAAACCAGGAGCACCTGCAGCAAAACTTAATGATGCCAATACATGCGTATAACAACAACAACAACAACAACAACAACAACAACAACAACAACAACAATAATAATAATAATAATAATAATAATAATAATAATAATAATAAAGTTGGAAGGGACCTTGGAGGTCTTCTAGTCCAGCCCCCTGCTCAGGCAGGAAACCCTATACAATTTCAGACAAATGGCTGTCCAGTCTCTTCTTAAAAATTTCCAGTGTTGGAGCATTCACAACTTCTGGAGGCAGGTTGTTCCACTGATTAATTGTTCTGTCAGGAAAGTTCTCCTTAGTTCTAGGTTGCTTCTCTCTTTGGTTGCTTTCCATCCATTGCTTCTTGTCTTGCCTTCAGGTGCTTTGGAGAATAGCTTGACTCCCTCTATTTTGTGGCAACCCCTGAGACATTGGAACAGTGATATCATGTCACCCCTCATCCTTCTCTTCATTCCAGCAACTGTTCCTTATATGTTTTAGCCTCCAGTCCCCTAATCATCTTTGTTGCTCTTCTCTGTACTCTTTCTAGAATCTCAACATCTTTTTTACATCATGGTTACTAAAACTGGATGCAGTATTCCAAGTATGGCCTTACCAAGGCATTGTAAAGTGGTATTAACACTTCACATGATCTTGATTCTATCCCTCTGTTAATGCAGCCTAGCACTGTGTTGACTTTTATGGCAGCTGCAGCACACTGCTGGCTCATATTTAAGTGACTGTCCACTAGGATTCCAAGATCCCTCTCACAGTTACTACTATTGAGCAAGGTACCACCTATACTATACCTGTGCATTTGATTTTTCCTGCCTAAATGTAGAACCTTACTTTTTTCACCATTGAATTTCATTTTGTTAGCCTATCTTCTGGAGTATTGGCTATTCCTACCAGCTTGGTATCGTCCACAAATCTGATGAGTTTTTCATCTATCCCCTTATCCAAATCATTGATGAAGATATTGAAGAGCACTGGGCCCAGAACAGGCTCCTGGGGCACCCCACTACACACTTCCCTCCATGTCTGGCATGATCTGTTTTTGACAAACCCATGTTGGCTTTTGATAATGACTTTGTTTGCTTCTAGGTGTTTGCTGATTTATTGCTTCATTATCTTTTCCAGAATCTTCCCAGGTATTGAGGTCAGGCTGATAGGTCTGTAGTTTCCTGGATCCATTTTTTTTCCCTTTTTTGAAGATGGGAACTACATCAGCTCTCTTCCAGTCCTCTGGTAGTTCCCCAGTGCTCCAGCATCTTTGAAAAATATAGTTCAGTGTTTCTGAGATCACGTCTGCCAGTTCCCTCAGAACCTTGGGGTGTAATCCATCTGGTCCTGGTGATTTGAACTCATCTAGGGTGGACAGGTGCTCACTTACCATTTTCTTGCCTATTTTAACGTGTTTCTAATCATTTTTTATGGTACTGTTTTTGATAAGTTGGACTGTTTTTTCCCTTGTGTAAAGACGGATGCAAAAACGAGTTAAATAGTTCTGCTTTCTCCCTGTTGCTTGTCACCTTCTTGCCACTTTCTCCCACATCATGCAAATGGTCCCATTAGGCAGTGACATCAGAATATATAACATTGTATCAATTCTTTTTCTCTGTGGTTCCTCAGTGTTGACCAGACAGTGTCATTTTAGTTTCCCATAATACCCTGTTGTGACAGCATCATGTAGCATTATAGATAATTAAATGATTTCACCCAGAACTAGTGCTGATTTAAAACATTGCTGCCAGTTGTTGTTGAAAGTAGTAAGACATCGTTAAGGATCTTTTCCTATCTTCCTAGGAGTTGAAAAAAAGTGGCTAGGCAGCAGCTAAATTCAGGAGCATAAACATATGAAAGAATCAATTTTCTCCCTAAATATTTTTAAGACATTCAAGATTCAAGAATTACTATATTACAGCACATTAATGTGCTCATAGAGGAGATACATTTATGAGTAAAAGAACTCCAGAAGTTATCATGGCTCCAGATTCCCTCATAGTCACTGACATGAAAAATCTCTGGCCTAACTTGGTGGTTGATTCCTGAGAAAACTTTAGTGAATATCTAATGCTGGTGGTCACATTTAAAAGTTTTTAACATTCACAAATTAGAAATGCTACTATGCCTCAGAGTATTTAAAAATGGAGTCAGGCTGAATGACAGATCACATCTTGAATTTAAGGACACTATTTCTCTTTCAGATAGCAAGTCCAATTATACCCTCTTTTAAGATTAGAATCAGTCACACTTGAGAAGACAGTTATAATTCTCACAATCATTATTTTGAAACAAAAAAGAATTCTTTGGATACATCTCTGTGTGTGATTTTCCCTATTATCTTAAATATAATACGATCATTCTCTGTAGGTGAATACAGTATAAGCATTTTTGTCTTTTCACTATTTAAGTTTGCTTTTCATATTATTCTTTCCTTTAATATGCATGCACACACATACTTCTGGTTATGATAGATGGCTATTGACCTAAAATTACCAGATTATATCTACTCTTAGAAGGGTAATCCCTGGAAAAATCAGGGATTGACATATAGTTCTTTTTCCTTTTTCCACCACTCTCTTATCTAACCTCAGTCCTCCCCAAATAAGTTATATTTGCCCACTTTTGATTGGGTTGATAATTTCACAAATGATGATTCTCCTATGTCCATTCGTGTCTAAACAAGATTTGTTGAAAATAGTGTATATTCTAAGGGGCCCAGGTTTTTCTCCTTCTTCTGTAAAATGATTGCAGTAAAAATACAATTTTGACTGGTAACAACTTTAAAATGAGCATATTCCCCCTTTAAAAATCTCCCTTGAAATAGCCATTCCCCACTTTTGTGAAGGAGAGCCAATTTGGTGCAGTGGTTAGGGCAGGGTTAGGCAACCTTGGCTCTTTTATGACTTGTGGACTTCAACTCCCAGAATTCCTGAGCCAGCATGGCCCAGCTTGGAAACCTCTCCTTTTCCCCTCAGTGTGACTGGCTCAGGAATTCTGGGAGTTCAAGTCCACAAGTCATAAAAGAACCAAGGTTACCTACCCCTGGGTTAGGGCAACAGGCTAGAGACCAGGAGACCAGGAGTTCTACTCCCATCTTAGACACAAAGCCAGCTGGATGACCTTGAGCCAGTCACACTCTTTCAGTCCTAGGAAGCAGACAATGACAAACCACATCCAAACAATTATTGTCAAGAAAAATGCATGCATTAGTCCAGGCAATCACCAGGAATCCTCACTGACTCAAAAGCACGCACACATACAAACCCTTTTCTTGAGACAGTGCATAAAACTGCCATACCCATGCTGTATATATACATGATTTCACAGTAACAAACTTGCATTCAAAATTCTACAAGTAGAGCCAGGATTTATCAATCATAAGTAGCTTTAAGTAGTGGGAGTGTATCCACACAATTATCTTCAACAATTTCACATCTTCTCTACTGAGAAGTAATGCTTTGAGGCTACAAATAATGAAAGTGTAACTGATAGAACAATAGTCTTGCTTGGCATAAAGTACTTGGATAGATTTTGTATCTGCAACTCTTAGAGGTGCACAGAACAAGAATCTGAAGTACAGATTATGGAAGTGTACTTGTAAACAAAGAGAGGTATTGCACATCTCTATCATGTTTTCCCAATATGACATCTTCACTAGTGAAACGTATCCTCAGTGATTAGTTTGTCAGGTGCATATAGATTAAGAAGCTGCACTCACATCCTTTTATCCTGCTTTATCAATGTGTACAACCCCAAAAGAAGATGAACAATTGGTTCCTTCTTAGAACTGACCTAGTTTTAATCATTTGCCATTCAAAAGATGCAGAACTTAGATCTTGGCAGGAAGCTGTTGCTATTCACTGTGAATGGTGGTTTAAAGGGGCTGCCGTATGTAGTCAAATACATTGGCACAGTAGGGAAATGTGATCTTTTCTAAGGCTGTTATTCTAATCATTTCATCTAATCCCTTGTCTCAATATAATATTCACCAGCACAAAGTTAATTTAATACTCTTTTTTTTAAAAAAAATCCCAGTGTTAGCATAGACACAAAAAACCTATTGTAAAGCAGAATACATTGAATGGAAGCGTCTGGGAAGCCCTTCTTCTCCTGCTAATTGTACCCTGCATGTCGACCAGGGAGGCTTCCATGCCTGTGCACTGTTGTCTTTTTCCTTATTTTACTGCCATATTTAAGAACAGTTGGAGAGCTGCTAGGGATAGCTGGTATTCTCCAAAGAATAACTGGCAGTAATTGCCATGGTATGTAAGATGACCGTATTTTATTCTCTTTTTACTTCTCTCTTCTTCTTTGGTGTATGACTAGCAAGATTGCCATCATTATAATGGAAACATTACATGTCAGGAATGGACAATGGATAATCTTTCAGAGGTTGTTAAATGGAAATATTTAAATGTTAAATTGAATAACTGATGTTGAAGGACAAGAGGAATGAGAGTTCAATAAGTTCTGGAGAACCACTCATTAATCATCCCACTTATGTAGGAAAAAGCAATGTGAATGTAAAAAGTTCATTTTTGTACACATGGTTCGTACGATGACTAGTCTACTCAGATACTAGCCCACATGCTCTTGCCCAAATGCTATATCTGCTTACATCTGTGAGCAGAGTCTAACAACTGTAAGAGAAAGGTACTTTCAGCTGTTTTGCCTATCCACTGAATAACCTGTCCAAAAATATGCACATTTGCCTATGTAAAGTGGCTTGACTTTTCTTCAAACAGTCACTTGCCTTCTGGAAGCAAGACAAATGTCCTTATCAAGACCAGTAATTCTCTTCCACAAAAATGTGACTACAACTCAAAACTTTAATTGGCCAGTTCATTAGTTGGAAAAGGTTTGGGAGAATGCATTGCACATTCTGGCATTTCCAGTAGATGATTAGAAGCATTGGAAGAAGCTTCTTCCAGCTGTTGGAACTGCCAAAGGATGTCTCAGCAAAAAGGCAAAATGAAGCTATGTAGTCATTTTGCCCACAAGACTGTGGCTACATCTATTCCAAAGCAACTAAGAGGATGCTCAGTCAAGCTTTTGTTGGTGTGTTGTACACAGCCTTGACCAGCCCCAGTATGCACAATGTTATATTTCCTGTTTTCTAACCAAGTAGATACTTTATTCACTTTCACATTCCAAAATACTTTTTTCTCTCTTAAAAAATATTTTTAAATCTGACTTAATAGTGCTTTCTACTCATTTGTCTGAAAGTTGGCCTGTCATTGTTCTACTTGTTTTGAAGTTTTATAAGCCACCTCAAATGCATACAAATGCATAAAAATTACAACAGGGACTCCTATTCCAACAGAAACATTGTTCACCTGCAAATTTTAGGGAAATGGATAGTATCCAAAGAATTTGGGGCTGGCCCTTATCTTAAGGTGGTGGTGGGAAAAATTAGTTTATGTAACCATTGTTACTCATTTATTTTATATTTTTTTTACAAATAAGGCAAGAGGAAATTGCACGAGAGATTTTTCTTTGCCTCAGGTACTAACAGCTTTTAGTATAAGATGTCTTGATACCACTGGTAGTTCTACCTCAGGCAACAAAATCTGTTGGTCCACCTCTGAAGAGATTCAGCTCTGTAATATCCAGGGAAGAGGAACAATCTGTTCTCCAACAGTGATCCCATCAGAGACAGACTGTGGGATAGAAGTTCAGAACACCAATCGGCAAAAGGTAGGTAGTCCTTGACTTAAACCACTCATTTAGTGACCGTTCAATGTTACAACAGCATTGGAAAAAGTGGCTTATGACTGTTTTTCACATGATCGTTGCAGCATCCCTGTGATCACATGATCAAAATTTGGATGCTTGGCAACTGGCATGTATTTATGATAGTTGCAGTGTCCCAGGATCATGTGATCACCTTTTGTGACCTTCTGACAAGCGAAGTCAGTTGGTGAGCAAGATTCACTTAATAACCATGTTACTAATTTAACAACTCCAGTGATTCTATTAACAACTGTGGCAAGAAATGTCATAAAGTGGGGAAAAATTCACTTAACAATTGTCTTGCTTAGCAACAGAAATTTTGGGCTCAATTGTGGTCATAAGTCGAGGACTACCTATAGACAAGACAGAGACCATATTTTGTGAACCCCTCTTACTATTTAAAAGGAATGAAATTTATTTTATTTATTTTATTTTTATTTTAATCCCATTTATACCCCACCCTTCTCCGAAGACTCAGGGCGGCTTACAATTTAAGCACAAACCAATGTGCTTAGCAGTAGCCTTCATTCTATGTATATGCCTGCTTGTTAGGGCTTTCACACACACCCCAAGCGGCATTATTACAAAGTCAGCTTAATTGCCCCCAACAATCTGGGTCCTCATTTTACCTACCTCAGAAGGATGGAAGGCTGAGTCAACCTTGAGCCTGGTGGGATGCGAACCTGCACTAATTGCAGGCAGCTGGTGTTACTTAAGGAGGCATTAGCCCACTGCTCCATCAAGGCTCCTTGATTTAAAAGCAACATACTTAAATCCGTGATATGAAAAAATACCTAAGTGTGCTCAGTCATGGAGAAACAACTTTTCTTCTATCCTTATAATTCAAATTTTTGTCTTTTATGAAAGCAAACAGATCTCCTCTCTGCATCAGAGGATCCAGAAGCAGGCTCAGTTGAGTTTTTTTAAGCACAATAGAAGATAAGGTATGGGGATATACACTAGACCCGTCCCCAGTGCTATGTTTTGTGTTTCCAACCTTTAGGGATATTTTCAAGCTTTCACAGCTCTACTATCCAAAATAGCATTTAAAGTCCCCAAATAGCTGAAGGGTGTCAGGATGAAGAAGGCTTGATTAAGTAGATCACAGTTGCTACGATCACATTAAATCCCAACTTAGTTTACACATACACATGGCACCAATTTTAATCACTGTGGAAAGTTTAACTAGGTGGGATCAAGAGCTAAAGCTATCTTTTTCTTCATAGAACTTTATGGCTACTGGAAAAAGAAAAGTAGAAGTAAAAAGTAAAAAAGTTTTTAAAAAAGTTCTAAGACGGACCCTAGTAAAACCCTGTGTTAATGCATATGGCTGCTTGCAGTCTTAAACAGATAAGGCCATATATAATCTAAGTATGGATATCCTTAACCCACATATGAAGAAGGTTATTAAAATACCAAGATGCCTTGCTTCTAATAACATATTGTAGTATGTTGTCAGGTCTGTGCTGAAGCATCTACTGTATACACATTCTAAGTAAATGAAATCAAACACTGTTTTGCTTTTTAATACAGTGAACACCTGGAGTTTTCAGAGTAAATGGGGAGGGAGATTTTCAGATAGTGAACATTGTCATAGGAACGCTTATGTACCTTTTTCCATCCGTGAAATATAAGGAATATTTATTTATTTATTTATTTATTTATTTATTTAATTGAATTTGTATACCGCCCTATTCCCGCAGGACTCAGGGCGGTTTACAGGGCAGTTAAAACCATGAAATACAAAAATTAAAATCAATTAAAACAAATTAAATTCAAGCCCCAAGAGTAAATCTAAAACCCAGTTAAATTAACAACCCCACAGTCTGGACCAAACAGCTCAAAGAGCCAGGTTTTCAGGTCCCGGAGAAATGAGCGAAGGTCGGGGGCAGTCCTAAGTTCCGTGGGTAGTTGGTTCCATAGGGCAGGCGCACCCACAGAGAATGCCCTTCCCCTGGGAATAACCCGCCGGCATTCATTAACCGGCGGTACCCTGAGAAGGCCCTCCCTGTGGGGGTGCAAAGGACGATGGGAAGATGATGCCGGCAGCAGGTGTTCTCTTAGATAGTCCGGACCCAAGCCATTTAGGGCTTTATAGGTCATTACCAGCACCTTGAATCTCACCCGGAGGGCAACAAGAAGCCAATGTAGCTCACGGAGAAGAGGTGTTACACGGGAGTATCGGGAAGCTCCCATCAAAACTCACGCGGCTGAATTCTGCACCAGTTGAAGCCTTCAGGTGGTCCTCAAGGGCAGCCCCATGTAGAGGGCATTGCAGTAGTCTAACCGGGAGGTCACGAGCGCATGAGTGACTGTACGTAGAGCATCTCGGTCCAGATAGGGACGCAACTAGCACACCAGGCAAATCTGAGCAAACGCCCCCCCTGGTCAAGGCTCCTATATGATCTTCAAAACTGAGCTGTGAATCCAGGAGGATGCCCAAGTTGCAAACCCTATCAACGGGGGTTAATACCTCATCCCCTATTGTTAATGATGGAGAAGGCTGGTCAGCCCAAGATGCCGGTATGAACAGCCACTCAGTCTTGTCAGGATTGAGACGAAGCCTGTTTCTCCCCATCCAAACCCGGACCGCCTCCAGGCAACGGGACATCACAGCAAGGGCATCACTGGGTTGAGTCGGGGTGGAAAGGAAAAGTTGGGTATCATCAGCGTACTGGTGATACCCTAGCCAGAAACCATGAATGAGCTTACCCAGCGGCTTCATGTAGATGTTGAACAGAAGGGGAGAGAGGACCGACCCCTGAGGGACTCCATAAACGAGAGATCTCGGGGTGGACCTCTGTCCTCCCATCAACACTGACTGCGAGCGGCCCAGGAGGTAGGAGCAGAACCACTGTAAAACAGTGCCCCCCACTCCCAGCCCCCTGAGACGCCACAGTAGGATACCATGGTCGATGGTATCAAAAGCCTCTGAGAGGTCTAATAGGACTAGGACAGAGGAACAACCCCTGTCCCGAGCCTGCCAGAGATCATTCACCAGTGCAACCAATGCCGTCTCCATGCTATGCCCGGGTCTGAAACCCGATTGGTACGGGTCGAGATAATCAGTTTCCTCCATGAACAGAGGGTGTTACCATCAGTGAATACTAGCTTTTCATTATTAAACTCTAATTTATCCAGTATTTTTCTTCATGTCAGAGAAGTATATTATGCATTTAAATATTACTGATGAATGGATTGATTAATTGCTTCAAAAGCAGGTGATTATTCAACAAAAACAATTTTAATTGGTTGATAGTCCTTGGAATTGTTATTTTGAAAATGACTTCCTCCTCATTCTGAGATATTAAATTACCAAACATCCACTGTGCATGTAGTGAGGAAAGCTTTGTCTGTAGAAAACACATGGTTTGTACTGTAGCTGTCTTTCATGAAAGAGTGCTGTGATTTGATCTCATCCAAAGGATTCACCTTATCACCTCAGTACATTTCTCCCTCCCCTTTTTTTAACTTAAAAGTTCTAGCCAAGTTACTATAGAATTAAGCTAATCCAAATGTAGTTTAACAAGTCATATGCTAGCTAGCTCAAAATAATTAGCTGGATGGTAATGAGGACTTAATAGGTTTGGGGCACTGTGGAAGAATGGAGGCAAATACTTTGTTTTTTAACCTACTTTGGGCTAATGACCTCAGATGGGAATATGGGAGTCCTGCATTTGGAAACGCACATAATGAAACAGAGCCTGAATGTTGACTGTAAATGTTCATCAAACTCCTTGTTAGAGGAGGATAGAATGAAAACAGGCCTGGAATTCAAAAGATCTTTGTGTTTTTTAAAAGAACAAACAACATAGGATAGATAAGCTTTGCTGAACTTGATATCTAAAAATTTTTTTAAAAAAAAAACTAAACCAAGTTTGCAGAGGCCTCCTTTATGGCTTATCTTGCTTTAAAAAATTAATTGGCTGATTGATTATTGAAACCAGTTGAAAAAAATAAGGCATTGCATATCCTGGGGTAACGGCAGAAATATCTGTATCTGTAGTTTTAATACTGCAGTAGGACAGAAAAGTAGTATCCCACTACAACCGCTACAGTATGATGGTGGAGAAATACAAACTAAATGGATCACCAGGCTGTTGTTCTAGCTACACACAGTTTTTCTAAAGTAAGAGCATGGATTTACTACAGATTGGATATCCCCCCAAAATTGAACTGCCATCTACTTCTCTACCTTCTTAAATGAAACAAGAAGTGGCTGGCCAACTGAAACAATGACAAGAAAACAATTTTGCTCTGACGGAGTTGTTCAGTGAGCTTATCCTGGGTATATTTGTAATATCATGGTCTTAACTTTGAGTGATAGCCCAGACAGAAAAATAGAGAAGAGCTGATCAAACCCAAAGCTAAAATAGAATCAGGTTCTTGACACAGGATCTAAGGGTCAAAATAATGAAGCTACAAATTCTGAGCCAAGGCATAAAACTTTTCTTTCATACACCTATCACAAATGCACAACATGATCCAATGGTTCTGAATTTCTGGTCCAGGGACAATGACTTATTCTTCGGATATCAAAATATTTATTACCAATTTAGAACTGATTTTTCAAATTGATTGGTAATTAAGTCTTGTTTTTATTCCTAACAATCACATAGATTTTCTCTCACATTTTATCCTTAACCTGTTCTTTCAATTCTTCCTATCCTGTACTCATTGCCACTATAACTAACTCCATCCACTTTGCTGCTCATCATCCTTATTGTGCAGTGGGTTTTTGGAGGCATTAACCAGACCGATCTAATACAACACTATTTTATTACAGCCAAGACAGAACTGAGAGTAACCGACAGAATGACAGTTATTTATACTTGCCGCCTCTAGGCGGCAACCAATCGAATCAAAGGCTGTTTTCCCACTCAAACTTAAACTTAACTTTCCCTCCAAAACAGTTGGAGACACATTTAAATCAAAACACATTAACTCTTGATATCAATACATAACAATCCTCTTCTTTTTCCTTCCATCATTCTCAGCATTAGAGGCTTGCCATCTAGCTAAATATATCATTGTATTGATGGCAACCAGTGAGACAATAAAAAGCAAAGGAAGGAAGAGACAATGGGTTGTCACCCCTGTAGCCAATTGCAGAGAAGTGTATTCGGCAGTTATAACAATCAGCAACTGGACATGCTCCGAGAATCAAATCCATTTATCTTCTAAATCCAGCACCAAATTTTATTTCTTGCTTGCAGGAAGTGGCATCTTTGAGCAGTTAAGGCATACTTAGAGAATTCTCATTCTCTTTCCAAAGGAATAGATCATGGCTTGATCAAATTGCAGATAAAGAAGACTTTTGTCCTCAGTAAACTGGCATGTGAGACTAAAATGCAGGCATCACTGAACTGCAGAACTGGGGTGGCACATATTTATTTGGAATATCCCAAGTATTCCAGTCTATGGCATCTCAACTGCAGTTTGAATTGCCTGAAATGTCTTTCACTGATCAGAATCCAAAGTATCATAAGGAAAGTCAAGGCTGTCTTAGAGAACACTGCATTTAAAACTCAGATCGAAATCTTGAAGTTACTCCTGAGCTATGAGGAAATTGCAGTGGAAACTTGATTCTAAATAAAGAATTCTTTTCTTCCCCAGTATCTTGTTTCTTTTGCTTAATTTATGCATTAGGATGCCTGTTCTGATTTTATATAATTTTAATGTGTTCCATTTTAAATTCCAGACAAAAAAGACTGGCTACTTCAAGTAAATAAGCTGGTTGGTGCTATTGTGCTGCAAATAAAACCAACCAGCAAGATGAAAGAGATCCTCCGGGAGAAGCACTAAGAAGCATGTTTTTCACTTGGGTCTTTTGGGCCATGCCCTTAATTGGAGCTTAGTGTCCCATTAATGATTTGGCCCACTGGGAGCACTGTGGCCATTTTGGCCTGCCTAATGGACAGTTGAACATCTTCAGTTCCTTGTATCTTTATCCCAAAGTCTCCCTCCGTATTAAATATACAGCATTCCTCAATTAACCCTGTGCTTATAAAACAAAGTGGCATGAAAACTTTAAGGTCTATCTCTTTAGGAAAGTCTTTTGCTTAAAGAGATACAGTATAATTGTCCTTTTGTGCAAATATGTCCACATGCAAAGACCAGCCTATGCCTAATGATAATGGAATGGATATCTCCACCTCTGTGACTAAGCGACAGAGATCTGTTTATACTAAGTGAGCATCATTTGTAAGGCATTAGGGAACAGCAGAATGAATTTGGTTGTAAAACTCTTCAGTCAACAGCAACAAATTCAAAAAAGTGGGAGAAATTTTATTAATTTGTTGCAAAGATTTATTTGTTTGTTTATTTATTTGTTTGTTTTCAACTATATACCTGTGTTTGGTGCAGTAGCTAAGGCACTGGGCTGAAAACTGGGTGACTGAGTTCTAATCTCACCTTAGACACAAAATCAGCTGACCTTGGCCCGGTTACTATCTCTCAACTCTAGAAAGAAGGCAATGGCTAAAAACTTCTGATTTTTTTTGCCAATAAAACTACAGGGATTACTTCAAATTTAGAATTAAGTGGGACTCACAGGCACAAATATAAATATGCCATATGTACATCTAATTGGCATCTAGCTCCCCACTCTCTGATAATCACATCCCACAGCTTCATATAGATATTGAGAAGCATGAAGGAGCAGCTAAAATCTGCAGGCAGAAGCATTGATTTCCTAACCAGACCTGCCATCTAATTAGGATAGAACCAAGTGGAAGCTATGACTATAATCCTCAGGTGGTCAGGAAAATATCATGGTTAATGGTACCAAAACTGCTGAGAGATATAGGACCATAAGGAGAGATATACTCCCTCAGTTGCACTCAACAAATTGTCCATCAGAACAACCAGTTATGTCCAAAAATCTCTAATTATAGTTTCATCTAATCTTTCAAAAAAAAAATGCTACCACTTCTACTCCATTTCAGTTTGAGCCTTATAAACCAACTTCACTTTGCACTTCACTCTTCTTTTTTAATTTGGCTAAAAACATTTAATAGTTCACTAAATCCTCCCTTTTGTCCTTTTGATTATGTCTTCACCTTGTCCCAAATTGATCTTCCAAATTTCATTTCCAATTTTAAGTCGCACTCTTTCCTTCAGCACAAAGTACTTAATTTGATTTTCTCTATATCCCGCTCCATCCCTAATCTTTTTACCATGGTCCTTTATTTTTACTTAATAAAGTGAAATAATCCCCTACTCTCCATAACACCAAACATGTCTCTAATATTGGCTCCTGTTTCAGAACTCTCAAGAGCATTGATAGAAAACTAAGAATTCTAATATACTTGTTCCACCTGTTCAGGTGGAATTAATTAGCTCTGATCTTACAAACCTCTAGGTGGCACTAAGAAAAATATTGCAAATTAAAGTTGATGGATTCTACATCAGATCTCAACATATGCTGACATTGGCCAGTACCATTCATTTATTTATTGTTTCTTATATGCTGCCACAATTGCACATCTCTAGGCAGTTCACAAATTTAAGTCATAAAACAATAAAACCATAAAATCACATCATAACACTCATTAAAAAGAATACAAAATTAAGATACCATACTGCCAAACAGATGGTAGATGAAGTGTACATATTAATCTCCAAAGGCTTGTTAAAACAGCAATTACAAAGATGACTAAAGTAGAGACTAACCAACTCTTGGGGTGGGGAAACTTATTTTGGATGTGTCCATGATCTGTCTCCTTAACTTCCAGACAAGGAGCACACAGAGCAGCTCAAGTCAGCTAAAGTTACCTTGAAGGAGATGGTCCTGTAGATATCCTGGGCCCATATCCTGTAACATGGTATGCACCTTGACTTATACAAAAATAAAGGCAGGATATAAATCTAATCAATCAGTCATCTCAGATGCAACACATGTAGACAGGCATATCTTAGATCTTGTATTTGTCTCAGAGCAAATCTGCTGTAATTTGGATACTGGGTACATTTCCATCAGCCTGTTGTCATGGTCAGATAGTTTTTTTGGGTATAGTTGAGATTGACTGCCAGGTAGAACCTCTGTAAGATGAATGAGCCAATTTAGATAGTATCCCATGGATCTTTATAATTTCCCATTGACTTTGCAGATAATTCTGTTACACGTCTGGTTAAGCCATTGGTTACAGATGACAGCTTGAGCACTTGATATAATTGCTTCCAAGTGGCCTATCTCTTTCAGGTGATTCTGGACTTATCCAGGACTTATCAATGCCTTTTGAAGATGAAATGTAAAGGAAGCATCAGGAATATTGGTTGAGAAAGGTGAAAAGTAATTCTTACCAATTAATTACCTTTTATTACATTAGTAGACTGTTGGCTACTGTTCCCTTTTAGGGTCAACAGGTAAATCTCCTACCTGGCCTTTCTGAGAAGATGGCATAATAGTTTCAAATTTGTCAGTCTTAACTCTTTGTTGGCAGACCATTGTGATGACTGGGGCAACATGCTATCTGGAACTCTTCTGGCTTAAGAACTATATAAGATATGGTGCTTCTTTTTTACTACCTCTGTTTTGCTTCTCTCTGAACACCTGTAAGTTGGATTTCTATCCTTCATGCATTCTAAGGGACCTACAGATGGTATCCTAAGCTAGATATGGAAAATGATTGGTGCCTCAGTTCAGATGTGGTGGTGCCAACAAGCCTTAGGACATCACCTTTGTAACTCTCGTATTTGATAACTGTCAGTCTCTAAATTCATTTTTTGAAGAAGATAATAGAAACCGTGCTCAGTATTGATCTGAATCAGAAGGTAATAAGAGTATGGGTCAGGCCTCTCTTCTGTTAAGGCACAACACTGAAAGAATATTCTTCATAGGACACAAATAAGTGAATTTATCATAGGGAAACAATGGATGAAGCTGTAACAAAATAATTCAACCTCCCATTGTATACTTAAAAAAATGTTTCAGCTCTGAGGGAATCTTTACAGGGACTAGGGCAGGCATGCTGAGGAAGATTGAATTTCTTCTTTTTTACCGTGAGTTGTCAATTGGGCCAAGCTGTTTTGTCTGAAGGCTGGAAAACACAAGTGCCTCATAAATTATATGGGCCAGCAGTGTGGCAAAACTCCACTCTACTATACAGAAGTTATCTAGAATTCTAGGAAAATAAGTAAACGGAGTGGTCAAGAGCCAAGGTTTAGATGGCAAGAAAAGAGGAAGCAAAGGGCTGCAGCTATGGTGCTATTTGGAGACCAAACAAACGAGGAAGAAACAAAGGAAGGCTTATTCTGAACAACCTGTGTACACTTTCCTCCTTTGCAGAGAGAAGGGGGGAGGAACAATCCTTAGGTGGCATTATTGTCCTGCTTTGAAAAAGATTGCTGTTGCCTCTGTGATAAGTTTCGAGGTATAACTACTGAATAGACAGCCAACCAAATAATCAGCCTTAGGTCAACCTACCCATTAAAAAAAGATTGTGGAAGTTTCTGTTCTGCACTACCCTCTTGTTTGAAAACTATTTTCCCATATCTGTAGTGCAAAACTTCAGTGGATTTTTTGTCTGAACGTTGAAGTTGGCTTATTTTTGAGTTCAATTCTTCTTGGAAAAGAGAAGCATGTTTACTTAGGGTAGCACAGAAGGCTCTGTAAAAATACATTATCAAATGGAGAAAAATACAATTTCTTAACAAACAAGATGTCACTGCAATAGTACAAATGTCATATTTAAATTCATTCTATTAAGATGTATGGCATTTAATGGCGGGGCCTGGAAATGACTTTATAAATGGAACATTATTCTCCTACAAAAAGGATGGTATATTTTTAAATCAAGCCTGTAAAAACTCACTTATCAGTGGTTTGTGAAACTTGAGTACACTGATGCTTCAGTACTCAATTAATGTCAAGCAATATGGATTTCAATCTGGCTTGAATATATTTAAACAAATGAACTAGAGACAAATGTTGGCTCTTCGGCCAGCCAGAGTTAAAAAATCCATTTTCTAGCCCATTTATAATAAGAGCTAATTTGAATGTAATTTATCTGAAGCACAATGGGTTTCTTAATTCTTACATGCATCTATTACTTACAGTTTAAGGAATGGTTATATTATAGATTTAGGGGCATTTAAATAAATTTCATTGAAGTGAACTGCATCATCCAACCTTTCAAAAATAAAAAATGTTAGTAAAAGCTAATTTAGTATGGAAAGCATTTGGGGATGCTGGAAATTGAAAGACATTCACAAGCAAGCCATAAAATAGGTATTTGAAAGCATTGTGGGGGGGGGAGAGAAATGTGCTAGTTTAGGGCCAAAATTCAGGAGGAGTTTTCAATCCTTTTCAATCCAACAAATTATATTAAAGGGCATACATTTTTGTGAACCAGAGCTTATTTCATCAGATGTAGTGATGGAGCAGTATAGTTTGTGATAATCTTTGACTTTCAATAAAAATGTTTATTTGGAAGGGTACTTAACAGTCCTTCTGATATTTGAAAGGAAACATTTTCCCTATTCCTATTGTTCTGGAATTAAAATGAAATTGCTCCGTGCTCACGTTAACCTATTGAAATTATTAGAGTTCATGTCTTACTGATATACAGTTTGTGAGGTAATGGTCCAGTCCTAGTTCAACTGTTTGGCACATGAAATCTCAAATTATTATCCTGACTTTTGACATCCTTTTTAACATGTCTCTTCCAAGCAAAATGCAATTAGTAGTAATTAATAGTAGAAAATTTCTTTCAGATATTAGCAACCCAACTGAAGACTGCTGTTCTCAGATAGGTACTTCTGGTGCTTAACTACCTTGTAGTCAATGGATCTTTGTTTTTGAACTTTTCCACACATTTAAACGCTGAGGATATAATTCAGATTTAGTCTTATTTAAAAAGAGAACCATTTAAATAAATGATGATTAACTTAAGCTAAATCAAAGCATCTATGCTTGTCCCATTATGGTTGCATTTTAATCTGAAATGCATTGGATTATAAACATGAGCTTACTAGAATCATTCTTTGGCTATGCAGCAGATGTTCTTTAGGGTATGAACGTTTGCAGAAGTGATGAATATTTCTGGTCATGAGACAGTTTGGAGGCCTCTAAAGTAGCATATTACATTACTGGCTACCGATCTGCTTCCAGATGCAATTCAAGGTGTTGATTATTATCTTTAAAGCCCTTTATGGCATAGTCCAGGACACCTGCATAACCATCTTTCCGTACTTGTGCTGGTAGAAGAAGTCTATTGCGGATCCCATTAACCAAGTAATTTTGGCTGATAGGATCCAGGAAAAGACTCTTTTCTGCCATGGCTCCTGTCCTTTGGAACAACTTGCTGCAGGAAATAAGATTCACTCCCTTTTAGTCTTTAGAGAAAACCTCAAAATGTTGCTATGCCAGTTGACATGAGGTCCTGAACAGAAGCTGCTGGCTGGAGGTGATAGGTAAACTAACAGAGAAGGCACTCCACCCATTTTTTGTAATTTTATTCTCTTTTTATATTTATAATTGTTTCGATATTTGTGTATTTTATCTCACTGTAAGCCGCTCAAACTGTGAGATGGGAGGCAAATAAATTTAATAACAATAGGAATATGGCAGCCAAAATAAGTATGAAACCATATTGAAAGGAGAAACCTACACATGGTTATTGATCTGTGTTTTTGTCAATAGAAATCATGAATTTTCAGGGGAAAAAGACAAAGAAACTGTTAAAAATTAAAAATTAAGATTATAAAGACTAAGGTGATTGGATTTGACTGGGAAGGTGGAGTGAACAATTATAATTATACAAAAATCAGTGGATTTTCTGCTCCTTCAACTGCATGAAATACAAGAAAATATCTAAACATTTCACCTCCAAGGCAGAAAAAGGGTGTGCAACAGATCCAACCTAGCACAGCCTATCCTGTGACATCTCTTCTCTGGGGACCAATCTGAGAGAAAAGGCTGGCAGTCAGAAGGGATCATCTGATATCTGCTGTTCTGTGCTAGGTGATTTTTTTTCTTTTTTAAATAAACTATGTAGAAGATAAAAGATAGATGCCATGAAGCAAGGATGTTCCCTAAAGCACAAAATTGATTCAGATAATAGATATGAAAATCCTCACTGGCACTAATGTGAGGTTTCCTTTCATTTTAATACAGATACTTAAAATGGACCCCTCCCCCCCCAAAAAAAATGTACTTACAGTCTGATTTTGAAATTATTATGGTTGTACCCCACTCCCAAAGTCACATGATTACATTTTGGGCATTTGGCAACTGACTTACCTTTATAGCCATTTGCAGTGTCACATGACCACAATGTTTGACATTTTTTGCTAGTTAACAAAGTTTACTTCCAATTTCCAGCAAAAAAAATGCATATTGGGTTTAATGGATTTGCAAAATAACTTAAACTGTTAGATACTGGGTTTGTCGCTTCAATGATGAGACGAGGCAAGTGAGTTCAGCAAAGATCATTGTTTATTGCTTGCAGGATCTGAACTGAGAAACAGCGCTGCGAATGCAGCAATTTATACCCTGGCCTCTAGGCGGCGGCCAATAGGTTTAAAGCAACCTATTGCCATCCTAGAGGCAGCCAATGGCAGTGCTGGAGATGGGTTGTCTGAGGAGCTGGGAGCTGTTAGCCAGCTTCCCTGTTTAAGCATCCTTCCAGCAATTAACCCACATGGTGTTCCCTTAAGACAAAGCCCAATAAGGAAGGTTAAGGAATGCCGGCGGGTTATTCCCAGGGGAAGGGCGTTCTCTGTGGGCGCGCCGGCCCTATGGAACCAACTTCCCACGGAACCTAGGACTGCCCCCGACCTTCGCTCATTTCGCCGGGACTTGAAAACCTGGTTTTTTGAGCTGTCTGGCCCAGACTGAGGGGTTTTAACTAATTTAATTTAATTAGGTTTTAGTTTAACTTCAGGGACTGTAATGTAATCATAGTTTTAACTGATTTTAATTTTGTATGTTATGTATTTTAATTTTCCCTGTAAACCGCCCTGAGTCCTACGAGAATAGGGCAGTATATAAATTTAAATAATAAATAAATAAATAAATACATTACACCCCTCCCCCCTAGAATGTACAAACATTATAATAACAAAAGGAAAATGATTACAGCAATACAAGTTTACAAAGGTACAACAATAGTGTGCAATTATATGTTTTTCCTCCTGGCTAATTAATACAGATGCTTCCTAGCTAGCAGCACAATAATGATACAGACAACATTATAGCTTCGTTATTTCAGAACAAAATCTTGTAGATATACAGGAGGCTTGCGAACCCTTGTGGAACGCCTGGGGGACCCAGGTACTTCCTGGTCTACCAGCTTGCCCGCCGGGCTGGGTAGACCAGTGTCTCTAAGTTCAAGTGAGTCTGGTTGACTCGGAATTCTCTGGCTGGCCCTTCCAGGTTGGCCCACCCCAGAGTCAGTTTGTTCTGCAGAGTCAGCACAGTGACTGCAGTGCTCTGGTTGACTTTCTCTGTCAGGGGCCCCATGTTGCACTCCCGGTCTTTGCCCCTCTACGACCACCTCCCCGCTGCTCTGGCTGCTTGGACCCTCAGAGCCTATGGATTGATCGGCCTGGCTGCTGGTTTGCGGTCCATGGAAAGGACCTGGGACGAAGTCCTCACTTTGTGGCCATTCTGGAAAACGCTTCCTAAGCTGATCAATATGGCGACGGACAACTCACCCGCCCTCTAGGCCCACTTTGTATGAGAGAGGGCCTGACGTTTTGGTAATTTTCACTGGCACCCACAAGTTTCCATGCCCATAGTTCCTGGCCCACACCCTGTCACCCACTTGCAGCCCCCTTGGGGGTTTTGGGTGAGAAGCCTCAGCTGCCACCCGGTCTGGGTGCAGCCTGTCCAGCTTTGTGATTAGGCGCCTCCCCCAGCACACCTCTGCTGGGCTTTTCCCTGTTGCCATGCAAGGCATGGAATGTTGGCAAAGCAAAAAGTTGGCCAGTCTGTGGTGCCAGTCCCCAGTCCCCCTCAATGACTCCTTTGTGGTGTGAACCATACATTCAGCTTGACCATTAGTAGATGGGTGAAATGGAGCCAATGTCGCATGCCTAATGAGGTTTGCTCTCAGGAAAGCCTGAAATTCTCCCGCAGTAAATTGGGCCCCGTTATCGGACACTATGATGTCTGGCAGCCTGTGCATTGCAAAAAGTTTCCTAGGCACCTGGATGGTCCTAGCAGTTGTCATGTTTGTGATTGGTATAACTTCTAGCCATTTAGAGTGGCTGTTGACCACTATAAGAAAGAGTTGTCCCTGAAAGGGGCCAGCGAAATCTATATGAATCCTAGACCAGGGAATATGAGTCTCCTCCCATCTGTGAACTGGAGCATGCGGCATTTCAGGCCTTGATTGCTGGCATGTATAACACCCATGCACCTGGGCCTCAATGGCTTTATCTAATCCTGGCCACCATAAATAGCTTCTTGCCAAAGCTTTCATGTGAACAATACCCAGATGACCTTCATGAAGGGGTTGCAATACCCTGTCTCTTAGTGAGGTAGGAACTATGACCCTGTTCCCCCAAAGAATACAACCCTTATGAGCTGAGAGTTCATGTCTCCTTGTAAAATAGCTCTGTAATTCAAGACCTGGGCTTTTATCCAGTCACCCTGTGTGTACCCAAGATAGCACTCTACTTAGAGTCTTGTCTGCTGCCGTTTCTGCAGCTATGTCCCCCGCATGGAGGGGAAACTCTGGCAAGTCCTGAATGGACAAAATGCGGGCCACTGGGGCTGGATCTGGTTCGATTTGAGGCAGTGGAAACCTGCTCAGGTCATCTGCATGGCCCGTATCCTTCCCGGGTTTGTGAATTAGCTTGAAAGTATAAGCCAATTAAAAAATGGACCATCTAAGCATCCTAGGGGATAAGATGTGGGGTGTCTGTCTGTCTGTAGTGAATAACCCCAATAACGGTTTATGGTCTGTGAAGACTGTGAAGTCCTTGCCATATAAGTAGTCGTGGAACTTTTTTACTCCAGCAACTATAGCCAGTGCCTCTTTGTTGATTTGAGCGTAATTACGCTCAGCGGACAATGTTTTTGAATAAAAAGCAATTGGAACTTGAGTTCCATCTCTCTCTAAGTGACTTAGGACTGCACCCACTCCGTATGGGGATGCGTCACATTCTAGGCATACTGGCCTTGACTCCTTGAAATGAGTGATCATGGAACTAACGGACAGAAAGGCCTTCAATTCCTGGAAACTCTTTTCATGAACACTAGTCCACTTCCATGTAGCATTTTTATCCAACAGCCGGTGTAGCAGCTCTGCCACTGCGGCCTTGTTAGGAAGGAACACGTGGTAAAAATTTAGGAGGCCTAGGAATGCCTGCAGCTCTCCTTTTGTTTTAGGGCTGGATGCCATCTGAATGGCTTTTACTTTCGACTCAGCAGGATGGATGCCATCAGCATCAATGTGAAACCCTAAGAACTCAGTTGAGGGGACTCTGATACTGCACTTACTCTTTTTAAGCTTGAGGCCTGCTTCACACAGCCTTTGCAGGACGGCTCTGAGCCTCCTTGCAAGCACCTCAGTGGACTCACTGGCGATGAGCACATAGGGGCAAATGCCAGGTATGCCCTTGAGTGTACGTTCCATGATGCCCTAAAAAATGCCGGGGGCTACACTGACCCCAAATTGCAAGCACTTTACTTTAAACGTCCCCCCTATGGGTTACAATAGTCTGTGCTGCGGCTGTGGCCTCATCAACAGGGAGCTGCTGGTAGGCCTGATCCAGATCTAATTTTGCAAAAATGGTGCCACCCTGCAAAGATGCCAGGATGTGGCTTACTACCGGTACTGGGTATGCGTGCTGTTTGAGTGCACGGTTCATTGTGCATTTGTAATCTGTGCAGATTCTGACCTCCCCATTGGCTTTAAGTGGCATTACGATTGGGGTCTCCCAATCACCCCCATCTACTGGCTGCAGTACCCCCTGTTCAACAAGTTTATCTAGTTTAGCGTCTATCTTGTGTTTAAGAGGAAATGGAACCCTACGAGGTTTAATCCTGACTGGCACTACATTTGGATCTAGTTTAAATGCTATTGGCGGGCCCGTGTATGTCCCCAGAGCTGAATCAAACACATCTGCAAATTCCTCGCATACTGAGGCTAGATTCTCAACTTGTGTCAGGTTGATCCTGGTTACTTGGATGCCTAGTCCATCAAACCAATCAAGCCCGATCAGGCTCGTTCGCTGATCCCCTACTATGACAACATCCAGGTGCCCCCAAAACCCCTTAAATTTAACAGCTAGTGTGGCCTCACCCTTTACTGTGACTCTGGCATTCTGAAAATCAGTTAGTACAAAATCAGATGGCCTTAGCTTGGCCCATCTCTTACTGTGACTCCAAATGAAATTAAATGTTTCAAGGGAGATAATAGAAATGGCAGAACCCGTGTCCAGCTCCATCTAGCAGGGGACCCCTTGCAGCTCCACCTGAAGTCTATACTTTGGCTTAATCGGGCGGTGAGCCCCGGTACGGCAAATGTTCCTGCAGCTGGAGCAAAACCCCACGCTGTACTGTCCCGGGGCCCCAGTACCTCTCCTGGTCAGATCTTCCGACTGGCAATTCGATTGCTGGTCCCTCTGGTGACCTCTGCAGATGGACACGATGTGGCCCAACTTCCCACAGGCCCGGCACATGGCTGTCCAGAACCTATAGTCCAAGCGTTGGTGGCAGCCACCACAACCTGGGTATCTAAGGAAGGGATCTGCCTTGTAAGTGGCCCCATGTTGCTTGTTGCTGCAATGCTATTGGTCATGGTGTTTGTGTAGCTTGTCGACTTCTGTGTCATCTTCAGGATCTTCGGTGTGTTCGGCGTCCTCGTAGTGGATGGCTTCTTTGCGTTGTGTAGTTTTGGTGGGCCGCATGGCTTGTACAGCCCCACCAGTGGCTTCATCTGTCATGACTTCCTTCAGCGCGTCTGGGAACAACAGTGTCTCTTTGGCGAAGAGCTTTTGCTGTAGCTCTCGGTTTCAGAGACTGCAGACAAAGCCGGTCTCGTAGCCTCTCCTCGATGTTGGAGAACTGGCACAGGCATGCGGCCTGCCTCAAGGCCGCGATGAACTCAGACATGGTTTCACCTGGTTGCTGGACTCTGCTCAAATGCATTCTTATTTGCAATAATATCAGTAACTTGCTCCTCAATCTAAGCTGCAATGATGACAGAAGCAAAGAACTAAAATCCCCTTTTTCTCTGGTCATGATCTAATTTAAGCTTTCCTATGCTGGATTTTTTTTCCAAATGAGATGCAATGAGTTAGTGACATTTGGAGAAAATTAAAATTACAAGCTGGACAGCATTATGCACTCCTAACATGCCAAGGACATCTGCAAAATACTTTTGAAAAATGTGTTGTGTTGTGTTCTTTGGGGGTTGTATTTTTAGTCGATGTTCTGAGTTGATGCTCAGAATCACTTTGTTTGAGTTGGATAGCCCTATAAATCCTGCAAATAAAGGAACCAACCAACTTCTCTTATCCTCTGTTATCTCTGGCTGAGGATTTTGGAAGACTGACTTTTCATAGCTCTACTGCTTTCAAATGAGCAACACTAAAAGAACGTTGTAGAATTGGGAAAAGTCTCTGCCAGCCAGGAAGAATAGACTGACAAGAAAGGACTACAGTAAAGAAATCAAGGAACAATGAACAAAACAAAGGAAACCTGATAATAGTATTAAGAAAAATAAACGTATGAGTCAAAAACACGAAGAACTAGAATTTATTCTGCATTGCTTCTTCCTTGTAAAACACATTTTGGTCTTTGATATCTTTGTGATATGATAGATTGTACAGTCAACCAGATCTGGATTTGGCATTTTTATCCACCCATCGAGTTCTTTCTAAAGACCTGAGATAGGCAGCTATTGATCTTTGATAGTGTTAAAGCTATAGATGCAGGATACAAGCTGTTCCAAATAAGGCTGCCTTTTGCAATTGACTGATGGTGATTTTCTCATTGCTGACAACATTCAATTGGTGCTCCAGTTGTTTTGGGATTATACCCAGCATGCCTATTTCTATACGTACCACCTTTGCTTTCTTTTGACACATTTGTTTTACTTCTATTTACAGACCTGATTATTATTGTTGTTATTATCATTTTATCACAGAAGCCCTTTTGAATTCAGTTAAATATTCTAGTGCCGTAAAAAAGATCAGTTTTATTTATGAGAATGACATTGCCAAGATAGAACCACATTGGGTGTTAGGAGGGTAAATTTTCATCCAGCCAATGGGATTTTTCCTTCCAATTCACTGAAGTTCATGAAAGCTCATATAATTATACTAAATATTTCCAGTCATTAAAAAAAACCTTCAAAATAATTGATTTTGCTATCAGATATTTTTTTCTGGTGGACATATATTATTGACTCAAATACATAGTATTAAAGCAAGTGGAATATTTTTGGCTAAAGGCTTTTGGCATATATGATTTGTTTATAATTGCACCAGTATATGAAGATAAAAAGTGATACAAATGCAAACTTTAGTATCAAAAGCTTTATTTATTGAAATATTTTGTCTTTTTTTTTACTTATTTTCAGATTCAGGAGCTCCAAATTAAAAGAGCTATCAAATAAACCCACTGAAATGTCCTTTTCAACCTGCTAAAGATGACTAGAAGATATTCAGCATATGGAATGACTCTTTTGACAGTTGAATGGAGCCTCTTGTTACCTTTAATTTTGAACTTCGACTTGACCCAAGTCAGGATTAAGTGGTACCAGTTTACCATCTGTCATTGGTCAGCCCAGTGAAGGACTTTAAAGAGCACATTGTACAGCATATAGCTTGGCCTTGATGTAAAGGCTATATCTGTTCCTACTTATATAATAATAAAAGTCTGTATTTAATTTCCCATCAACAGATGTAGGAGTAGGGCTTATTCCACTTTGTTGCTCCATCTGGATGTTTTAGAAAAAATAGAAAAGGGAAAGAGGCCAGCAATGCCCTTATTGTGTCCAGTGAAAAGATGAAGCAGAAGTGACTGGGGCATAGATTGGGTCATAGAAAATTAATACATGTTAAGGAGCCCAAAGTAAGGCTTAAAACATCATATTGACTCCTGGAATAATGGGAATGAATTCAGGTGCTGCCTTCATGAAGCTGCCCTAGCTGAAAGTATTTTGATGGGATGCTGATTTTCCGTTGTTTTACCTCTGTGAATTGGACAAAGTTTTCCCATATTTTTGTAATTGCTTCAAAACATTTTGATCTTTAGCCTCTCTCTCTTCTACACTAACTGTATTTTCCAGAACACCACATTATTACACTGTTAAATTAAATTTAGGGTTATCAGATGCAGTAATCAAAGTTGGCTTTCAAACTCACCAGGGGAGAATATATTGATCTCTATTTAGAGCTTCAGTATTTAATGTTCAGGGTTGTTTGAGGTTGGGTCTGGTCACTGTTAGAAAGATGGCTGTACTAATCCTAACCTTAGTCTCCTCTGCTCTAAGTCATATCCATACCAACAGTCTTTTGGTAATTAGAGGAAATATAAATTATCAAACATAACAACTTCGTGGAGCTCCTGTCTTGTTTTTATATTAACTGCATACATTAAAAACAAAGGAAATGAAAACCCAACATAAAAAAGCTGAAAAAGCTGAAAGAAACAAAAACATACAAGATATATATTTAGAGACATTAATAAATTGAAGCCATAATTCACTGAAATAGTTCATAATCATTTCTGAAAACTATTGAATGGCTGGATCCATATATTTGTTTTTGCAGGGCTAAACTGTAAGTCTTTTGATGCTTAGTCCATTTTCTTTATCCAGAACTGAATTCCAAATTTGAGTTAATACAGATAACTGCTTTTTTAATATAATTTTAAAAAGTAATCTAATATTAACTTAGCTACATCTCTAACAATGTAAATGAAATGAAATCATTTCAAAGATATTTCTTGCCGGAAAAAGATGTAATTTTTTAAAAATCTATTGAATTTTTTAACATTTCTTCTTTTTTAACTGGTTAAGTAAAACATGAAAGCAAAAAGAAAAAGAAAAAAGTACATATACATACTTCATCCAGTGGATTATGAAATATGTGACATATTTAATTTTAAATAGTCATTACACAAAGTTATTTGTTACTTTATAAAAATATTCTATCTGTCTAAATTTGATTTAGACAATAATATTTTGTGGATTGAATGCAATGAAATTAAAAATTGTTCAATTTGTTACAGAGGAATACTAAATAATATAACATGGTTCTTTTTATCTGCTTATTTTGAAACCTAATACTGAAAGCAGAAAAAAATACTAACTGAATGTGAAAAATAATCCACATTGAAGTTAAGTAAAACTTTCATCTAGGACTTTTGTTTTCCATTTATTAACAAGATACAAAAAAACCTGTTTCTTTTCTCTTCTCTTTTCTTTTCTTAACAAAACTGAGAAAAGCAGGTTGGAGCAGGGAGGAAAACAAGATTCAGAATGTACTTTAGGCCACCTGAAACACTGTAATCAGTCTCCATTTTTGAGCCGTAAATCTTAATAATTTCTACTTTTTCCGATTTTTAGCATTTTATCATTTCCACAGGCATCTATAAACTGAAGCAAGCTATGCATTTTACCTGTCAATGTAGCACTTGATTTGTTGTAAGCATTTCCAAATACAGACTAATTTCTTTTATATGGTAACTATTTTATGTCATTTAAAATAAAACTATTAGGAAAGATTTCTTTTTCTGTCTCTCTGGAAAAGAAAAGAAGAAAATCCCCCCAGGAAATTTCTCTGCTCCTACTTCCATTTGTAAACTGAACAGTTGGAAGAACTGTTTTGAAATACCCAAAGCCTCCAAGTTATCAGTCTGATATGCAACTCCACCAGTTTTTTATAAAAGTAACTCTAGAATCAAAAGTACTACTGCCTCCTGTCTGGTGGTTCATCTGCCCAGAGAGAATATACAATATATTCCTACGTAAGTCCCAAAGATGCTTTTTCAAAAGGCAACTGGACTTTCCTTGTTTTTCCTTGAAGACATTTCACTTCTCATCCAAGAAGCTTCTTCAGCTCTGACTGGATGGTGGGGAATGGAAGGATTTATATTCCTTGCAGCTATCTGGTTGTTAGTACTCTTTCTGAGAGTCATTGAGGCTACTTGTAGGTTTATCTGTATCTTCGGGGTCACCTGATTAGTAAAAAAGTGTATGGATGTGGAACTTGCTGGGAACTTTAAGAAGAAGAAGAAAAAAGAGAAAGTCCAGTTGCCTTTTGAAAAAACAGCTTTGGGGCAAACATGACCTGGAAGACTGAAAATCTCCATAGACAATATATTCCTAAGGTTGAGATGGGCTATTGATAGTCCATCACTGCTTGCACAGAGAACATCTAGCACCTAAAGGGGATCACCTGCTGCCGGCGTCAACTTCCCTCCACCCTGTGCGTTCCCACAGAGAGGGCCTCCTCAGGGTGCCACCGGTCAGAGAATGTCGGCTGGTGGCCCCCAGGGGGAGGGCCTTCTCTGTGGGCGCCCCGGACTTATGGAACCAGCTGCCGGTTGAGCTCCGGATGGCACCTGACCTTCGCTCCTTCTGACGCAGTCTGAAGACCTACCTATTTGAGCAAGCCGGCCTGGCCTGATGGGGGATGTGCTGGGGTTTTTATTGGGGATTTTTATATTATTCTACTGTTTTTAGCTCGGGCTCTTATTTAATTCTTTTTTTAATTTTTGTATTCTGTATTTTTTATGTGCCCTGTTCACCGCCCTGAGTCCTTCGGGAGAAGGGCGGTATACAAATATAATAATAATAATAAAAATAATAATAATAAATAATAAAGGTTATTTTGCTAAGCTTGTATATTGTGTATTTTAAGCTGCCTGTGATTTACCCACTCAAACCCCAAAATAGAAAGCAAACCATTTCCATATTTCCATTCCTACCCTTGAAACCTCCCCATGAAATTATGAAATGGTTCTCATATTTTTGGTAGGAATGGAAGCAATTTTCCTCTGTGAAATCCCACTGCAGCAATATCCCTATGGCTCCAGCCCTTAGCAGCTTACGCATCCCTGCCCCAAGGTATGTGGCACAGAAGCCAAGGATGTTCCAATTTCAGCTGGGTAGGTGGTCTGCTAAATTCTATAGCAATCGTCTAGGTATAGGCTGCCTTTGAAGAATAGATCAAAAACTTAAATTAGTCCCAAATGCAACTGCCAGGTTACTAAATGAAACTAATTACAAGGTGCTTAAAGTAGCTCATGGTATTTATAGCTCAAAACAAGACCCAAAAACAAACAAATGGTATAGATTAGGCAAAAAAAAAGAATAATCTCACATTGGTCATTGGAGAGCAATTTTTTGCACTAGCTAATTTTATTTATTTATTTTTTTAGGATAGTTCCACACCACTTTACTACTAAAACTTTTGTTAGCGCAACTGTCAACGCTGCTAACATTGAATGTTATTGCTTGAAAAAGAGATGAAGAAGTAGCCATTTCATATGTTAAACTCGTGTATTGCTTTAAGAGATTGAATTTAAGGTTGGGAGGGGGGACGAGTAGGATTGTACTTTCAAGGCCATTCTAACTAAAGAAGATAAGACCTTGGCGGGTTTTCTAATGGAAGGGAAACTGATTCTTTAAATTAACTGGAGAATATGATTAATGACAAAATTGGAAAGGTGGAGAATTGTGTTTTAATATATTGTGCAAAAGGCGGAGATTTCAGATTCCATCTTCCTTTCGAGCAAGCATTTGCCGGTGTATTAGGCTAATAAAGGACTTTTAAGGTAAACAATGCCTCAGAGTCACTTGAAAAGCCCATACAGTCAGAAACCTGACAGCGACCTTTAAATGGGTGAAACAGTGCATCATAGGGCAACAATTTTTAAACCAAGGTTTCTCAAATTGACTAATGTAGAAAATGTATACGAAATCTGGGATGCATGATTTCCAAGGAAAACTGCTTATTGAAATTTGAAGTTATTGTGGCTGCTTTCAGTGCTACTGGCTGTTGCTGTTCCTCATTTTGAATATTCCATGGCAGTTTCCCAGCCAGTCTTGCAAGGAAGGGAGGGAGGGAGGGAGGGAGGGAGGAAGCTGTGAGGAAGTCAGAAGTTTCTCCCGTTCCCACTGTTTTCTGTCCACCCGTGGTCAATCTGCTTCTCTGTTTAGGCAAGGAAATGTTTCTCAAAGGATGACCCAGTGGGGCTCAGATTGTTTAGTAGTTATCTAAAACCCTTGTTGGCCTTGTACCAGAATCTCTTGAACTTTGCAGATTTGTATGATGTGCATCAGCCCTTGCTTGTGCAACAAACAGCAGAATGTTTTCATACAAAGCAATATTTAAGATTAAGGGGAAAAATCACATAATAAAAGACAGGCCAATGACAACAAGGTCGACTTCATTATCCTCTCCCATGAAAAGCAATGGAAAGGTAAAGATGGAACACTGCCATGCATAGCAATTATTTGGCTTGATTACCTCCTGCCCAGCAACAACGGATATACACTTGAAGAGGTTACATTCAATGTTGATAGATCTAGAAATGCAGGTTATTGCTGTTCCCTTTCCAGCTGCATCTAGTGGAAGCTATTTGCCAGCAATCTAATTTTTCCCCTGCAATTTGAGGAAATGTAGCATAATATTTATTTCTCAAAAAGAAAGAAAATGAAACGCAGCTCTTTTATTAGCATTATGAACAAACCACTTTCCATTTGAAACCTAACTTGTATAAACAACTAGACCATTGTGCCTTTACCTGCTATTATGCTCAGTATTGTTGGTTATAGTTTATATTCTTTGTAATATATTGAGTTATCTTTTCGATATTTTTATTTTCTTTTTGCCCAAAGAAATGAACTTACTGGAGCCACGAGCATATTGAAGAATAAACCAAATGGCTGAAAGTGTAGAAATGTTACAACATATTTTTCTGTCCTGGTATATCATATAGTGTGGCAATTTCTGTTTCCATTTAAACATGAGTTTATACTTTATAACATATGTCTCTGTACACAGAGAGACATACATACACGTTTATCAGGAATGGTTCTTTCTTTGGTTCCTATTTGTAGTAAATCAGTATTTCCAATGCCCCCCTCACCCCCTGCACATTTTTCTACTATGAAGGGAATACTAAAAATTGGTTCTTTGAATTGCAAGACTTTGCACCACCAAAGTCTCTATAGTATTATTATTATTATTATTAATTTAATTTGTATACCGCCCTTTTCCCGAAGGACTCAGGGCGGTGAACAGGGCAATACATAAAAACAAGATACAAAAATTAAAAATTATTAAAAAGTAATTAAACAGTGCCTGTAATAAATTAATACAGATTAAAAGTTAAAATCCATTTATAAAATCCAACCCCGTCCCATCAGGCCAGACTAGCTTGTTCAAAGAGATGGGTTTTAAGATCGCGCTGGAAGGAGCAGAGATCGGGCGCCATCCGGAGCTCAACCAGAAGATGGTTCCATAAATCCGGCGCGCCCACAGAGAATGCCCTCCCCCTGGGGGCCACCAGTCGGCATTCTTTGACCGGTGGCACCCTGAGGAGGCCCTCTCTGTGGGAGCGTACTGGGCGGAGGGACATTTCCCAGCATGAAATTTTCCAGACTTTTCAGAATGGCCCAGAACTGAGGCAGTTTTTATATCCAAAATATCTCGTTACATTAACCTGCACTCCGAAAGCATCAACCTGGGCTTGGAATAAATATGGTCTTTTGCGCACTGAGCTGAGAGTAATTCCTATTTAATCAGTGGGACTTACTTCCCATAGATAGAATATGCCTATAATTACGGTAAGCTGTAAAGTCTTGCAAAACCAAAACCAACCAACACCAAATCATTAGAGCTATGTATTTATAAAAATGTACAGGATTCATGGAAACTCTCCCCCATTTACCTCAATTTTCTTTATGAAAATCAGAAGCATGAATCAAAAACTTGAATCAGAAAATCATAATTTGATCAAGGTATCAGAAAATTGTTTAAAAGAAAAACTCCTTTCGGACATCTCTTAAAAGGTTTTTGTTCAGTCACTAAGTTGTGTCTGACACTTTGCAATCCCATGGACCATAGCATGCCAGGCTCTCATCTCCTCCACTGTCTCTGAGTTTGCCCAAATTCATGTTCATTGCATCGATGACACTATCTAACCATCTCATCCTCTGCCATCCCCTTCTCCTTTTGCCTTCAATCTTTCCATACCTGAAAGAAAGAGAGAGTCCAAAGAAGATCATGGATCATCCCATCCACTCCAGTCAATCTAAGATTAGACTCTCCCAGTCTTGACTGTGAAGTGTGCATACCATTAACATAACATTTGTCAGCACACAGAGCTGTAAGTTTAAGTTGCTAGATTGTTCCTCATCATTGTCCATCTGGCTGATGCTATTGGGAGTTTTCATTCATTATTAAAAGGCTATGGATTCTCATCTTTACATAATGAAAAATAACTATCTTCTTTCAGTTTATCCAATACCTAGCCTTTGATCCAACTGCTGTCTATCATGCAAGAGTGAACATATTGTCCTACAGCTATTTAAGATGTAGTCTTAGCCAGTATAGCTGTTAGTGATTGAAAATTGTAGAATTTGTATTTCCAATTACCTGGAAGGTACCAGATTTTAAGATGATTGTTTAGGACAGTAGTGTCAAACTCAATTTCATTGAGGGCCGCATCAGCATTGCGGTTGCCCTCAGGGGGCTGGGTGGGTATGGCCTGGGTGGGCGTGGCCTACTGGGTGGGCATGGCTAGAGTGCATATGGCCTACTGGGTGAGCGTGGCCAGCTCTACATCGTTCACATCAAGGGTGCCTATGGGGGCCTGGGCAGGAGTGGGACAGATCTGAGGGTCTCTGGCAGGAGGAGGGTCTCTGGGCCAGGGCCAAGGCAGTGGGGGCCGTTCCCTCACTGTTTCCAGGATGGCTTCGCGGGCCACATGAAACCACTTCGCGGGCCGGATCTGGCCCCCGGGCCTTGTGTTTGACATGTCTGGTTTAGGACAACTCTTTTCAGATTTGCAGCTCCTATGCTTTAAGACTCTTTTTGCACAGTCCTCTCGTATATCATGTATGAATTCTAGCTGAAGTTTTAATTCAAATGAGAAGTCCCTGGAGTTTTCAGATGCATCTATTGGCAGCTCAGGGAATTACTCCTATCAGTATATCACACTTGAAGCCAATTGCACAGTTTAAAGCTTGATTGCAGAATTTAAAGTTATCAGGAAAAGGCATTCCCAAATGATTCCTGGCACTTCTCAATTGGTGGCACAAGGAGCAACAAAGCAATATGCTAATATCAGGCCAGAATACTGTCTATTTCAAATGACGCTCATCTTACCACCAGCAGCAGGCCAGCAATGTTATGGAAATTTAGATAATTGCAGCTTTGTCATTTGCCAGTCTTCTTTTAGTCTGCAATGATTTTATTTCAGCTGTTGACTTATGTGACATACTTTACAAAGTGCATTTTTACTGGTGGAATTTCAAAGTGATGGGAACATGTGATGTAATTTGGCCATACGTATGCAGTACACAATGTGGAGATTTCCAACATTCCATGAATCAAATAGAGTGAATCACACATAACAGAAAACAGGCCTATTAAATTTTAAGAGTTGATGGGAAGCAGCATCATAAGGTCATTACAATTTTAAGGGGAAAAAAGTGCATACAGGACCTGAGTTGCTGCAGTTGTACTAGCCAACATAACTGGAATAGAATAGAATAGAATAGAATAGAATAGAATAGAATAGAATAGAATAGAATAGAATAGAATAGAATAGAATAGAATAGAATAGAATAGAATAGAATAGAATAGAATAGAATAGAATAGAATAGAATAGAATCTGGAAGGGACCATGGAGGTCTTCCTAGTCCAGCCTCCTGCTCAAGCAGAACCGATACCATTTCAGACACGTGATTGTCTAATCACTTCTTGGAAATCTCCAGTAATGCAGCGCCCACAATTTCTGAAGGCAAGCTGTTCCACTGGTTAATTGTCCTGTTAGGTAATTGTCCTCACTGTTAGTTAGCAAATCTATCTTTATGAACCTCTTGTAATGATCCGTCATGTAGAAATATTTCATATATTTTTGGTCTTTCAGATATTGCTTGACTTTGCTCTGCTGGCTTGGAATAATTGGACTTGACATTCAGAGAGCTAAAGGGTCCACTTTCTTAAAAAAAGAATTGAGCTTCAGAATAGCAATCAAAGTGAGATCCATGTGTCGAACAACTTTATACATTGTTCAGCTTTATTTCCCACTGAACTAAATCCAAACAGAAAGGTAATGGCAAGGAGGTATGTATGCGACTAAAGCCTTCAGTTAGAAGTGGTATTCACTACCCACATGTTGGCGTTATGTGTTTCCTTTCTCACCTTAAAATACCAAGAAAATTTATAAACTAACCACTGCAAGATTACAATTCCACTAGACGGCGCTTTGGATGTTTTGCTAATAATTTTGATTACATAAATAATAGAGGAAATACTTTGGTTTTAGCTAGGATCTCATGTATGTTTATTGGATTTCCTAAACTAACATGCAATTTTATATTCAAAGTGGCTTTTTCCCAGATAAACATAGATCAAATTGCAGCTCTGATTTGGTAATTCTTGGAACATTTTCAAAGCAACACGGAACACGTTCTTTTTGAAAACACCAATGAAGGCTGCCACTGCTAGTGTTGCAAACATAACTGCTAACTACCATATATTGGCTTTTTGCTTTAATAGCCTTTTAACCAACTTTCTTAATGGACTGAATACAATTTAGATATAGAACTTGGCTAAAACGTAGCTTCAATTGGCTATTAAAATTTAAGAGCCAACTTAGCTAATTACAAAAAATAAGAGGAAGAGAGCGAGCTCTGGTGATAATGCTAAGCAGAGTAAGTAATAGCAAATGACAGTCTGTCTGGTCTTATTCTCAAGAGAAGATAAAACTTTTAACTGAGAAGCCAGACAATACACAACCTTTTCCCTCACCACCCTCCACCAATTCTAATAGTGTTAATGGTGTTGTGGCATGTCAAATCTGACAGCTCATTCAAATTTGAATTTTAGTGTTATCACTTAAAGTAGCAAACTGAACATGAATTTATACATACAAACACTGAATTGTTTGTGTGTGTAGTCTGTATATATGCAAAAAATACCCTATGATGCCATATAGCTGTATTTATCTCACTATTTTAAAAATCAATGCAAATAAAGAAAATAAAACTATAAAGCAGGCGAGGTTTGTACATGGTTAAAAAAAATAAATCAAACTATGCTTATAATTAAATTAAATTAAATTAAATTCTCCTGCAGATATTTTAGAAGGTAGGAAAGTAAACAAGGATCTGCTGAATGTTTGCCACTATAAGAACTGTTGAACGATTCATTATCAATACTCTCATTACACCATCAGTTGAAGAGCAAACTAGCTCTGCCGTGAAAATTTCTTATGTATGGTGACCACTATGAAAAGGGACAAGGGGAAAAAAAAATCCCCAAGTACGTGGCGTTGTCTTTAATATTCCTTGACTCAAGTGTCTCCCTGCTGTGCCTGTAAATGTCAGTCCGGTTTTTTCATGGCTGCGTGCACAGATTAGAAACAGCAGGAGAGCTTGGGAATATGACTACAATACCGGTAAGGACTCTCGTCTTCATGGCACTGCTCAAGTAATTCTTGGAATGCAGGACCCTGCTGTTTTCTAATATTTACACACAACTGGAGTCATCAAGAGCAGTAAATGCAGGCTATAAGGAAAGCTTACTTTCTTTGTGTAAGGGACTTTGCATTCAAATCAGGACTCCCAAGAGCTGCCACTCCTTCTCCACCACCCCGCTCAAAAATGCAGGTTATTGCGATATTTTTAACATTGTCAAGTGCTTTTCCATTCTCTCGTTACTTCTTTAAAGCATCAGAGCTCCTAGGAAACATATTTGTTTGTTCTTGAAGCTTCTCCATGGGTAGATAAAACTTCCTGGTCTTTATCTTCAAAACCCTGCCTGGATCTGTCTTCTATCCCAACATTCCCTTTCTTATGATTTCCACTCATCCAGTTGTAATATATTTTCCAGTCCAACCGTCTTCTGTTCCTTGAAATGATTTAGAGATGTATCCCTTGCTAATCCACGTTTGGAAGTGCCTCTATTTCTCTTCTACCAACCCATTGCTCAAATCTCACATTTTCAAGGAAGCATTGGGAAAATTGATATTCTATTGCAATTAAGCCAAACTATGTATCTTTGAACTATCAGTACATTCTTCCTGTCCCTCTGACTGGTTGTTCCTTTTTATTACTTTTTTAGACAATAAAATTGTAAGTATAGGTTTGAGCCAGACTGTGGTTACACACATATGCACACAAATGCGACCAACAACGTATAATTAAATTTTCAAGATTTATTTTGCACAGACATTATTTCCTTTTTATTCAAGTTTATACAAAGTAAGTAAATGCAATGTGCAAAAAAATGCCAAAATACTCTGAAACTTTTGTAAATCATACTAAACGGTACATTCTACATATAAGATTTAAAAACTTTTATTTTTTCAAGCTAGCAGTATATTGCAAGTTTATGTATGTTTAGATAGATACAAAAGAGGAAAAAGCCAAGTGCTACTGTAATAAAATTAAAAGGAAAAAATAACAAGAACCCACTACTCAGTGCAAGTGGGGAACTCATGTTATTCTGGATTTTTTAGCTTCTGAACTCTCTTCCTTGGTTTCAAGTTTGTCTTGGTTTTGGGTGAGATCTTCTGTAATTTGGGTTTGGTGGCTCCAATCTCTATAGTTATTATGAATAAAGACAATTTTATGATTAGTTCACAGAATTCTGAATTTAATCAAATACTTTTTACTTACTAATATTTATAATCCACTTCAAATTCAGGATAGTAATAACTCTAAAGAAATGGTATTCCTAGCGACGCAAACTATATTTGATTGGAGCACATTAAATTCTCCATTCCTTCTTGTACAATTGGTTTATTCTTATCGAAATGCATACAAACCTTTGGTTTTTCAGAATTTTCTCCAGAATTATTTTTAAATTTAAGTAACACAAATGAAAATTTTAAAACTGAGTTTTATAAGTCTTTGCTTAAAGAAATTAGCTTAATCTATTACAAAATAAAATTGCCTATGGATGCACACTTAATAAAACTAAAATTGAATGCAAACATTATTTGGGGTGTGTTACAATGGCATCCCCCTGAGAGGCAAAACTAGAGTTCCTGTCATCAATTAGAGAGGGCCAATTTCTTAATATCCCATATAATAAGTGCTTCTGCCCACATTCCAAGGAAATTATAGAAGATTTTACGCAATATTTATTGTACTGTACTGTTTCTGCTTCAGCATGCAGAAAATTTTTGGAGCCTTTCTTGATAGAAAAATCATTTTGGCCTGAGTCACATCAAATTGAATATTTAATGAATTTAGACAAGGAGCTATCACTATGGAGGCTAGCAAGCTTTGCATAGGCTGCTGCTAAACAGAGATGATTTCATTACAAATTCCCAATATTTCTCCATTTCATCTGCTATAACAGTTTTAATATTCTTACTGATTTCTGTACAATATAATGTATTTTATTAACGTATGGATACTTTTATGTAGGTTGAATATATTTGGCATGGTTAGTGATCAAAAATATAAACATATTGAATTGAATTGAATATTTGATTGGAACAAGGAACTGGCAACCCATCGACAGGAAATATCTAGCCAACTTTCTCTGGCTCCAGCAAAATAAATTTCCTGAAGGGACAAAAAATGTCAAGAAGGAAAAAATGATTTTGAAGACAGAAGCAATAGTGGAGCTGCTTATTCTGACCTACGTTGTTTGTACTCAAGTTTTAAGTCTTACTCCAGCAACTGATGTGGAAAATGAAGTAAACAGCTGTGCTTTCAGTTTGATTGCTGAAATGGAAGCAAAGGGAACATTTGTCTATAGCCACAACAAATGTGTGCTTCCCATGCATCCACATAAACTACCAGCTTTGAAATGGAGAAGAAGATACACTTACTGAAAAAATATAATCCATCTTGAAGCAATGTTGAAATACTTCGGTTTAGCTCTCTATCCTTAAGTAAATTGTGCATCTAGTCAGAAGTATTGAGTTTTTCATATGTTATTAACATTGGATAAATACAGAAAAACGTTTTACTTGTAGTTAAAGAGATTCTTCTTAAATCTGATTTTAAAGAAATTTGAGGTATATTCTTAACACATATAGGCAGTACTATTTTCCATATCTGTAATAGGAAATTGAATTAAAGAGCTGATTCAGAAAGTACCTTAATGCATTTCAATAATACTTGTGTTATCTCAATATCTAAATTAATATTCATTAAAATTCACAGACCTTTCATGCTGATATGAGTTTCACATATAATTCCAGACCGTAATTAGACTCCTAAGTTAAGAGTTATTCCTTATGTGGGTTTTGGGGATGTAATAATGCCTTGAAAATATATTGCCCAAGATTGACTTTTAAGATCAAGCAAAGGAGGACTGGTGAGGTGCATCTAGAGTGTGATAAATTCCTTGTTACACTAATAGAAACAGTGCTATTACTCTCCCAAAGATGCTTTTTCAGGAGGCAACTGGACTTTTTCTTTGAAGACATTTCGCTTCTCATCCAAGAAGCTTCTTCAGCTCTGAGAAGCAAAACGACTTCAAAGAAAAACAAGAAAGTACAGTTGCCTCATGAAAAAGCATCTTTGGGACAACTATGACCTGGATGACTGGGAATCTCCATAGGCACAGTGCTATAATTCCTAAATAGAACTTGCATCTGAAAGTATTTTAGAATAATAACCTAACTACACAAATATGGTAGATCTGACTGCTAAACTGACTCTCTGGGACTGGAGTAGAAGGCACTTTTCTTCACTTGTTGCACTCATATGTATAATCAACTCTAGAGGATGGCTTTCAAGGGTTTCTACTTGGTCTCATGGCTTCTAAACTGTGAGGTTCCACAGGGATCCCTTCCATCATCCTTGTTCGTCAATATTTTTATGCAATAACTCATTGAGGTCATTGGAGTCTGGGATTAAGTGCCATGTTAACACCCAGTCAATTAAAACAATATAGATGTTGAATACCCTATTGAGCCTACAGAAGATGATCTTAAGAATGAGACATTGTGAATTGACTAGGAGCAGGAATCTGCTCTGGAACTTTGAATAAGGTTGCACTCTCCCTGAAAAAGCATGTATGCAGCTTTGCTATACTAGTGCAGAACACAGCTGGTACATTCTTCAGAGATTACATAACACTGAACCTAAAATAACTACATTGCCTGCCTAATATGGGAGCCAATTTGATGTAGTGCAAGGGTCCCCAATCTCCAGGCCGCGCAAGTAGCGGGAGAGCGCGTGCGGCTCCACTTGCCACTCACGTTCACATGCACACCTATCATTCACACAGAACCATCCCCCTCTCCTCCCCCCGCCACACACCAGAAAGTTTGGGGCCCGCTGGTGTAGTTGTTCAGATGCAGTAGAGCTGAAGAGAAGGCAGTTCCTTATCTTACTGAGCCTCAGGGTTCAGAGAGATCAAGCTGGAAATGACTTGGATGGGGGTGAGTCCTGCCTAACGATTGAGTGGGATTTAGTTAATGATGGCATAGAGCCAGGCCATGCTGGGTGCATCCCCAGCAGGAAGAAAAACACAGCAATGGTCAGCTAGGGTGGCAGAGGCAGAACGTAAGCCAACAGGGCTGGCAGAGGCAGCGTTGAGTCTGGTGATAAGAAGGGCAGAAATGGAAAATTAGGGTAGGGGAAGCCTCCCTGTAATAGTAACTGCATGTGGGCTGCCAAGCGGGGGGGGGGGAGACTACAGCAGCCATAACTTTAGGGACTTAAAATACCAATCATTCAGCACTAACTTCAAATGGCTATTGAACAAATAGTTATTAAGTGAGGACCACTTGTAATGAATATCAAGTCATGCCCCCTAGTCTGGTAGTGGGCTGCACCCTGTTCAGAACTAAATTGCACAAGCGAGTGCATGCAGCTCCACTTGTGCAAGTGGCGGGCACACATGCTCACACAGAACCATCCCGTCTCTCTCCCCAACGCTGCCGGCGGTCCACAAAGCCAGAAAAGTTGGGGACCGCTGCTTTAAGTGTTAAGTGTCAAGTGTCAATACTTGAAAGAGCATATTTCCCAATATCTAAATGCTCAAACGTTGAAACCTGGTTGAGCCATAGTAATATGTGGCTGCAGGTATGTAATGCCCTTCCCCTTCAGGCCAGGTTTGTGCTGATATTTTCTGTCTTTCAATATGAGTTGGCATTACTGACACGGCCTATTTATGCCTTCTGACCTTTCGCTGTATCTTTGTCTCGGTTGTGGTGACTGTGTCTTAACTTGGCTGTAGTTATTTAACTTAGTGTACTATTTTTCCTTGCTTTGTTATAGATTGTAACTTACCACAAGATGCTCTGAATAACAGGTTGGCTATAAATGTTTTAAAGAAATAAAAATAAGAATGAAGAGTAATTTTTGCTGTCCAAAGCAATACAGCTTCATTTTGTGGAGCCAACACAGTCAGATCAAAGAAGGAATATAAGTCAAGACAAGCTTTAACTCGAGAAAGCAGGATACTTTGCTTCAACATTTTTAATAGAAACATTGAGGTGGGCTGGAACCGCCAATCCAAGTGTCTTCTGGGCATGAAAACTGTTGCAGGCCTTTGAAGTGTTTGTTTTGATGTATACCAGGTGCCACTACCTTTCACAGAACTGCCTCAAAAGTGTGTCTTGATCGAGGTTTCTTTCAAAGTGAAGCAATCCTTTTGATGCTTTGCACAGTCCTAACTTGGAAATGATACCATCTGCCACGGTGCCTATTAGAGACGGGCTATAACTCACAGGCAGTGAACGTGTGAGGTCCAAACTAATTCCTGGCATTTCCTGCTAAGAGAACTGGCAAGCCTTGCGTTCAGTCGTCCTGCTGATGTGCATCTGCTGGTCATAAACTACGGATTATGCCAAAATGCTACCAAGATTTCATAGTCTATCTGCATAACTCCCTTTTCTTAAAGTAACTGCACTCACTGTTGCAAATGACTGCTGCTGCTGCTGCTACTGCTGCTGCTGCTGCTGCTAGCCTCTGGCTGCAACCTGCTGTGATGAATTGGTCGTGGGGAGTCAGCACTTCCTGACAGTGAATTGGACAAGATAGGTGAGGATAAAAATGAAGAGGGGAAAATAAATGGTGGGAAAAGGGGCAGCGAGCCACCGCCAACAACTTTCATCAACTAACTGTCATCAGTTTTATATGATGAGCAATAAATATATTTCACATTTGCTAATGGCAGATAGCTGACAATCTTTCTTTTTCCACGTTATCCAACAAAGTAGATGCATTTGTTGTAGAATTTAAACATCTTTGACTTTTTCCTCAGCGACAGATCAGTGACAAATACTAATAAGAATGTTTGACTTACTCGGTGATGCAGGTTTTCTTCTTTTGGTATTTTTCACACCGTCGACAGCTATTTCGGCATTGTCCTCATCAGCAGTAGCTGTCCCTGATGCAGCAACTAATTTTCTTTTTGTCTATCGTCCAAATCAAAACAGAAAAAAAATGCACCCAGGCAAGATAAACAAATGATAATGCCATACGCAAAATTGCTAACCATATTTCTCTATCAAAGTTTTCTACCCTCTCAGTAATTAACTCAAAAAGCTTTTAACAGAAAAAGCATGTTATCTTAGGAATCATGCTATGATTTTTAATATCTTATTTTGTACAGGTTCCTGCACGAATCTATTTTAGTCTATTCAGCAACAAGAATGTAGTTTACAGTAATCAGGTACAATTACAACAGCATATTGAGAGCGGGTCTTCCATACAACAATATTTCTTAGGCATACAAAATTTGCTTCTTGCACCGCCTAAGCAGTTCCCTTTATTCTGAAATTTTATTTTACGTGATTGTCTTGTACAAATTGCAGACACTCTCTGCTAAGTTGCTTAAGAAATTCAGGCTTTACACACATTTCTGTAAGAATTTAGATATTCGCTATATTTCATATTTTCAGAATAGTGAAATATCATACTGAAATAATGAAAAAGAAATACATATCCCAGTATTATTTTGAAATTATTTTTAACACAACTATATAACTACTGTAGAATTATAGATCATGTAAAAATCACACAAACTGGAAACATTCATTTATTATTTAAGATCAAAATTCAAGATACAGCCAGTGAATCCCAAAAGTTGAATTTCAAGTAGCCACCACTGCCAGCCTCTTTTCCTTAACCTCCAGACCCAGTTATAGTAATCTAAATTTAAATTAAAAAAAAAACCACATACTGATTTTTAATAATTTGAAAGCATTCCAATTAGAAAAGAAAGAAAATAAATAAATAAAATGCTAATACTTCCTGGGATTTGTTTTTTTTAAAAAATTATTATTTTAGAAGAGATTTCTAAAAACTTTCAGATTTATTTGGTTACAATGTTGTTGTTATTCCCTTACCCTCCACCGCGAGACCTGCTTCTCGACCAGAAATGGATCAGGGTTAGACCCCTTTGTAAATGCAGAGAGGACAATATACCGTATTTTTCGGACCGTAAGACGCACCGGACCATAAGACGCACCCAGTTTTTAGAGCAGGAAAAGAAAAAAAATCTTTCTCCTTCTCTCTCTCCCTCTTTCTCTCCCTCCCTCTCCCATTGTCCCTTCCTTCCTTCGTTCCTTCCCTCCCTCTTCGTCCTTCCCTCTCTGCATTAGAGCAGTACCCGCGGAGGCGGCCCTGCAGGCCGGCTTTCTCTTGCAGAAAGCAAGCTGAAACGGAGTGAGGCAGATTGCCAGAAATGCGAATCGGCTGATCTCGCACTCCTGCAAACTCCCTCGCTCGGTTTCAGCTTCTCTTGCTACAAGAAAAAGCAAGCTGAAACGGAGTGAGGGAGATTGCCAGAAATGCGAATCGGCCGATCTAACGCTCCTGCAAACTCCCTCGCTCGGTTTCAGATTCCCTTGCTACAAGAGAAAGCAAGCTGAAACGAAGCAGATTGCAGCAGCGCGAGATCAGCCGATTCGCATTTCTGGCAATCTGCCTCACTCCCGTTTCAGCCTGCGTGAGATCGGCGTTTCTCAGCACGTGCCGATTCGTGCTCCTGGCAATCTCCCTTGCTTTCCACTTGCGGAGGTTGGGGCTGGCCATACGGATCACCTTCGGACCATAAGACGCATCCTTGTTTCCCCCCCACACTTTTGGGGGAAAAAGTGCATCTTATGGTCCGAAAAATACGGTACTTCAAACGAAACTGGAATTGTGTTATATATATGTTCAGAAGCCAAAATGGTTTTCAATGGTCTTAGCCTATCAGCATAAAAATTAGGATTAAACTTCCACTCACTTTTTTTTGGTAAGTTTGATCAAAGTATATCCACAGTGAACTAGCTGAAGTGGTTACAAGCTTATAGAGCCGACGAGAAAAGGGGAGAGTGCATTACATCTTTCCCAAGTGTTGCTTCATGATTACCATCCAAACCCTGCTGGGCTGAACAGATTGGTTCGATAATTATATACAATAACTGCAGTGGGCAGGTAACCTTCAGCTGGCACAGGGCAGCTCCCCTGGGAGAACTTCCATATGCAAAAGGGTCTGATGGAGTGCATTAGGTACATTCTTTCTTGCCGGTGCATAGGCCTGATTAACACCAACCCAAACTCCAAGGTTAGCATGTCAGCAGATTTGTGATGCATTAGGCAGCAATAAACACAGACACTTTGGCTTGCTCTCACCAAAATTAAGGAGGACTATTTTACCACGGCATTGCTTTTATATACAGGGTATAAATGCATTCTTCCTGTCAAACGGGAATAGAGCTGTGCTTTTTTTTAAAAAAAAAAAAGACTTACTATGAAAGCAGCTACTCAATACTTTCCACACTAAAATAGTTTCCCAGCTTATACAAGTGAAAGGCACAATCTTAATCTTGATCCAGACCAGCTAGATAGCAAGAAAAATAGCATTGTTCTCTTGACAGAGGCAACACTCAAGTCTGATGCAGAGTGCACAGCAAACTATGAATTACTAATTCATATTTATTTCAGTTCAAATGTTTTCTAGTTGTTATCAAATATCGTCAATGGGCTCATCACTAAGCATATTCCACGGCTTGAGCAGTTTTACAAGCGCAATTAATGTTTTTACTGCATGAAAATGAAGGAATCTTCTCTTTTGGAAGAAGTTAACTGAACAAAGGTAAATGTTACAGTAACATCATCCATTTCATATGAAAGTGAATTAAATTTAAGCCTAGTAGGGAATGCACTCTCATTAATAAATCCCAGAACCAGAATCACTTAAAATGCACAATAGAGAAGATGCATAACTCCCTCTGTAACCAATTTCAATTAGCTGGGCAGCAACTGTTTCTACTATTTCTCAATTTACTAGCCATTATGATATGGCATCATCATCTGTCCCCAACAGAATGCAGTTTTGAGGTTCAACTTGGAATAGATTCCTAGCCAATATCGAAATTGAAAAATGTATTGTGCAGTCCTATGCATAATCAAAACGATGTCATTACTGGAGTTTGTTCCCTAGCAGGTATGTATAGGAATGCAGCTATATACCAGTTAAAAATATAATATTCTGCAGGAGCTCATTGGGGGGGGGGTAGTTCATCATATACTTGTCTGAGGGCTAAGGAATATGGCAATCTAGCCAATCTCCTACTGAGTTAGGAGCCTGAGCATCCTTAAGCCTGTACACTCCTACCCTTTCTTTCAGATTTAGCTATTGTTTATTTCAGAACCTGAAAAATGGTGGCATATATATATATATATATATATATATATATATATATATATATAACTTTATACAAGATCTTCTTCAAAAACAGAAGGACATTTGTTCAGGTGAGAAAAAGTGTGTGAACAAACCAAAGAATTGTTATGCAAGTCTTTATGGGATCATAAAGGAAAAAATCCTTGGAATCATCAGAATAATTCTTTCTTGCTACAAGGCTTATCGATTCTTTCTACCTATCTTTGTAATAGCCTGCCTCATTTGAAAAGGAGCATTCATGACACATAAGGCAGGTTTTTACCAAAGCATCATCATTTTAAAAGAGAGTTACATTTTATGCATTAGGAACTTACTCTAAAGAATTCTACTCTATTTTTATTAACTGGGTCTCTTTTCCAATTATAAACTAAATAAATGCTTTTACAATTTTTCTTCTACAAAGCACAATTAAACTGACACAGTAGAAATGAAGACCTCAGTACACAAAATCTATCAAGTTAGACCTTGGAACTATATTAAGACAACAATTTCTAATTTTTTTTTCATTTCACATGCTAATCAAGAATACAGAAAGCCCAAAGCGTAAAGTAAGAATAGGAAGCAAGCTGCGAGTTCCCTGAAATGCTTAAAAGAATTCATGTTTCCAGTTACCTCCTTTGTAAATCAAATTTTTCATCTGATAGACATTCTATTCATTTGGCTGCAAAGCTGCAATCCCATTAGGCTCACAAGGTGCTCCTTGCTTTGTAACACCTGACCGTTTGTTCAGTGACTGCTCAAAGTTACAGCAATGCTGAATGCAGGGACTGAGAACTGTTTCCCAAAGTTATGGCTGTTGCAGCGCCCCCTTTCAGGCCCTCGGCAGCCTGCCATCGCTTACACAGGGATGTTTCGACTCCCCCACCTGCCTATCTCTCCCCCGTCTCTGCCCTTTTGCCCCCTGCACTCTGCCACCTCTGCCACCCTAGCTGACCTTTGCCATCTTGTTCTCACTGGCCACATAAGGCTTTGTTGTCCAAGTTGCTCTTGGTGGTTTCCTTATGGGGGCTTGGGGAGGATGGGATGGCCTCATGTGGCCAACAGCTGCCTCATTAAGGCTCGAAATACTTTGCCAGCAGCGGAAGCAAGAAGATGGCAAAGATCACATTGGGTGGCAGAGCACAGAGCAACAGGGGCCTCAGAACGCAAGACAGCAAGGTGACTGAGACTGGGCTTCACACGGCAGCAGCTATGAGGCTTCTTGCAGTCCCAGGGCTGCCACACATGACGAAGCCGCTGAGCTGCAGTGTGACAAGCAGCCACAGGGTTTGGATCGGGGTGAGTCCTCACATAACGATCGCTGGAAGCGAGGCGGTCACATGATGTCATGCTTTACGAGATCACCCAGTGACAGAAACTCAGCTCACAATTGTGGTCATAACTCAAGGACTACCTGTACATTTGAGATAGGCATCTTCAACTGGAGACATTCAGCTCTTTCATTCACGTTCTTACTGGAAATGGCTACATTAGAAGCAATGGCTACCTTGGCAGCCTCGTCCCAGCATTCCCTGTAAATGCTATGGTGGACACTGTAGTGTACAGGTATTCCTCGACTTACAACAGCTCATTTAGTGACTGTTCATTACAATGGCACTGAAAAAAAGTGACTCCTAACCGCTTTTCACACTTTCAACCATTGCAGCATCCCCTTAGTCCCATGATCACAATTTGAATGCTTGGCAACTGGTTCATTTTTATGATGTTTCAGTGTCCCGGGGTCATGTGATCAGTTTTTGTGACCTTCGGACAAGCAAAGTCATTGGGGACGCCATATTCACTTAACAACCAGGTCACTAACAACTGCAGCGATTCACTTAACGATTGCAGCAAGAAAGGGCATAAAATGGGGCAAAATTCACTTAACAAATGTTTCCGTTAGTGACAAATTTTGGGCTCAATTGAGGTCGTAACTGGAGGACTACCTTATTTTTTTACAATGCTGGTCTTGAATGAGACTTGGATTAAGCAATTAATGCAAAATAACCGAACAAAATAACCATTAGCAAAAAATGGGATTACCATCACTTTACATCTGTAACTTTGTCAATTTCCTAGCTTATTTTCAGCCTTTATCTAAAGTGCAGGTGCTGACTGTTAAAAGCTCTTCATGAGCTTGGGAGCAGAATTCTTAAAAGATATGACTTTTAAAAAATCCTTCTTTTCATATTCTATTATCTAAAGCATAAGTGCCTACTTGATATTGCTGCTCTTGTCATGAAGTACACTGCCACCAGTGTCTCATTTGGTATATATTTAATAGTAAACTTCATGGTTGACTGGGATATGGACCCTAGTTCCCTAGATATTTAAAAAGCATTCTAAACATACAGAAGTCAGAGGTCCCCAACCCCCGGTCCGTGGACTGGTACTGGGCCGCAGCATGCCAGCAACCAGTCTGCACAAACAAGCAAAGCCCCATCCGTGGGATGCAGACAGCACACAAAACCACACACTCTCCAGTCTGTGGAAAAAGCTTTCTCCGCGGAGCTGGTCCCTGGTGGTCAAAAGGTTGGGGACCTCTGGCTTAGGTTATGGGGGGGGGATGTTTTCCCTGCTAAATTGTCATAACAAAAGGGTGAGTTTCAAATAGATTCATATATCAGAATATTTCTTTTTGAGAGATCATCACTGCTGATCATCAATATTTTTCAAATTCAAATTTACCGTATTTTCCAGCGTATAAGACGACCCGGCGTATAAGACGACCCCCGACTTTTAAGATTTTTAAGGTTTTTCGTCTTATACGCCGGAAAATACTTACATGCCAGTTGCCAAGTGTCCGACACAAGCCCGATTCATCCCCGTCTGATGCAGATGGTGCAAAGCCTCCCTTTTGAAGCCCAAAGGGGCTTTTCCTTCCACCCACCCATCTGAGAGCACATTTGCAGACGGAGCAGCCGCGTGTCTGGAGCCAAGCCCCGCCCAGGAGGCGGTCAGCCAGGTGGGCTCGGAAGACCCGCTGGAGAGGTGGGCTTGGGGCGGCCATGCCGAGGCCGGCTGGCGAGGGCCGCTGCGTGGTCTGCGGGCGAGAGGGGCGCCAGGCCCGCCGGAAGTCCCCGGAAGTTCCTGGAACGGGCTGGCAGGCACGCTCTTCCCCGGCCCGCCGGAAGTCCCCGGAAGTTCCCCAAACTTGGAACGGCCTGGCGGCGGGTGGGCGCTCCCTCCCCGATCTGCCAGGGAGCGTCTCCCAAAGCGCAGCGTCTGGCGGCCGGGAGTCCATCGGCCTGGTCGCTGGCAAGCTGGCCCGCGGCTAGGGCCGGGACCCAGGAACCGGTAGCCGGGTGCGGGTGGGGGGAAGGAAAGCCGGGCGCGGGCTTCTGCGGCTGGTTGCGAGGCCGGATGCGGGCGTCTGCCGGGAGAGATAGCGGGTAGCAGGGCGCGCTCTGCTTATGCTCAGATGCCGCTTGGGTGAGGGGGAGGGGCTTCATGCCGCTCCTGGGGTCTGGCGTTTGCAAGGGGGAGGGGAAGGGGCTTAGAGGCTTTTGGGGGTGGGAAGGGAGAGTCACGATGGAGGGGGGACTGGACTAAGGAGGCTTGAAGTTGCTTTGCAAGAACGGGGACGCTCGACTGATTTATGTTTTATTTCCGGCGTATAAGACGACCCAGCGTATAAGACGACCCCCCAACTTTTGAGAAGATTTTCATGGGTTAAAAAGTCGTCTTATACGCCAGAAAATACGGTATATCAAAGTTTTTATTCTCAACACCAGCAAGAACAATTATTCAGCAAAATTTAGTTTTTAAATTAATCACTAATTGGCTAACCATCTATATCACTAAAAATCCCTACTAGTTTGGAAACTGCTTAGTGAGGTTACACAGTATTTTTTCATTCCAAATAATTTCATATCAAATAATAAATATCATTTAATATCTGTTAATATATTTACTGTAAATTTCCCTCTTTATAAATAAAAACAAATCTTGGTTTCACATGAATTGGCCACATATTAGCAGTCAGTATGTGAGATAAAGACAGAGATATATGATGAAATTTAACTTGATAGTGCCTTCATTTTAAAGAGTGACCTACATTAAATGTACAATATTTTTTCTATCTGATGTGACATATTATATAAAGAAATTTTATCATTTCAAGAATGACTCATATTTACAAACTCCAAATCACAGTTACATAATTATCACTGTACTTGAAAAATATATTTAATAATTAAGGTGATCAATTAATCCTGCCATCCAATACAAATTGCATGGAAAACATGTCTGGATACAAAATGCATGGATAGCCTGAATAGGTATCACTATCAAATCCTTTGAAAGCTTAAATATAATTGGGGATGATGACTCATTTCAAGGTTTTGTTGTAATTTCTGTTTTTCAGTAATGAACAACTGGTTACCCACACAATTAGATACTGCGTGTACTGTGTTTCCCCAAAAGTAAGACCTACCCAGAAAATAAGCCATAGCTTGATTTTTTGGGGATGGGCCTAACGTAAGCCCCACCCCAAAAATAAACCCTAGTTTTGGAGTGAGGCACACACCTAAAAATCAACCTAAGGCGGGGATGTGGGAGTGGAGCAGTCCCGCACCGCCTTACCTTGCAGCCAGGCCTCTCCTTGCCGGCCCACTTCTTTTGTGGCCTCTTCTGCAGCCAGGCCTGCATTTTGCAATCCATTGCTCGGTTATCGGCTGCAGAGGCCTTCCGGAAAGGCCTGACTGCAAAATGCAGGCCCGAACTCCATTCTGAGCTGCAGAATAAAGCTGCTCCTTCAGCTGCAGAAGAAGTGGACCGGCTGGGCGGGGCTGGTGGTGCCGGAGGTGAGTGGAAAAGCTACCACCTGAAAATAAGAGCTGGTGCCTCTTTTGGACGCAAAAAAAAGAAAGAACCCTGTCTTATTTTGGGGGAAACATGGAATGCTGTTACACTTATTTCAAGGCAAATGTTTTTTTTTTTTAAAAAAAAAAAACTTTTAAAAAGCCCTTCTACATCTGCTTAAGAAAATTTTGTGGCAAGTGCTTTCGCCACCCAAGTACTCATGCTGAGTGGGATTTCAAAAGCAACTTTTGATTTGGTAGGGAGTTCTCCCCCTAATTTTAAAATGTTAGGACCAAAGAACCACCTTAAAGCTGTGTACAATCTTTCAACCACATTTGAACTAGTTTTTTGGATTGCGGGTAGCTATAGGAAAGTTTAAATAAGTCCATGGCCCAGTCAAGTATCATGCACACATTTTTTTTTCTTTTACTGTCTTGATTTAACCTATGTGATACCCATTTATAAAACCATTCATTCTTATTTCAATCAAAAGCAAGATACATTAAATACTAATCTGAATTAAGTAGACCTTAGGCTTTGCCGGAACATCACCATTCAATGAAACTTCAAAATCCAGTACGCCATCATCTTTGTGACCAATGTCTTGCAGACCTTTAAGAAATATTTCTCGTAACTCGTGATATGGTGGTTTTTCAGTGTAGGACAGAGTCATCACTTTTTCCATATACTTGGCTATTTCAGCTAAAGAAAGCAATGAACAGTCTAAATCAGTCAAATTACATTTTCATATAGCAATAGAGTAATATAGTATAAAATTCAGGTATTATTACACAGTGATAGCTAATAACCAAATATTGTAAGAAAAATATCTTCTTCTCTGGTCATAGAAACTATTTTGTTTTTGGAGAGAATTTATAAAATATGTAAAATTCTGCTTGGATAATCAGTATAATAGCTAGATCCAAATAAATATCACAGAAGGATCAAAAGGAGAGCTTTCCTGACAATTTCACATCTTCAAAAGAAACTCCAAAGGGGATAGATTTGTCAAATGAAAAAGGGCATCTTCTCCCATATTTGTCAGGCTCTAAACAGACCTGAGGCAGTGATTTAAATCTTTCTAGAATCATTTTATTCAGGAATATTGAAGTTTCACAGAAATAATATCAAATTTCATAGTATACGTAACATGAACCTTGTTTACAGACAAATATGTTAAAGAATCTGGATATACAGTATGGATAAACAGATCCATAATAGCTTCTCTCTTAAATCTTTTGACATTTGAAATGTAATAATTTTAACGTAAATAACCACAGTGAAGCTTAAAGCAGAACTATGTTTAATGGTAGCATGCTTTTAAAAATAAATAAGATCAGCAAATAGATTTAAACAGGGAAATTTATAATACCACTAGTCAGATTTTTTGACTGATCTTTTCTAAAAAGAAAAGGATTTCCTAGCAAACAAATTATCTTTCCTCAATTTCATCAGAGATAATTTCATTTATAACTCTTTTCTGTGCAATAAGAAAACCTGCAAATGTATAGGCCACCACAGCATCAGTGCTGGTGAAACAGGTATTGTTGGCAAAATGGGTTGTTTTTCCTTTCAGGTTTCTTTGAGACCTCAAATAAAGTATATTGTGAGGGAGGTGAGAAAAAGTCTGTTTCCAAGCAGCTCTTGTATAATTCATAATTATTAGACATGTTTTTTTTTATTCTGCCTGTAAACTGCATGTCAGGACTTCTTTGGACAATTTATTACATAATCCCAAAAAAAGACACTGATAATTTTAAGCAGACTCTTATCTACCTGGTTTATTTTCTTTAGTGAAACACTTCGTCATGAATTCTGAAATGTTATCTGTATACCTAGGAGAAAAAAAACAAGATGCAAATATATAAAAACATATATACAGTACATACAATACACACCTATACGGATAGCAGTAATGAAGATTAATAAAGCTAATTAATTAATTAATTAAGCTAATTAATTAATTAATTAAAAAGGGACACGGTGGCTCGGTGGGTTAGGACGCTGAGCTTGTCGATCAGAAGGTCGGAAGTTTGGCGGGTCGAATCCCGAGTGCCGCGTAGCAGAGTGAGCGCCTGTTACTCGTCCCAGCTTCTGCCAACCTAGCAGTTCGAAAGCACCTAAAAATGCAAGTAGAAAAATAGGGACCACTACGGTGGGAAGGTAACAGCGTTCCGTAGTCATGCCGGCCACATGACCACGGAGACGTCCTCGGACAAGCGCTGGCTCTTCGGCTTTGAAACGGAGATGAGCACCGGCCCCTAGAGTCGGAAACGACTAGCATGCATGTGCGGGGGAACCTTTACCTTTACCTTTTAAAAATTACACTCCGTTACTGAATAAAATATGCTGCAATCAAGCTTTTAAGGGTAAGGACTGAAAACATTCTGACAATTAAAATCCTAGAAGCATAGAAATCCTGATGTATTAAGTTTCTGATGGATATCTGAAGCATGATATCTTGTTTTGGATAAATCAAACCACAATGATTGGCAAACTAAAATTGCATTAGCATTTGGCTTTATGGAGATTTTATTGCAAGATGACACAACAGATAAGAAAGCTAGAACTATGTTCACTTCTCATGTTTCCAGCTGTCAAAAGAATACAATACTGTTTATTTAGGGCCCAAGAGGATTCAGAAGAGTTAGTAAAACATTTAGCCAACTTCTACACTTCTGTTCATATTAGAATTCAGTTGCAAGGTAATATGAAATAAGCGTTAGGAAGTGAGGACATCAAAAAGCCCGTATCACTTAAGAATAATATAACAACATTCAGCATTAATACTTCACAGTATTTCTAGTTTCATTGTTTCTGGCTTTATCTCAGACTGCAGATAAAACAGTACAAAAGTCAACTGTCAAGATCTCTAAATGTCAACAGGAAGCACATCATTTATAGCAAATTTTGTTGTACTAGTTCAACAAGTACTCTTTTGTTTGTTTAAAGGTAAAGGTAAAGGTTCCCCCGCACATGCGTGCTAGTCGTTTCCGACTCTAGGGGCCGATGCTCATCTCCGTTTCAAAGCCGAAGAGCCAGCGCTTGTCCGAGGACATCTCCGTGGTCATGTGGCCAGCATGACTAGACGCCAAAGGCGCACGGAACGCTGTTACCTTCCCACCGTAGTGGTCCCTATTTTTCTACTTGCATTTTTACATGCTTTCGAACTGCTAGGTTGGCAGAAGCTGGGACAAGTAACAGGCGCTAACTCTGCTACGCGGTACTCGGGATTCGACCCGCCAAACTGCCGATCTTCAGATCGACAAGCTCAGCGTCCTAACCCACTGAGCCACCGCGTCCCCTCTTTCTTTTTCTTTCACATTAGGCATTTTTGTCCTCTCTTGTAAGATTCAGCTCTACCCTCAATTCCAAAGGCTCACTGGCTGGTTTTAGGTCAATTGCTCCATCTCAGTTTAACTAATCTCACTAAGTTTTTATGGGGACTACGGGGAGAGAGGGTGCTATGTACACCGCCTTGAGATCCGGAAGGTAAAGTGGTATATAAATCCATCCATCAATGTTGCAATATAGTGCTGCACTATGTAAATGCACAGCTGAAATAAGAATGTCATCCAACTTCCACCAAGTGATTCAATTAAATCTGCCAAGCCTATCTCACTTGGATTTTTAAGATGAAAATATGCTATTTAGTTTCATCTAAGCACATCTATACTGAGCAGTTTGAGTACATCCAAGAGTATTGTTATTAAATATGTTAAAATTACCTAATTTTTGATTCTTTGACATAATCTGGATCTTTCAGATTATCTTCCCAAGGCAGACTACCACTAAGCCAGCAGATCATACAATAACCCAAAATTTCCAGGTCACCACGTCTTGATGGAGCTACAAAAACAAACAAGTGCTTAATTCATAGCGAAGATGAAAATAGTTATAAAATGTATCATTAAAGAACAAAAGGAATAATTAACTTAATACCCCTATCTCTTTTAAAGATGATTAAGAAGTTCTCCTTTACGAAAAGAAGTTAAGTTTATTGCATTGTAATAGTAGTTACAACCTATAAAGGCAGAACACTATGGATTATAATTTCAGTTATACCAAAAAGGGGTTGGTTGGAAAGTTTCAGATTGCCATGACAAATTTAAGACCACAGGGAAAAGTAGTACAGTACGTAAAAAGGGAATTTTTAATGTAATGAGACCTGATTGAGGCTTTGACTGAAACAAGTTACATAAGAGGGTAACTGTTTTTGGTAAACATTTTTCTTTTGAAACATCTTTTGCACAGATAAATCTTATGTACAGTTGCCTGAATTAAAAGGCCTTGCTCATGGTCACTCATACTCTGGTACTTTCTGGAACGTGGTGAATGCAGGAAGGCCAGAGAATGAAGAGTATGGCAAAGTCAGATTGCAAAAAGATCAAGAGGTGGAAGGTGCATATGAGCATAAAATTGCAACTGTCCATGGGAAACTGCAATTGTCGTAAGTGCAAGCCTGTTGCCAAGAGCCTGAATTGTGATCATATGATTGTGGGGGCACTGCAATGGCCCCATACTTGAGGTCCAGTTGCAAGTAGCATTTGCTCAGCACTGTTGAAACTTCAAACTGTTGCTGAATGAGTGCTCGGTAATGAGGACTTACCAATATATTCAACAACTTTGTTACCTTTCATTTGTTAAGAAGAATGAATATGTATAAAAACAAAAACAATCTTACCCACTCCCTTATGTGCATCAATACTAGTAAATTCAAGAGTTCCATCATGACATCGTTTGGGGTTTTCTTTGTAATCCTTGTGATTGCCTTCTGGAGAATATCGAAAAGCAAGGCCATAATCTACCAAGTATACCTGTGCAGATTTCAAGCACAACAAAATCAATCCAAAAATTACAAACAGCCACACCAGAAGATGTTTATTTATATAATACTGACAAGCTCTCATTATATCATTAATGTCAGGAAATGTCATTCAAATATAAGTATGTATTCTCTTTTTTGTCCAAGGATTCTTCCTAATATTAAAAGCCTAATCATTCATCCTATATACTTCAATAAAAACAAAATATTATAAACAGGACCCCCAAGCAAGTTAAAGTAAGCCTACCTGCAATCCAATAACAATCTAATATTGATATTAAAAAAACCAAAGAGCAATATAGTATCTGCACCTGCCTTAATAATTAACCAGTTCCTGATTGATCTGATGTAGAACATATTGTCTCAGGGGTGTAGATGGTGATTCTAAATATCGTATTACCAGCACATACCTAATTCAGAATTATTTTTAATAACCAAGGCTCACTTTTACCAGTGGATGCTTTCAATTCCCACCTGAAATCTCATGCTGCTTTTACCACGTCTCAATTTCATTTACATCTCACAAAATGTTACAGAAGCAACTCAGCACCAGACCTATTCTCTTTCTTTTCCAATTCAATCTGCTGGCTATACAAAGCTTTTCATGGCACTGGATCAGGTTATTGAAGGGACCACCTATCTCCCATGGTTTCTGCCCTCCAGTTATATCTGACAGAATTGGTGCTCCCTCCCTCAAACAACTGCATAGATCAAGACCTGGGCCTTCTCTGTTGCAGCCCTAGCCCTCTGAGAGATTTGTGTAGCTCCCACTTCGATAATTTTATGACAGGCTTTCTAAAAATGGCGTTTCTCCCAGGCTACGGGCTAGGCCACTTGTGGACCCTGATGGTTATGGCTTTTTGATATATGGGGTATTGTTAACCAGTCCATGGGAGTTTTCTTTACCATTTTCTATTTTTAAAGTCATTCTAGAATTTCGTGGCTTCTAAATCAAATAAGTACATAAATTTATTTCCTGGCTCCAAATTTGGTAAGTGGAAATTAATATAGGTTGTAAAAAGTCTGTGCTTATAGAAAAATCTTAAGACCTGGGCTGGTAAAATTTCTGACTTGATGAGCAGGTCATGGGTTCTCACAAAAGAGTTACCATGTAAGAAGGGATCGTGTCTTTTTATCAACATAAGGTTAGCAAGTTACAGAATATCCATTAACCAGGAAGCCAATAATCTGGAGAATATTTGCATTATATTGTAATTATTGTAATCAAGCTAAGGGGATATGTCAAACACTAAAATAGGCAAAGTGTCTTTGAAAAGTGAGTTCCTGCTATGAATTTATTTCTTGATTGCAATGCAACGAAAAATTTGTCTTTAGAGTATGTTATATATGTGTGTACGTTGCTTTAATTTTACTATACAACCCAATCATTTCCCTTTGATTTATGAAATTATTTTCATTTTTAGATAATTCTCATCTTCTGAAATAGTATTCTTTATCAACAATTCATACAATGGTGATAAAAATTGTGAATATAAAAGAAAAACTTTGACCTCCAGTTTAGAAACAACAAAAAGAAATCTAAAGTGATGTGGTGATCAAACAATCCTAGTGACTCTTGGACCCTTTGCCAAAGGAAGAGACAAAGTAACCCTCTCAATGTTTCTATCAATTTATATGGGAATATGAAAAGTAGACAAGTAAAAGCTCTTGAGAGTGACTAAGTTCTATGGATTCATTTTCAAAAACAGAAAACCTCCCTTAAAAGTACTATAAATTCACTTATTCATCTGATGAAAAGTATCTAAACCTGGAAATTGTTCATTTGCTAATGATGACTACTATAACTAAATGATAATAATAAATGGACAGGTAGAGACATTTCTGTAAACCATTTGATTTGAACTAATATGTTAAGAAATCAGGTTTTCAAGTAGCAGAACACTTATGCTTGATGGATTCTTCAAACAAAGGAAATAAAAAATTGACAAAGCAGACAAGCAAATGTAATTCACTGGTGTAGTATATAATTTTAAACTTCCACCCCCAAACAGCTATTTGAAATTCATTTTGTATTGCAAGCATTCTCTTGAATATTATTCAGGGCAGAATAGCCAATTTGATCAACTGCCAGCAAAGTGAATAAAAAATGTACAACATTAACTAGATATAAATGTCAAGCAGAAATATTAACGCTGTACACATTCAGAAAGGCAAGATTTCTGCTGAGGTTCACAGCAGTTCCATTTTCTTTAAAACAATAGGTTAAACACTGAAAGTTACCTGATTTGGAATCTTGTGGCCCAGGAGAAGATTTGAGGCCTTGATGTCTCCGTGCACATATTCATGTTCATGAATGTATTCCAAAACATCCAGCTAAAAAACATAAGAGCGGCAGAAAAAAAATTCAACAAAATAAATTTCAATGAGGTCTCTACTAACATTAACATAGAAAAACATTAACTTACTATTCTCAGTCCCAACTGTAACACTGTTTTGCGTGAAAACTGCTTTCCTTGTTCTTCAAATATCTTCTGAAGATCTTTCCCTAATCTGTCCATCACCATAAATCTATAACTGATTTCAAAAAAATACATTTCAGGAAATAGAAAACGTCATACAAAAAAATAACATTCACTCTTGAGGACGGTACAGACATGGAGTCTTTTTAGGAACAATTAACAATTGTGTGCCACTAACGTCTTCCAGTTCTTTTTTTTTTTTACTTCCCTGTTTAATTTCCAGACCTGGTATTTCTTAATGGTCTTCCATCTACATACCGTGTTCCTCTCAAAATAAGACCTGGTCTTATTTTTTATTGTTATTTTTTGCCTCCAAAAGTGGCAATAGGTCTTATTTTTGGGGGATGTCATTTCCACTGTCTTGCTTTGCCTTGAAGCACCAGCACCCCGCTTAGCAGGAGCCCACATGGCCACTGATGGCCCATTTCTTCTGAAGCTGCTTGCTAGTGCTCTAGCGCAGACATGTCAAAAACAAGGTCTGGGGGCCAGATCCGGCCCGCGAAGTGGTTTCATGTGGCCCGCGAAGCCATCCTGGAAACAGTGAGGGAACGGCCCCCACTGCCTTGGCCCTGGCCCAGAGACTCTCATTCTACCAGAGACCCCCAGATCTGTCCCAATCCTGCCCAGGCCCTCATAGGCACCCTTGATGCAAACAGTGTAGAGCTGGCCATGCCCACCCAGTAGGCCATACACTCTAGCCACGCCCACCCAGTAGGCCACGCCCACCCTGGCCATACCCACCCGGCCCCCTGAGGGCAACCGCAATGCTGATGCGGCCCTCAATGAAATAGAGTTTGACACCCCTGCTCTAGCGTGTCGCTCCCCAGCCTCTGTTTCGCTGGCACAGGCCTTCAGAAAAGGCCTCTGTAGCCCAGAATGGAGCTCCGGGATGACACTTCTGCTGGTGAAACAGAGGCTGGGAGTGACACACGTGAGTGGTGGCGAGCAACCATAGAAGTGGACTGGCAGCAAGTATGTGGACTCTTCTGGACAGGGCTGTTGATGCCGCTGCCACAAGGCAAGGCAGGTATCAGGGCATGGGTGGCTTGACTACGGCAGTCCTGAAATAAACGGGTGTGGGATGTGTAGGGCAGTTCTACCCCCACATGCACCTCGCCCCACCTCATGCAACCAGACAGTGGGATGGAGCGGGCGGGGCCTTAATTAGGGCTTATTTGGGGGACAGGGCTTATATTAGGCGCACACGTAAAAATCAAGCTAGGGCTTATTTTCAGGATAGGTCTTATTTTCGGGGAAACATGGTACCAAGCAGGACTGATCTTGATTAGCTTTTATGATGACAAAGGTTCTAGGCAGGGCTTTTTTTTTGTCATAGAATGCACGGAACAGCATTCCGGCACCTTTTTCCAATGGAATTTGTGGAACTAAAAGAAGTTCAGTCAGACCTTCCAACTTCTTGTGGGGGGAGGGAGGAAAGATCTCACAAGGAGTTGGAAGGTCTGACTGAACTTTTTTTAGTCCCACAAACTCCGTTTCCCTGCAGCAGAAGAGAAACACACCAGAGCTGGAAAGCAGGTTAGCAAAGAAATGCTTTCAGGAAGAGGGAGGAGCTGCGCCGGGAGCAGAAGCGGCAGGAAACGCGGCTACCATTTCCAGAAGGGAGACGTGGGGCAATGCAGGGCAGCAAGCAATTGCTGTTCTCTGCTCTGCATCCCTGCACAGAGTTGCTGTGTTCTCCATGAGACAGGCGACAAAGGACTGGCGGAGGGAGGCGGCGGGGGAGGCTTATGCCACCCGGTCATGGCGCAAGCAACAGGAGAGTTGGCAGACGACAAGGAGGTGGCGACTGTGCCCAGGCAGTTGAAAGAAAGAAAGCAAGCCCCTACAGCGGCGCACAGCGGCAGTGGAGCCGTTCACCATCACTCCCCCCTGGCTCCGAAATGGTGGAGAGGGACCATGCCTACCATTCCCATCCCATCCATCTTAGCATGGAAGTCCGGCTTGGGAGGGGAGTGAAAGGTTGCCAATTAAGGAATGGCCTGGCCCGGGGGGGGAGGGGGCACTGAGTTCCAGCACCTTTTTTCTTACAAAAAAAGGACTGGTTCTAGGTGCTATTCCCAAGCAGTGCAGTGGCATAAAAAAAAGAAAGAAAAGTTTAAAATCTGCTTCCATATTTTCTACAAATTCAGGAAAGTATACAGGAACAAATGAAATCAGAACAGGATAGTAGTTCAACTGATACTAAAGGCAAATTTCTGAAGTTTAACAGAGATCAAGTATGTCTCTTGACTGAGGGAAATGCAGAATCTGTGCTATTCTAATTAACCAAACTTCTGTGCAATACTTCTGTGGCACCTGAAGCATGATCTCAATTTAATTGCACCCCCCCCCAGGAAGCAATAAAAACAGTTGTTTTCACTCATTAAATAACTTATCAAAAAATTCAATAGAGAAGAGGTCTTCTTTAAACAAAACCTTAATGCTTGTCACTAAACTACAAGCCAAAAAGAACAGTTAATCTCATTAACAACCCTTTCAATTAGTACATTTCCTGTTTGATATTTTCTTAATGGTTTAATTTTAATGATAGCCAAATTTTGTTATTCCACATATCTAGCAAGGTATTTTCAATTATCTCCTTGTACAGATATTTGTGTAATTTAGTTGTTAGGTAATACTCAAAATGGATTACTGCCTATTTATTCTGTTCTGGCCATGAGATGAAAAGCAAAAGAACAATAGCTGACGTTGAAATCCTACTACTTGGCCTGAATTCTTTAAACATATTTAGTTTTATTCTGATGGAATAAACCTAACTTGGAAAGGTTAAGCAACGTATCTTATACTTCCTGAGAACTACTAAGCACATTTATTAAATGAAATAGAATATCATAACATTACTTAAGATTCACTTAATACTGACCACAATGCATACTTCCAAGTTTTCCAATAAAATACATATAAGATTGTGCCAATTCCTCAATATGTTGATCATAAGATAAACGTAAATGACAAAGACCTGCATTTGACATTATTATGACTCATTTTAATAAATATTGTAGGGTTTGGAAAATTGGAATTAATGCAAGTTACATTATAAAAAGTCTTTGATATTCTAAAATAACAAATGGTTTATACCTTTTGCCATTCTTTTGATGCAAGCCAGAACCCCAATATTTTGGTACGCCTAAATATTTCAGTTTGTGAGAAGAAATCCATTTTTTAACTGAAAAAAAACAAGTATTCAATACACATTTGTTACCACATAAGGTTGAAAACTATCATTGCTGTCTATTAAAACTTAATATGAACAGAAGAGAATGGTGATATTTTTTAAAAACAGGGAACCTCTCCTTCACTGAAATTAATGGCACTGAAAAGCTTAGAATCTAAACTGTACATGTACTGCATTTTTTTAAATGTTTATACATTTTATCCTTGATTCCTTCTATAGCAGACATGTCAAACACAAGGTCCGCAGACCGAATGTGGCCCAATATGTGGTTCCGTCAGGCCTGGGGACCTGCTCTGGAAAGACCGAAGGACCGGCCTGCTGCACCTCAGCCCAGCCCAGGAAGACTGGGTGTTCATCTACAACTTGGTTGTGCATAACAAAGCCAGAACACGCTCAGCATTAAATCCACGGGGCAGCCCCGCACTGTTGTCTGGGTGCGCACACAAGTGGAGTCTGGCGTCCCTGCTGGCTGTCTTGTCCCGCAGACTGACTTCACCCAGGACACTGTCGCTGGCCGTTTCCTGTGCACACACCGGGGGGGGGGGCAGAGGTGGCGAGGCAGCTCCTTGCTGTTTCAGTGGATCTTAGGCTGAACGCGTTCTGGCTTTGATGGACACAACCAGGTTGTAGATCAGCGCCACCCCCCACTAGCAACTCCAGCCTCACAGCCACAAGGCATTCCTTTCATCGGCACAAACACACCCACCCACGTGGGATAGCTAGACCGGCAGCAACATGGCAGCGCTGGCAATCTTTCCCCCTCCCATCACCCCTTCCTGAGCATGGAGGAAGGAGATGAGAAGGAGAAAAGGAAGGAAGTGTAGCAGAGAGAGGAATTTGGGGGGGGGGGAAATTGGCGAAAGTTGGTGAAAAGGCTTTTTATTCTCTCTCCAGAGAATAAACTTCCTATCTCACTCTCCCTCCTTCTGGCTTGTCTCTCCAGAAAAGAGAAAATAAAATCTTCTTCCTCCAGTCAATCTCCTCTTCCCCTTTAAAAATCTCTCCCCAAGAGCCCCACCCCGCTGCCAGCCACTGCGGAGGCCACCGAAGCACCCGACCTCTGCCAAATCTGCAGAGCTCTGGCAAAGCCTCCCAACCAGTGACAATCCCAACCAGCGTCGATCCCCCAGCAATTCCCCTCTCCGCTACACTTCCTTCCTTCGCATCTCTTTCCTTCCTCCATGCTCAGGAAGGGGTGATGGGAGGGCGACAGATTGCCAGCGCGACCATGTTGCTGCCGGTCTTGCTATCCCGCGTGGGTGGGTGTGTCTGTGCCGATGAAAGGAATGTCTCATGGCTGTGAGGCTGGAGGTGCTGGTGGTTGTGGGGGTGGTGCTGATCTACAACCTGGTTGCATCCATCAAAGCCAGAATGCGCTCAGCTTTAAATCCACGGAGCAGCCCCACCCTGCCCCCTAGGTGTGCACGCAAGCAGAGTCTGGCGTCCCTGCTGGCTGTCTTGCCCTGCAGGCTGACTTCAGCCAGGACGCCGGCATTGGCCTTCTCCTGTGCACACACCCAGGGGCAGGACAGAAGCAGCGGGGTATCTCCCTGCTGGTTCCAATGGATCTTAGGCTGAGCACGTTCTGGCTTTGATGGACACAACCAGGTTGTACATCAGTGCCACCACCCCCCACCAGCACCTCCAGCCTCGCAGCCACGAGGCATCCCTTTTAATGGGACCACCCCACCTGCCCACATGGTATAGGAATGGTCGGCAGCAGCATATTAGTGCTGGCAATCTCTCCCCCTCCCATCACCCCTTCCTGAGCACGGCGGAAGGAAAGAGATGAGAAGGCAAAGGAAGGAACAGAGGAAGGAAGGGAGGGTGGAAAGGAGGGAGGAAGGGAGAGTGGGAGGAAGGTACAGAGGGAGGGTGGGAGGGACCATGTCCCAGTGCACGCCCTGGTCCCATCCTCCTCCACCGGAGACCCTCAGATCTGCCCCAGTCCTGCCCAGGCACCCTGAAGCGAGTGATGTCAAGCTGGCCACGCCCACCCAGTAGGCCATGCCTGCCCCAGCTAAACCCACCCACTAGGCCACACCCACCCGGCTCGAGGGCAACCACAATGCTGATGTGGCCCTCAATGACACCCCTGTTCTAGTTTGAGCAATTTAAATATAACTGCACCCTACATGAGCAAAAAGCTAACAAGATGTTAGCATGTTTAGCATATTATTTAAATACAGTTGTTTATTATTCCTTTCCCACTTTTCAAGCAGCTAGATTCCTAGTATTAAAAAAGGACAAATTTTAGATCCAGTTTATAAAAATTATTTCCAATAAATACTCAATATTGTATCATTATATGGCTATAATTCACTCTTAAAATAATCATTTAGAATCCTATATGAATTACAATAACTCAATACTATATTTTTCTTATATTTAAGAATGATCACACTGTTTTATTGAATAAAAGTGAATTGATTTACTTACTTAGTTCTGGTTTAGCAGATCGCATGTAGAAACTTAACTCAGTAAAGAGTGGTCCATTGTCACTGGGCTCCTTTAAATATCATTTTATAAATAAATGCAATGATTTAAATTTGATTTATTCCAGTTTTTTCCAGCAAAGATTTTACTAATATATAAAACATTCTTCTATTTTCTTATAAAAACTGTTCTTTTAACATTTAATTTTTCTTCCTTATAATTTTCCTTGATAATTGATATATAATTGGAAAAGAGAAAAATAATTTTAAAATAAAGCATTTCCATATACCACAGTAAAAAGTTTACATCAATATGGAATTTAAAAACCTAAATAATATACAGTACAGCTGGGTAAGTACTTGAAGGACCCAAGCAAAGCAACCCATCTAATATGGAGGGGTCTAAATCCTCCAGAATGTTTACCACAATTGCTCTATAAACTTCCCAAGGCTGTATGCCAGGGGTGTCAAACTGCCAGCCCACCCCATTGCTGGCAATGGAGAAAAAGTCACGATACGTCATGACACGTCACGTGATGTGGCAAGTTTGACACTCCTGCTGTATGCATACCTCTTCAGGTAACTGTAAATTAAACAAAGCAGGTGTCTAGGCACATACATGGAGACAATTTGGGAAAGACCTTGAAGCAGCCATAAAAAAACTTTACGGAGGATGGGGCGGTCTTACTGCTTTGCTCCTGTCAATATACTTCAGCAAGCACACATTTTCAGTATCGAAATAATAATTAATATACTAAAGATAAAAAGGTAAAGGTTCCACAGCACATGCATGCTAGTCATTTCCAACTCTAGGGGCCGGTGCTCATCTCCATTTCAAAGCCAAAGAGCCAGCACTTGTCCGAAGACATCTCTATGGTCATGTGGCCGGTATGACTAGACACCAAAGGCGCACGGAACGCTGTTACCTTCCCACCGTAGTGGTCCCTATTTTTCTACTTGCATTTTTACGTGCTTTCGAACTGCTAGGTTGGCAGAAGCTGGGATGAGTAACAGGCGCTCACTCTGTTACGCGGCACTCGGGATTCAACCCGCCAAACTGCCGACCTTCTAATCGACAAGCTCAGCGTCCTAACCCACCGTGTCCCATATAGTAAAGATACCAACATATAAACTTTCAACAACTTTTATTGGCTCAGACAAAATTTATTTTTAAGCCAGTGCATGTTATAGACATACATTTAACCTAGTTGTCTCCCACCTGGTCAAGCTAGCAGTCTATCTAGCACCCTGCATTCTATTCTGCCTATCAACACCTTTCCAGGATCTCAGATGGAATTCTTCCCAAATAGAGACAGACCACGGGTTCTTACAGAACTACACTATGAGATATAATATTAATTATAATATCTCCTATACATACAGATATTTTAGAAAAAGAAGTGTACTTGCCATTAATGGAAACAAATTTATGCATAAAGCAATCTACCACAGAATTGAATTGGTTTACATGGCTTTTGCAAAAAAAAAAATCTGATCTCATTTTGAAATTGGTGTCACTTTTTAACTAAATAAAAATATGATTATAACAAGACTAAATCATTAGTTTTATTTTTGTTTTATAGAACTGTTAAGAGTTTTGGTCATGGACAGTCAGTGCGTTATTTGTGATAGTCCTTTCCCAGATGACCCTGACTTAAGTGGCTGTAATCATAATGCAGAATAGACTTAAATGTCTACATACACTGTAGTTAACTCTATTCTATAAATCTATAGCTAGTGTCAAATGTCACCATCTTCAAGAGATATATTTTTCAAGGTATCTATTCATGCATAAATATAATTTATCACCTTACATTTAAATTCTAAATTATATCACAAAGCACTGATTCATATAAATATTTATATCAGTCACCTCTATTCAGGCAGATCACCTCATGTATATCACCAATATGAATCACTATGCATGCTTTCCAATATATTGAACAGTAAAATATGTGACATATACATTATCTTACATCATAATTATAACTGATTAATATAATTCCATACTAAAGATAAAAAGTAACAAGAAAAAAGCAAATCCACCTGATACTAATATAAAGCAATAATATTTGCAGCAACACTAAAATGCACTCTATAATTTGGTTTTTTTAATCAGTAGTCTTCTCTGGTATCATCACAGTATTCAGAATGTCAAAAGTGAGGGGCCAGGAAATCGTGGTCCCATCTACCCACTCATCCATATTAGTTAATGGGAAGATAAATAGGGTAATGAAAGGCAGATGAGAGGAAAACATGCAAAGGACATGCCCCAACATTTCTGAGGCATCCTGCATGCACTATCACTACCTATATGGAAATGGCTGCATGATCCCAATTCCTGCTATTAATGAACTCATGATCAGAATGATAGTGCTTAGATTCCATAGCACACCGTGACTCCAAATGCCTTATATGTCCTTAAGATCTCTTAATTTTCCAAACACAAAATTCATGAGGGGACAATGACAAATTTTTCTCCTTTACCATGGATCTCTAAAGTAAAATAGCTCATAACTGCAATTAGTTATAAAATAAAATATACAGTTATTGCCCTAGAGAAATACAAGCAACAGGTCAGATTCCAGATTGTCTGTCCCAACTTTACAGAAATTTTATTTCCTATGCAAGTTTTGAATAGTTCAAAGGAAACCAATGTAAAAAGCAGATGTTATTCCACTATTCAATACCCAATCAAAGGAATATAAAGAAAATTAGAGATTATTTGAGTAAGATGACAATAGCATTTGTTTTTAGTAAAATATTAATATTAGCAAAGCTTAAATACATTTGTTTAATTTATTTAAACAATTCATATAACTCTGGTTGCGATTTTCTACAATTTCACAAACCTACAAGTGGAAAAGTTTGTCTTTTCCATTTTATTCTTCAAATACAGGCTATTTCTAAAGAAAATATTTCCAGTCAGTCTGAAGTTAGGCACACCAAAAATGAATGAGTGAATAAACTTACCACTTTTATAACATAGGGTGCATCACTGGTAACTGATTCAGATGAATTAACATCAGCTGTTAAAATATAAATAGCTTTTATCAACAGCGGCAATTTTTATATAACCAATGAATATAGGAATTGGATGAAAACCAAATACAAATTAATGAGTATACTGAAATTAATACAAATTAATGAGTATATTGAACAATATTGTATGGTGGAACCTTATGTATTTTTTGCACAAATCCACCTCCCTATCACAAATACCCATATAATAATAACTTACTAAATTTTACATTTAATATTTCAACTTTGCATGTAAATAATGAATGCTACATTCAATTTTTAAAACTGTACAAACTTGCCAAACCTGGCCAGTCAATCACACTATCCTGCTTTAAGAGCAACCAGCTGGTGCTGCCAGATGTAAATAAGTCAATTTAAATGTTCCATAAGTGAAATATTCAGTGATTTTGGAAGGTGAATTGAAGCAACAAAGCCTTTCTTAAAGAACCATAAACACCAAGTCCTAATAAGAACATGGTAATAACATCCATAACAGAGATTTCTAATTAGCATACCCACCTTACCCTCCAAAAAGATTTCATGTTTTTATATTTCTCTGCTGGAACACACTGGGGAAGATAGAAGAACCCATTCTGTTAGAAGAGTCCATTCTACTGGCAGCATCACTGGATAAAATACCAACAAAAAGTATTGTGACAAAGGCCTAGCCCTTCTTGTAAGGGGAACATGAAGGCAATGAAGAAAATCAGAATAAGCAATAGAATCAGGCACACACACTCAACTACTTTCTATTCATTTCACCAGATGCTGTCACCAACCCCGCAGTCCCCTCATCAATCTGCTAATCAGCTGAATGGCAGAATCCCAAGAACACTATTTGGCCTGTGGACATCCTTTCCGCAGCGTGATAACCATGCATTCTACAGCAACTGCTTGTCAATTGATTGGCAAGCTGGCTAAAGCTGGAGAGCCTTGAGGAGTGCTATACAACAACACAGCAAGCTTTGTACAAATTGTTTGAAGGGAAAAAGATAAAGTTGTATTGTCCCTTTTCTAAGGTCACTGCTTTTCTACTGTTATAGGAAGAGAGAAGCTGCAAAAAGTGATGAGGTTCTCCTCCAGGCAATTCTATCAGTTGAGTATTTTGAAACAAATATGCTTGTTGTGTAGGAAAGTATATCCATTTAATATTCACAGGGATTCTGCATGTGTTAAGAATATACATTTTAAAATAATTATATGCTGGCCCCTATATTTTAACAATCTTGGCAATATTCTTACCAAGGTACAGACAGCCAAAACCACCTTTGCCTATAACTGAACCAAGCTTCCATTTTTTCTTTAAAAGGTCAGTAAAAACTTCTCCAGGAGGAAATTCTTCTGCAAGTTTCCGTTTTCTTGGGCCTCTTTTTCCTGTCGGCTTTTTGATATTAGGCATAGTCACTAAAAAAAATTAAGAAAAAACAAAGTAATTAGAAATAAGATAAATTTGACATGTTTTGAATCTTAAACGTCTTTATTGCCTTTTTCCGTTTGTCACCCTGTTCAACAAAACAGAGGAATGAAAATCAACCCCAAACAAGTTCTGATCCTGGAACTCTTATGATTTTAGTACTGAATTCTTCTGGGACAAATTGATCAAAAGGCAAATACAAAAATATATTGTTTTACTTCTATATGATACTTGCACCTCTGATAAGGGTGCAAAAAAGGCTTTACAGTTTGAAAATAATATATTCTTACCAATTTCTCTTATCATATTCTATTCAACAAACAATATATAATAAACTGCATACCTTATTCACTTATTGTTATCTTAAAACAAACATAACCAATTATCATAGTGTAGTATCATTTAGATAAGATGACATTAACTTGATTCATAAACATTGTAAACTTCTCAATACTTGCTTAGGAGTGTTAACAAAAAAAGCAGAAAAAATAGGTAGAACCCCATATTTCTCCATTAGCTCATAGTCCCTCTTTGCTTATCTTGTTTCCTACAAAATTAGCATAATTATACTAGGTTAGTCATATTTGAATGCTGTGTGGCATAATTGCACATCCCCCCCTTTCTGCTCTCTGTTCTTTTTGTTAGCATATTGATGCATTCTCATGTTTTCTTTGTATTTTATTGTTCTATTATTTTACTTCAATTTTGTTTACGCTCTTTTCAATTCTTCCTTTTTATTGTTCTTAGCCAGCTAGAGTAGCCCCGTGGCAAGATACAAGGCAAATAAATAATCTAAATTGAAAAGTCACAGCAGTTATATTCTATGGGCCTCTGTATATCACTTGACAGTAGCCCAAACTACATCATAGGGTTGTTGTTATGGGGCAAATAGGAGGCTGAAGATGTGTTGGATATGTTCTCCACCTTGAGTTATTTATAAAAATAATAAAAGTGATAAATGAATAACCAGTAATGCAGTAGATATGCAGACTGGGTGGGGGGAGGAATGAGGACTTAGTGCAGTTTTCACCAATCCTGAAACTTTCAGAAACTCCTACCTTAGAACCATTAACCTCCCAGAATTCCTGCATATGTTATACAAAGAGAGATCAGTAGAACCCTGATTATTAAACAGATGATTCTTAAGATAAATGTTAAGACCCTGAATAGCAAGAAGCAGGCTTAGGAGTAAACAAACAATAACAACCTTAATAGTTAAATATCACTAGAGATATATACTTGGCATTTCTTGTACCAAGAAACAGTTCTGATCACCATGATTAATAATAACTAAATTAACGATTATTTAGCAGGTCTAAAATAGGGCTATAAAGTTCATTGCTATTATTTTTTTTATCTCCCACTTTCTTTACACGTTTCTTCCTATTAAATGTTTCCAAACACATTGTTTCTACATTGGGAAATGCAGAACTTATGTCCTTCATTCTCTAACACATCACAATCTGTTATTTATTTCAGTTTCCTTCTGGCAAACCCAAGTTACTCTACTGAACAGAACACATAGTGAGGTACCAACTCAGGTGTAACCTTTTTACCCAAAGATTGGACAGAAGGTCCAATGGCCTGAAGGATTGTAACTTGGGTTTAGGCTGTGGCAGAGCTCTCAAAGCTAAGGCCTCTGACTTTTGCCCTACTTCCCCTTAACTTGCAAGCTAGCAAGTAAGTAGCTGTAGTATTTTTATCTTGACCCAGACATATGCATCCTGTTGTTCTCTTCCTGGGCTGACATTTATCACATGTATACCCCCTTTTGCAGATGATACCACTCTAATGGCAGAAAGTGAAGAGGAACTAAAGAGCCTCTTGTTGCGAGTAAAGAAGGAGAGTGCAAAACTTGGGTTGAAACTAAACATTAAGAAAACCAAGATCATGGCATCCGGCCCTCTCAATTCCTGGCAAATAGATGGGGAAGAAATGGAGGTTGTGACAGATTTTATTTTCCTGGGCTCCAAGATCACTGCAGATGGGGACTGTAGCCAGGAAATAAAAAGACGCTTGCTCCTTGGGAGGAAAGCCATGGCAAATCTAGACAGCACACTAAAAAGCAGAGACATCACCCTGTCAACAAAAGTGCGTATAGTCAAGGCTATGGTCTTCCCAGTTGCAATGTATGGCAGTGAAAGCTGCACCATAAGAAAGGCTGAGCGCCAAAGAATTGAAGCCTTTGCACTATGGTGCTGGAGAAGACTCCTGCGAGTCCCTTGGACTGCAAGGCGATCAAACCGGTCAGTCCTAGAGGAGATCAACCCTGACTACTCTTTAGAAGGCCAGATCCTGAAGCTAAAACTCAAATACTTTGGTCACCTAATGAGAAGGAAGGACTCACTGGAGAAGAGCCTAATGCTGGGAAAGATTGAGGGCAATAGAAGAAGGGGACGACAGAGAATGAGGTGGCTGGATGGAGTCACTGAAGCAGTAGGCGTGAGCTTAAATGGACTCCAGAAAATGGTAGAGGACAGGAAGGCCTGGAGGAACATTGTCCATAGGGTCGCGATGGGTCGGACACGACTTCGCAACTAACAACAACAACAATACTCCCTTTTGCTGACAACTCCTTTTCTTCTGTTCTAGGCATATTTCACTTCTCTATATGATGTTACTTACATTACCATATATTATTCCTCCCTTTGTAACACCTATAATATGACGTATGAATACCAGATGAATGTAACTGTATAAATGTATGTTGATTTGAACCTTTCGGGGTTCAGACTCTTTCATGCTAAGTGCAGTCTGAACCTGAGCAAATAAACTTCCTACATTGAAGAGCTTGGCCTGGTCTCTGTCAATTTTTCCTACTTCAAATGGCGACCGCGGCAGGACTATAGTGAGATACTTCAATAGTACCTCCCCACCTAAAAGGAAGGAAACGTTGGCTTATATTTTACTTCATCGAACCTTCAAAGAGGCCTTTTGAACAGTCCTAAGAATTCAAACTATGACTGGTGAAAACTAATGAGAAAGCTATGCTCGCTTGTATCGTAGATCTACTCACTTCCCCCAAAATGTTTCATGTTGCTTTTAGCATCAAAAGGCTGCCCCCTTTATTTTAATAGATCACCATTTATAAAAAAAATGGGCAAAAGAAAAAATGTTTGCTGCAGTTTTTCCCAATCTAGACCTCCGAACTATTTACATGAGATCTCCTGCTAGCTTTCATTTTCAATTCACAAACTGAATTAAGGGTTTATGGCAGGGGTAGGCAACCTCGGCTCTTTTGTGACTCATGGACTTCAACTCCCAGAATTCCTGAGTCAGCATAGCTGACTCAGGAATTCTGGGAGTTGAAGTCCATGAGTCACAAAAGAGCCGAGGTTGCCTACCCCTGGTTTATGGGAACGACATTCAGTTTTGAACTAAATCTCCTGTCCTGGATCGACCGCGAATCCCGCCCAACGGAGCGGAGCCAGCGGAAAGAGGCAATGAAAGACACAGCAAGACCCGAAAAATTAATCTGTTCTGGAGATATGCCGATCATATTGCTAATTTGACTATTTTTTACGCCGACATACACCGCTAAGAACGGAAAAAAAGAAATACGCAGTGTTTCTGTGGCCACCGGCTTCCCCCCCCCCCCCAAAAAAAAAAAACGGGAAGGGGGCCTTCCAAACAGCAGAGACGAGCTACAGGAAGAGAGGAGGAAGGCAAAAGCAGCAAGATCCACCTTGGGGCAAAGGAAATGGGCCATGGCGCACCACATGGTTTTCCCAAGCTCTCCTCCCAGGGGAAAGACGATGCAATGGTTGCCCCCACCAGAGCCATAGCGAGAGAGCGCTTCGGGCCATACCTCGTCAGTCAAACGGACTCTGGCGAGAGGTCGCACCAGGCGAGAGCGCGTAAGCTCGACCACCACCGGCCGCGTCCCGGAGAAAACTCAGTTCCTCACTCCACACCGGAAGCAGGAGGGCGGAAGTTCGGAGTTGCCGCGCAAAGAGAACTTCCGCTTTCCAAACGGGATAGAGTCCTGTAATTGCCGAGGCCGAGGGGCGGTCTCGCTTCCCGCGCGCCAAAAGGTGGGTGTGGCTTCGGCTTTGCGCCGAGGCTGTCCTTTTCGGCTCTCTTTTCGCCCGTCTGGCTGCCGAGGTGTAGGCTTCGGCAGCGTTTTTCGTAGTTGCCCTTGGCGCTTGAGGCTTAACTTTTTTTTTAAGATAAAGCACGTAGGGGGATCAGCCTGGCTTTGTTTGTGGGGCCCGCTCGAGAAATTCTGATTTCATAGCTTTCGTTTCAGTTGTTCTTTGGCGAAGTGGGAAGTAAATCCCATGACTTTCAACCGCATTTGTTCCTGGCAATTTCGTCTCTTCTTCTTCCAGTTTTCGCTCTATATTGCTGCGACCTCGGTTGCCCCGCTTTCTAAGTCTTGTTTGTGAGCGACATAACAATAAGCGAAATAAAATATCTTACATTAATTTGCCCTTAGAATCTTCGTCTACCAACCTGTTTCTACTAACGGCAGCTTTTTATTACTGTTCAGAGAAATTGCATTGATCTACCTGTTGCCAGGCAGGTAAATTGCCCTGGTATTTTTCCTTGTGTTTTAAAGTGGCTTTATTGTATTTACCATCTTACTGTTTTGCCCCAGAGATCATAGTTTTTGGTGGGAAGACTGGCTGTAAATTTAACAGTTAAATTAACATCTTTTAAAAATGGTATACTGTGTTTCTTTTTAGGATGAAGAACTGAAATACGACATCTTTTAACAACCATGATGATTGTATTAGGTGAAAATATTTTAGAACAAAATGTTTTGTTATGTAATATTAGATATTACTTTTTTAAAAAAATATTTTGGTTTAATAACAAGTAATCAAAGGCAATAAATTATCAAGTAATTCAGTTCACTGTATCATCTTACAAAAATAAATTCCATCTTAGTTTAATGGGGGTTATTCACGGAGGGGCAATACAGTTGTAATTTTATTTTTGAAATCAACAAAAACTTTAGATTCCTGTTATGGAAAAAGTCCTAATTGAGATAATGGGCCTTTTTTATAAGTACAAATATGCTTTGAAGCTTGCTATAAGCTGACTGAATATATGCTTCAGGATAGTGTATCTTCAAAGTATCTAGTGCTAAACAGAGTTGCTATGATCTTTCAATCACATTATACAAGTTACTGTTTTTCCATGTAGTGTCATCCAGCAAAGATAGTACTGAATTAGTTTACCTCAAAACTGCGTTAAAAAATCCTGCTGTTCTAATATCTCATTCTGCCTTTTATATTAAAAAGTTCTACATGGAATTTTCATATTTAAACTTGGCGATATCCTCTGAACAGTCTTGGTGCAAAAGCTATGGAAAAATCTCCAGAGAGCTATAGAGTTTTTTCTATGTGCAGGCAAGATTAAGAAGGAAAAGTATGTGCGTCTCTGTCCAATACAAAATTAGCAAGATAGAATAGGTAGAGGTTTAAAATACAGTATTTGGGGTATTAGCTTGGAACTGTTTTTATAATTTTGTCTTTGTACTTTCATGTTCCCCAAAGTCCTTTGCAATGGGGGGGGGGTTATAAATATGGTTAACAAGTAGAATTAAATAATTTGTGGCTTGGTGTAAAACAGGAAACCAGACGTATTGGCTGCATTTGCTCAACATTCTTGATCTGGCTAAAATAGAATTGAGTAGTTTATAGTTCATTATGTTATAGGAAACCTAATCTTATATTGTATAAATCACACTACCATATTAAGATGTAATATGAATTACCAGAAACATTATGTAAATGCAACACGTGATTTTATGGATAGATATATCTTTTAACCATCTGAGGAAACATAAGAGGAAGTTGTTTACAGAAAACTACCAAACAAGACCCCTTCATGGATTATTGCCTTGTCGTGGTGAAGGGGCTTGCGTAATTCAATGAAGCTATGAGCTATGCTGTGCAGGGCCACCCAAGACAGATTATAGCAGAGAGTTCTGACAAAACGTGATCCAATGGAGAAGGAAATGGCAACCCACTCCAGTATCTTTGCCATGAAAACCCCATGGACAATACCAAAAGGAAAAAAGATATGATGCTGGAAGATGAGCCCCTCAGATCGGAAGGCATCCAATATGCTACTGGGGAAGAGCAGGGGGCTAGTACTAGTAGCACCAGAAAGAATGAAGCGATTGGGCCAAAGCTGAAAGGGCGCTCAGCTGTGGATGTGTCTGGTGATGAAAGGAAAGTCCGATGCTGTAAAGATTTTTTCTCCATAGGAACCTGGAATGTAAGATCAATTAATCAAGGAAAGCTGGACGTGGTCAAACGAGATGTCAAGACTGAACATTGACATCTTAGGAATCAGCGAACTAAAATGGACAGGAATGGGTGAATATAATTCAGATGACCATCAGGTATACTACTGCGGACAGAATCCCTCAGAAGAAATGGAGTAGCCTTCATAATCAATAAAAGAGTAGGAAAAGCAATACTGGGATACAATCCCCAAAATGACAGAATGATCTCAGTTCGAATCCAAGGCAAACCAATATCACAGTAGTCCAAGTCTATGCCCAAACCATCGGTGCTGAAGAGGATGAAATTGACCGGTTCTATGAAGCCCTACAGCACCTTATAGAACTAACACCAAAAAATGATGTTCTTATCATCATGGGGGATTGGAATGCTAAAGTAGGAAGCCAAAAGATAACCGGAATAACAGGCAACTTTAGCCTTGGAGTACAAAATGAAGCACGGCACAGGCTGATAGAATTTTGTCAAGAGAATACGATGGTCATAGCAAACACTGTTTTCCAACAACCCAAGAGATGACTCTACACATGGACATCACCAGACAGTCAACACAGAAATCAGATTGACTATGTGCTCTGCAGCCAAAGATGGAGAAGCTCTATACAGTAAAAACAAGACCAGGAGCTGACTGTGGCTCAGACTATGAGCTTCTCATTGCAAAGTTTAGGCTTAAACTGAAGAAAGTAGGGAAAAGCACTAGGCCACTCAGGTATGAATTAAATCATATCCCTGTTGAATATACAGTAGAGATGAAATAATAGATTTAAGGAATTAGATCTGATAGAGTGCCTGAAGAATTATGGACGGAGATTTGCAACATTATACAAGAAGTAGCAACTAAAACCATCCCAAAGGGGAAAAAAATGCAAGAAAGCAAAATGGCTGTCTGAGGAAGCTTTGCAGATAGCTGAGGAAAGGAGGGGAAGCGAAAGGCAAGGGAGTAAAAGAAAGATACACTCAATTGAATGCAGAATTCCAAAGAATAGCTAGAAGAGATAAGAATGCCTTCTTAAATGAACAGTGCAAAGAAATAGAAAAAAACAATAGAATAGGGAGGACCAGAGACCTCTTCAAAAAATTGGAGAGATGAAGGAAACGTTTCATGCAAAAATGGGTATGATAAAGGACCAAAATGGCAGGGACCTAACAAGCAAAAGAGATTAAGAAGAGGTGGCAAAATTACACAAAAAAACCTATACAAGAACAAGCTTAAAGTCCCTGATAACCACGATGAGGTGGTCACTGACCTCGAGCCAGACATCCTAGAATGTGAAGTGAAGTGGGCCTTAGAAAAGCTGAGCAACAACAAAGCTAGTGGAGGTGACAGTATTCCAGCTGAGCTATTCAAAATCTTAAAAGACGATGTAGTAAAAGTGCTACACTCAATTTGCCAGCAAATTTGGAAAACTCAACACTGGCCACAGGATTGGAAAAGATCAGTTTACATTCCAATTCCAAAGAAAGGCAGTGCCAAAGAATGTTCAAACTATCGCACCATTGCACACATTTCACATGGTAGTAAAATTATGCTTAAAATCCTACAAGCTAGACTCCAGCAGTATGTGTATCGAGAACTACCAGAAGTACAGGCAGGATTTCGAAGAGGCAGAGGAACTAGAGATCAAATTGCCAACATACGCTGGATTATGGAGAAAGCTAGGGAGTTCCAGAAACACAACTACTTCTGCTTCATCGACTGTGCTAAAGCCATGATTGTGTGGATCACAACAAACTGTGGCAAGTTCTTAAAGAGATGGGAGTACCAGACCATCTTATTTGTCTCCTGAGAAACCTATATGTGGGTGAAGAAGCAACAGTGAGAACTGGACACGGAACCACTGAGAAGCCAAAGGAAATGAAGGAATTAGAGTGATGTGCAGAATATCTTCTTCAGCAAACAAAGAGAAAACCCTTTCTGTTACTGCCTGCTTCTTTGGAAAGTATTTATAGGAGATGACCAGGCTTATACCCAGGGGAGGGGTCAAACTCATCATCATTCTTGAGTCCCTTCGCACCCACAAGAGATCTTAAGTCCAGCGCACCTTGAATTCTTTTGACTCTTAAGAACTACCAATTTGCTTTGACCGTTAATAGTTCAGATTCTTGTAGAGCAGGGGTCCCCAATCTGTGGGCCACGTCCTACTACCAGGCCACGGCCTGTTGGCCTCCAGGATACATGAGTGGCTGGCCAACTCACACAAGTGTTGCCCTGAGCATTGTGGGCATTTGTGGCCCCCTTGTGTGAGCATCGCCATGAGCTTCGCAGGCGTTCGCGGTCCCACTCGTGCAAGCATCACCATGAGCACTGTGGGTGTTCATGGCCCCACTCGTACGAGCAACAAGTATTTGTGCACCCAGGCATGTGTTCACCCCCCTACAAAGCCATCTGTTTTCCCCCCATCCCAGGGCCGCCAACCCTGAAATGTTGGGGAACTCTGTTGTAGAGAGCTTTAGCATACAACAAACCTATATATTCGTTTGAACTGCCTGGACTCATGATTCTTCTGTGCGTGACATTATTCCACCTGAGATTAGATTCACTCCCATGCTTGTTTTTCTGAAAGTCATTGAAACCTGGCTTTTCTAGACAGACTTCAGAATAGATCAGTGATGATGGGACAGTCTCTTGATATGGATTTATATGTTGCAGTTGTTCCCTGATGTACTGTTGCATTAGTTTAAACTATTTGTTTAAATGATTTACAGTAACCTACTTAAAAGAAACATCTTATACTTTAGAATGCATGCACAACCATGATTAATATAAATTAAATACAATCTGAAAACTACCAAAATTAATGTTACAATAGTAGGATAAAATAATCAAGCCCTGCACTAACCTACTAATCAAAAAGATCTTAAGGTCATCAGACCTTCACAATGAAGGAGCGAGCTGATTCCAAATCACAGGACTAGTTCCCTAAAAGCCCAGAGCTGGAAACCACAATCCTGGAATCAGAAACAGAAGACACTGTCCAGAAGAATATGAAAAATGAGTAAGGTTGTAAGACGCATTAAGGACAGACACTAGAGTTGTTATGACCAAAGGGCAATAAAGATATGGATCAGTAGGACTGAAGAGTTCTGAGAAATACCTAAACAAATGTTCAAATTCCAGAACAGCCCTACTTTAGACTAGAATCAAGTGTTGAAGGAACTTCTATTGATTTATGAGTACAGGTAGTCGTCAACTTACCACAATTCATTTAGTTAGTTGTGACACTGACAGCGACACTGAAAAAAGTGACATATGACCATTTTTCACATTTACCACCATTGCAGCATCCCCATAGTCATGTGATCAAAATTCAGATGTTTGGCAACTGATTCATATTTATGACGGTTTCAATGTTCTGGGATTGTGACCTGATAAGCAAAGTCAATGAGGAAGCCAGATTCACTTAATGACCATGTTACCTACAACTGCAGTGATTCACTTAACAACTGTGGCAAGAAAGTTTGTAAAATAGGGCAAAATTCACTTAACCAATATCTTGCTTAGCAACAGAAATTTTGGGCTCAATTGAGGCCGTAAATTGGGGACTACCTGTACGGTAGATTTGTTGGGAGGGAAATTAATTTACATGTGACTAAGACTTTTTATTTGGGAGATAAATTCCCAATATCAGACAAAGTATTGTTTTACAAATAATTTAATGGAAAGATTAGTAGGTGTTGTCTTACACCCAAGAAAATTATTTGTCAGGATGTTGGTATCATGAGCTTCCACATTGAAAGACTAGGATTAGAGTATTTCTCTCCAAAGTTACATTTATTTTTTCTCTTATTTTGTTTATCCATTTGTCCTCCGTCGCACTGAAAATGTGGCAATACATGCTTGTGTCCTCATAGTTTTAGAGGAACCAAAACCTAGTGGCTTGAATATGTCACAATTGAATACTCATGTACATCCTATTGAAATCTTTGAAAACAGACTGGATTGGGACAAACACCAATATTTTGCTTTCCCCACAAGTCTGCAAGTAATTTTATTCTATTTTCACCCATAATAATTTGTATCCCATGTAAATAAGGTATTCTGTTTACTTATTGTTCATTTCATTTATTTCCTGATTCTCTGATTACCAGATGTTTCTTGGTATCTATATTTTTCTTTTTTAGATAAGCCAGACATGAAACCCCTGCAGAGCTCATCCACAGGTGTCTTACTAGTATATGTGCACAGGTTATCCTACTCAGAAAGTTAAAATACAAGCTCACTCAGATACACATGCTTAGTTAATCACCACTGACATCCTCTCATTTGTTCCAGAAGCACACCAAAGGTTTAATCACATGCGCTATTGTAATCAACTTGCCAATCACATGTTGAAGTGTTTTATTTTCTTTGACAGAATTACAATACAATCCCCCCATCCCAATCCATCTAAAACACCAAGATGAAAAGATTGATACTGCATTACAAAAATGAGAACTGACACAAAAAAAACCTCTATGCTTCCCTTCAGAAATGCTAAGATGATTGGGAAATATTAGCATCTTTGCCCTATAAGTGGGCAGCTCTGTAAAGATTACCAAGAACTTTACTACATTTAGTTCAACACCAAGCAATTAAAGCTGAGCCTTAGCCCATCTTTTTCCAATTTATTTATTTATATCCTGCTTTTATTATTTTTTTCACATAAGTTGGTGGCGAACATATCCAACACATCTTTGCCTAGATTGCATTGACTGAATGTCATAGCTCTCTAGATTCACACACACACACACACACACACACACACACACAAAAAAAATATACTGTATATTTGTGTCCTGGCTGGCAATACAAAATTCCTGAGCCCCAAACACGTATTCTACCACTGAGTTACAATCATTTCTTTTAAAAATATGAAACAGTTTCTAGACACTAAAGTGACTGCCTCTTATACACAGTAGTTTCAATAATAACTCCTGTTACTTTGAGTTTATCCACAGCCAAGGTCAGCCACCAGGTTTTGAGGACAGAAACAAATGATATACCTCTGTTACTTAACTCTCCTGTCACAAATACAACCTCTGAGCACATTTTCAAGTAGTTTTCCCCTTACATCACTTCAAGTGTTCGGGTCCCTTTGGCCTGATGTGCTCTAGGAGGCTAAGTTCAGCTGAAGGGGAAATGATGAATTGGTGTTCAACACTAGTTTTAAAGAAGAAGAAAAAAGCAGACTGAGAAGTAGGAAGCTCTAGGGGGGGGAATGATTCTGGCAGGTCTCCAACTAGCCCTCTTCTATTGACAATGAATGTGTGTTCTAAAGTAGTTGTGGGTTTTGGATCCCAGGGTCAAGAAAGATGATATCTTTGATTTCTGACAGTATAGCACTCCCACTTGTTCTTGAAATAAAGACCCCCAGAGCTAGTGCACAATTGGAGAGGGGGTCCTCCTGGACTCATGGCTCCTGCTAGAAGCGCAATAGAAGGAAAAAAGCATTAGACTGGGATTGAGAGTTAGTCAGGGGTCAGTGGTATGGCTGCTCTTAGCACCACGGGGGAAAGGATTTTATATTCTCTTTTGTGTTGTTTATGTTGTTTTCTGTTGTTGTTTTTCTGGTTACTGTGAGCTGACTAGGATCACTATGTGAGATAAATAACATGTGAGTTCTTTAAATAAATAGTGCTGTTTTAGTAATAATGATAAGAACGGCTGTAAAGAACACTAGAAAGAAAGGGTAGGGAAAAAGCAATTTATTTAAAGCTGTTTGTGGTGCCTGTCTGTGTGTACGATGTTGACACTTTAACAGTAGTAAGTTTAAATTTAGTGCACATGGCACAGGTAGAGAAGTATATAGTCCAGGAAGATCTGCCCCTCAGGCAGACAGAATTGCGGAAGGTGGGAAGGCAAAGCAGCCTTATAGACTGAATCCCTTGCAGCTGTTACAGAATGTTTCAGCCCAGAGTCTAAATGGAGCTGGCAGAGGCAGCTTTAAGTGGTCAGTGTGGATATGCCCAAAAAGATTAGAGAGTTTGGAGACAGCGGTGGAAATAATGAGAAAATGGGACCTCCAAATGAAGTAGGAATTTGTCCCAAGGAGCAGAGAGGTAGAAAGCAAAAGGCCAGAGGTGGGAAAGCATTGAAATGAGATTTGGAGCCATGTTTGAAAGCAGTGTGGAGGGCAGGAAGGGAAAGGAATGAGGTGGACTAAGCTGATACCATCAGGCTAGGAAAAAGCAAGAGCTAAAAGTTAGCTAGAAGGAGGAAGCCTAAGGAGCAGGGCTTTTTTTTTCATAGAACGCTCAGAACGGAGTTCCAGCACCTTTTTTGGATGGAACCTTGTAGGGTAGGCAAGGCGGGTTGTATGACATGTGTGAGTTCCGGCACCTTTTTCTTTTACAAAAAAAGCACTGCTAAGGAGATAAGGGGAATTAAAGAATATGAGCGGGGAGAGAGAAAGCACAAGGGTTTTCTTTCTCCGCATCACATTGTCTAGCCAGGAGTCCCCTGCCTGCTGCCATAGAGAGGCAGCTGAGGATGCAAGAGAATCAGGAGATCAATTGGCTGTGCTCTGCCAATGGAGGAAAAGAGACTGTAAATCACCAGGGAATCAAGTGGGAAAAGGCCGGATCTAAGACGTCAACAAGTCAACAAGACGTAGGTGGGATCAGAGGGGTCAGGATGAGGGAGATCCAACCCAGAAGGAAAGATTAAGCAGCCAAGAAAGGCAGAGGGTAAGATGGGGGGTGTTGTTTGTTTAAAATGTACTGCACCTTTAGGGCGACTGTCATTCTGTTGTGTATTTGGGTTGTGAAAGAAGAAGGATTGTTAGTTTCTTACAAGTCCAACCCAGGATGGCTTCTGCATTAAAGTAGCAACTACAGTGCTAAGCTATAAATTATGGTTTCACAACTGCCTTGATTTGGTTAATACAACAGGCTGAGCTTAATATAATTCAACTGTGTTTTTTCCCCCTGTGAAAACAGCTTTGAAATGTGTTTTCTTTAAATATGGGCCTTAGGAATTTTGGATCTTGCTGCACTTCTTGTTCTGAGGAAGTGAAAAATGTTTATGTGATTTTTGGCTCAGTCTGTTTATTATTCTGCTATTTTTAACTTTGTTTTGAAATGCATGGATATACACATAACCAAGAAGGGGGCTGCAAAGAAAGTATACAACATAAATCAAAATTTTACTTCCTCTTAAAATCTGAAATGTAGTTTTTGAAGTAAGGATTTCTTGGTTCAGGATACTAACTATTAATAGCTTGTGAAAGGGTCTCTTGGATATTCCTGATGTCACAAACACAAGGGATACAATAGAATTCACATGCAAAACAAGGATTTGCATGCCAGGATTTTTGTTAAGAGTTTGTGTGTGTGTGTGTATAATAGTGAAATTTATAGTCCAAAATCTTTTTACATACTTACCTATGCCCTACACTTCACAATACATGGAAAAATATAGAAGCAAAGGACTGTTGACATAGCTATCCATCTGTCAATAAAGAGATTACTTCCCCTGTTGGGGAAAAAAATTACTACACTATGTAAGTACTCTACACTTTTCAGAGGATTAGAACTTTTTCTCCTCTGATATGGCATCAGAATCAAGCTAGTAATATGAAGAAGTTATTACAATATGATGACAATTCTGGTGGTCTCCAGGAAATAATTTTTTCATCCCACTTCAGTTTTCTCTGCAGACAGATGTCCCCTCTCACACCAGCAACTGTCATTGTTGGCAAAGGTGTCCTTGTTGGCACTTCAGCCAGTCCCCACTTAAAAGGCTGGGTACTGAACAGACTTGAGACTGATGTCCAGCATGAAGATATTTGCAAAAGCTGGTTGTATTCTCTTCTGGAATATTCCAGGTCTTTTCTCAAATGTTCAGCTTCCTTTTTTCTTTAAAGTAAATATCCAGCTCTTTTTAATTTTAAAGATTTAAGTAAGAAGATGCAAAAAGATTTATTCCACTGGTTATGCTGTAGGAACTAATATTTGTTCCCTTTAGATCCTCCTTACTGGTTGATGAGGTGTTATAAGCAAATGACAACTATTTAGGCACATAGCTCTTATTTATTCAATTTATTAAGTTGTAATTATTTACAGTTACAGAGGTAGGCTTTGCTTTTGGTTGGATTCAGACTTGGTTATGCTTAGACTAAACTCACTGAAATCAATGGATCTTCTTTGGTCATAACCAAATCCCATAGATTTTTCTGAGTTCACTCTAAACTTGGATCTATTAAATCATAAAAAATGCACGGCCCCCAGGAATTAAGATGAATGTTAGCACATAATTTCTAATTACTCCATCTCTTAGTAGGGTCTGGAGGAGAGGACTTCAGAAACTAATCCAACTAAATGGAAAGAAGCAATCATTTTGAAATAGTCCAATATTAATGGACTATTTGGGATGAATACAACATGAATATAAGCAAGTTCTTTCTCTTTTTCTGCACAGCAAGTGGCAGCATGCTAAGACATAAACTAAGATTTCAAACCACAGTGCTTGGGTTCACACAAATGACTGCCCGAAACATCATAATATTAACTCATGCACTGATATGTTTAAAGTTCTTCAGTACTTTAACAATTGTTAAACTACGTTGACAATTCATGTGTGTTCTACACAGTACTGCCTCTGCTCATTTAGAGGTATTATAAATAATTTTCACATTCCCATCCTTTTTAAGGGTGACTTTGAATACAAAGATAGCATCTGGTATTGGAAATAGGTGAGTGAGAACAGTTAGTGTCTTTCAGAAGAGCAAGGTAATTCTCATGTCTTCAGTTTTTTGGAAACTAACATACCATTATGGCCATGAAGTATGGTAGGTGTCAGGATCATAAGGAAAGGCATTTTCCCCAAATTATTATTATTATTATTGTTGTTTTTGTTATTGACTAGTGGCCAATTTTACTAATGGTAGCATTGACAAATTCATCATTAGTCAATTGCAAAAGGCGGCCTTACTAGGGACTGCTTCCATCCTGCAACGATATCTGTAATACCATCAAACATCCATATCTGCCTATCCCAGCTCCTTGATAAGGACTTGCTAGGTAGACAAAAATGCCAAATCCAGTCTGAACATCTAGCTGACTGTGCGATGATCAATAACAACAACAACAACAACAACAACAACAATAATAATAATAATAATAATAATAATAATAAAGTTATATTAAATAATATCCATGTAGTGAGGAAAAATAGAAGGAATAGAACTGGGAAACAGAAGTATTATGAAACCACTAGCAGAGAATGACAGTTACAAATACCTAGGCATATTGGAAGCAGATGACATCTTGAATGGAAAAGTCAAAAAGTCAACACAAAAGGAATACATCAGGAGAGTCCGCAAAATACTAAAAGCTGAATGCTGGAAATATAATTAAAGCCATTAATACATGGGCAGTCCCAGTGATATGCTACCCAGCTGGAATTATCAACTGGACTTTGGCTGAACTGGAACACCTAGACCAGAAAACGTGTAAACTTTTGAATATGCACCACGCTCTACATCCACGAAGTGACATCGACAGGTTGTACCTGCCAAGAAGAATAGGGGGCAGAGGGCTATTGTAGAAGAAAAATGAAGTTTGAATGACTATGTAAATCAAAGTACAGAAAAATTGCTGCAGGCTGTGAAAACAGAGAGCATTATAAAAATAACAGAAACAAAGGCAATATAAGGAAAAACGACTGGATGACAGATTAAATAGATGGAAAACCAAAGCTTTGCATGGACAGCATTTGAAAAATATTGAAGGAAAATGTGATAACAACTTGACGTAAGCATGGCTCAAGATGAAAACCATCAAGAAAGAAACGGAAGGCTTAATACTGGCTGCTCAAGCACTACAAACTAATGCCATGAAATCAAAGATACAAAAATCTACTGACAATCCAAATTGCCGACTTTGCAATGACAAAGTTGAAACTGTTTCACATTTAATATATCGCACAAACTGATTACAAAGCTAGACATGACTGAGTTGCTAAACTAATCCACTGGGCATTGTGTAAAAAATATGACTTGCCTGTGTGTGAAAAGTTGTGGGAACATAGGGTGGAACAGTTGTCGAGAATGAGAGGGTGAAGATCTTGTGGGACTTCTGAATACAGACAGATCGCCATTTGGAACACAACACGTCAGATATCGCAGTCATAGAGAACTGAAGCATACAGTTGATTGATATTGCTGTACCAGGAGATGCCAGAGCTGAAGAAAAAGAACTGGAAAAAATTATGAAATACCGTGACCTGGCCATCAAAACTGCACGATTATGGATGAAACATGTAACAGTGATACCCATTGTCATTGGGGCACTGGGAACTATGTCCAAAAACTTTGCAAAATACATTAAGAAATTGCAGCTTCCTGCAATAACTCCAAGCAAAGCTACAAAAAAACTGTGCTACTCGGAACATCTTACATTTTAAGGAGATACCTAGGATGCTGGCAGCAACCCGTGTCAACCATTAGTGCCAGTCAATTTGAGTGTTCAGTTGACTGAGTTTCATGTTTTATGAATAAAAGTTTTATAATAAAGTTGGTCAGGCAGGAAACTATACCATTTCAGACAAATGGCTGTCCAATCTCTTCTTAAAAGCTTCCAGTGTTGGAGCCTTCACAGTTTCTGGAGGCAGGTTGTTCCACTGATTAATTGTTCTAACTGTCAGGAAGTTTCTCCTTAGTTGTAGGTTGCTTCTCTCCTTGACTAGTTTCCATCCATTGCTTCTTGTCCTGATTTCAGGTACTTTGGAGAATAGTTTGACTCCCTCTTCTTTGTGGCAGCCCCTGAGATACTGGAACACTGCTATCATCTCACCCGTCATCCTTCTCTTCATTAGACTACGTAGACATACCCAATTCCAGCAACCGTTCCTTGTATGTTTTAGCCTCCAGTCCCCTGATCATCTTTGTTGCTCTTCTCTGTACTCTTTCTAGAGTCTTAACATCTTTTTTACATTGTGGTGACCAAAACTGGATGCAGAATTCCAAGTGTGGCCTTACCAAGGCATTGTAAAGTGGCATTAACACTTCACGTGATCTTGATTCTATCCCTCTGTTAATGCAGCCTAGCACTGTGTTGGCTTCTTTGGCAGCTGCAGCACATTGCTGGCTCATATTTAAGTGATTGTCCACTAGGACATGGCTTGACATAAATAGAGCTGCAAGAAGAACCAGACTCCATTACACTCCCAATGACATCATCAGTGTGAGATGTCATGAGTCCAAATTGCCCCGATTTTGCCTTGCAATGAACTGAACTATTTTCTGGCTAAAATAGTCAAGCCTGATCTAAAATCTAATTCAAGGAAATGTATTTTCTTTGTAAGCTATAGCTTACAACACAGTTCTTCCACAAGTATGGAAAGAAATGGGCCAAAACCAACTGAGATGTTCCTGGCATCATTCAGAAACTGGAATGTGATTGGTGCGACCTTTCATGGAAGTTTCATGTTTATGTTTTATGCCGGGGTGTCAAACTGCCGGCCTGCAGGCCAGTTGCATCATACAGAGGCCCGCGCCCGCTCCAGCAGTGCAAAAAAAGTCGCAATATGTTGTGACACGTCATGTGACACAGTGAGTTTGACACCTGTGGTCTAATGTAAAATAGCTGGATAATTTCACAATACATTAACTGGTTTGTAGTGTACTTGTTAATATTTTGTTAAAAGATTAGAGAATGTTCTTGCTACCATTTTTTAAAACAATTTCTATTGCATTTTTGACATGGGATAAATAAACAGAACTGGCAATATTACAAAAGTGGCCCCCTAAACATTTTTTCATCCCCCAAGTAATATCAACACATTGCTGAAATTTAAATATCACTTCCATCTGTGCTTTTTTCTCTGCTAATGATCAAGTTGCAGCCATCAACATGAGAAAGAAAAAAGGAAGGAAGGAAGGAAGGAAGGAAGGAAGGAAGGAAGGAAGGAAGGAAGGAAGGAAGGAAGGAAAAGAGAGAAAAAGAGAAAGAAAGACTTAATTTGTTCTTAAAAGTAGGCATATGAATTTGAAAAATAGGCATATGAATTTGGAGTGAATCTAATTTCAATTCTGAAAAGTGTTGAATTGATATCATTGCCATCATATAAAACTTGCTATATTGTATATGGGTCTATTTTAGCAAACAGCAAAAATAATAATGTACTTTTAAAAGGAGTGTGAAATGCTTCTGCCAAGCTATAAAGCTGCAGAGAAGTAATATGTGAATATAGCACTTACTTCTCTCCTGATTTAATGAAGGCTCTTGAGCTCCATATCCCAAGAACAGGCAATCCAATATTGAGTGTAAGGAACACTGGAAGTATTCCTTCTTTTGTAATACACTTTATGTTCTCCTTCAAGAAATTATTTTGCAGCTGGCACAATAACCTCATTTCCTTTGTCAAATATGTACATGTGGATCCAACTTCAATAACAGATAAATGCTAAAATATGAAAGTCTGTGAATGTTAGAATTATAGGGAGAAGAAATGGGAAGATGGTTAATTATTGCACCCTACCAGACATTGAGCATGAAGCCATGATTCAGAGGGTAATGAATAAGATGTACATCAAACTTACACATTGCAGATCACTTAAACTCAGATGCAATACACATATAGAAATGCAAGCTGGATTCATGCATTGCTCTAAATAGACATAATTTGTTAACAATGGCTTCTTGAATAAGCCACAATTTCACAATTATAAATGGCAGATTATCTTCCATAGTTTGGAAACCACAATGAATGAATTCACACAACACACTAGGCAAAACTAAATAGATCACAGCATGACCCAGTATTGTATGTGAAAAGAACCATGGGATTTTCTAAAGTGTTGCTGATGCAGGTGCTCCGTCTTATTCATGGAGTTTTATGATGAAATCCAGATGTTACATTCCTTTCAAAGCACCAGATAAATTATATTTCCTTTCCTCCCACCACTAGATTTCCATTTAAGAAGAAAAGACAAGCAGCTGTACGATGGCTTTAAAGGTTTAAAGTAGTAGAAGTCATCTATTTGAAAGCTTCCACAACTTGACTGCTTATCTAAAAAGACGCCTGTACAAATTTATGGATTATATATATAAAACTCCTCAAGAACTCAATGGGACTATAGAAGCACTGGAAGTCAATTCAAGACAGTTCATACAAATGGACATCGTGTGGCACTGTCATGGTTCCGATAGATAAAAGCAGTTAAAAGAACTTCAAGGCAAGATTTCTTTCTTAAAGAACATTTTATTAGGAAACAAAGTATCGGCACTTACCCAAGAATGAGATTACCTCCTCCCAGATACAAAGTAACAAATTGCAATTCCCACCCCGCAAGAGCTGTCATAAATCACATTCCTCAATTAACACAAAAGGTGGCTTTTCTCTCCAGCCTCTCAGCCCGCCAAAATCTTATCAGAACATGTCCTTGAGTTCCCACACTTCTACATTGTTATGGCTAGCTAAACTTTCAGGCATTTACCCCATCCCCCTTCTACATCTGAACTCTAAAAGAATAGAAAGGCACGTTAAAAAAAAAAGTAAAAAATGACTGCTGGTTCTCAGTTGTCAGAGCAACAGCGTTCCAAAGTGATGCACTGTCTTCACTGCTTTTCTATATAGGCTTGAGCCCTCTTGGCCAGATAATCACAAGGACTGGATATGGATACAAGTTCAAGAGTCACCCCTTTTACTTGGATGACACCAAGCTGTATGCTAAGAGTTAACAAAGACATTGACTCACTGACCCACCTGACACAGATTACAGGGAGGACTTTGGAATATCATTCATACTGGAGAAGATAGTAAGCCATACAGACAGATAGTAAGTCAAGAGAGAGAAAGTAGATAAGACCGAAAGGGCAGAACCACCAGTGGGTCACATACCAGAAATACAGATCAGCTACAAGTTAGCTGCAGATGTCTATGCTCTTGTGTATGTGTGCATGTTTGTGAGAGAGACAGAAAGAGAGCAAGGGAGAAGAAAATTCTGGCTAAAGAAATGAAGGTGAATCAAACTGTTCATGTCTTTTAAATTTTCTTCCAGTGCTTTAACCTTGATATCCATAATAAAGAATGGAATATTTAAGGAATTACTGACAAAAATTCTGAGGAAAGTCTTTTGCATGTGTTTCCACCCTTCAGTTATGGTACTGAGCAGAGCCAGTTTGGTCTAATGCAGGGGTCAGCAACCTGAAACAGTGAAAGAGCCACTCGGAACCGGTTCCCTCACAAAAGGAAAAACTGGGAGCCGCAAAAAATGTGTGCGCATGCACGTACATGTGCACATGCGCAGAACAGGGTTTGACTGAAGAGTGGAGCCAAGGCGAGATACGCACCTACCCTGCATATTTGAATTGATTGGTTGAACTTTTTTAGTCCCACTTTTTTTGATTTTTGGACTGCACATGGCAGAGGACTGGGAGCCACAGGAGACGGCTGAAAGAGGGTTGCAGACCTGTGGTCTAATGGTTAAGGCACCAGACTAGAAACCAGGACGCCATGAGTTCAAGCCTAGCCTTAGCCATGAAAGCCAGTTACGTGACCTCTGGGCCACTCAGTCTGTATCAGCCCAACTCACAAGGTTATTGTAGGGAAAATAGAAGGAAGAAGGACTATTAGATATGTTCGCTGTCTGCATAGGCTATACAACTAGTAGACACATACTTAACTAATTTACCAACCCAATTGTCTGTCTGTCAGTTCTGTCTATTAATAGGGATATATAAAGGTTTTTGCTAAAGATCCTGCTGAGAGCAGATTTGGTTTTCACTTGTAGTGGATTCATAACAAGTTGAACAGTAGGGAGAGATCAGTCCTGCTAATGTTGAGGGGGGGGGAGAGAGAGAGACTCAAAAAAGATATGGTAGTGGCACATGGTAGTGGCATTTAGAAACCACCCATCTCACCGAGGGACTCTAAACAATGTAGAATTTAACACGTAAAAAGCATCCATTGGTGTAGAACTCTGCGATGCAAATTGACAAAATATAGCAAGACTAAGGTTTACACCAAGTTATTTTTCCCATCTTATGAAGGCCTTCTTACGCCAGGTGCTATTTTTCCTCTTTATTTATTGCTATCCCTTGTGTTCTCATAGTTTGCTACTGGAACGTTCCTATGCCTTATAGCAATTCACCATCTAGTGATAAGGACAATCTAGTGTAATGCAGTATTGACATTATCTACATTTTTTTCAGATTAGCATTCCCCAGTCTGGTGCCCTCCTCCACCCCTAGGCTGCCAGCAGAATTCCCAGGAGACCTGTCCTGCACTAATGTTGGCTGTCTGGGCATTGCATCCAGAAGGAACCGCTATAGAGAAGATTGCTTTGCTCAAATCTTCTGTGAAGCAAAGCACTCCTTTAGTATTTTACATTGCTCATTTCATATTGTGCTCTTTTATTCAAACAAATATCTGATCCTTGCCCATTTCTTTGTATCAGTTTTAGTTGCAGCCTACAAGACACCCCTCAAAAGCAGATTGTACCCATAATAAGGTACGCAGGTATTTTTAATGCATAACTTAGTGTGCTTTGCAAACCCAGTTCATTCATGCCATGGTTAAATAACAGTTATAATTTAATACAGTCATTGTGTGTGAAACAAGCTTAGGAAGAGGGGAAGACTGGGCTGAACAAAAAATGTTATACAGTATTAGCATAAATGGAGCAACACAAAAATTGATTTTTACCTGAATTTTAAGTATATGTTTTTTATTTATCATTTTAAAGATTTTATAGTGTATTTTAATTATATGTCTGTAAGCCGCCTAGAGCTGCCTCAGTGAGATGGGTAGCATAGAAGTTTAATAATAATTGAAAATAAATACAAAAATAGCATTGGATCGCATCCTCCAAATACAATTCTTAAGAATGATATGAATGATGAACATTTTTCTTTCGAGGCTTAAAAAAATAGTGCAAAACACTCTTTTGCAGATTTGTCAGTACTGCAATTATCATTAGTACAGGACAAGCAATGTAGAATATACCTTCAATCGCATGTTGATTTTACATTCACATCACAAATAACAGGAATTCAAGATGATGTTTATATTAACCTCTCCACTGATGTTCTGCCTATTCTCTAGGCAGTAAGTCTTATGTAGTAAGGCAAAGGGCATTGAAAGTGTTTAGAACAGGGGTGTCCTGGGAACTTTAAGACTTGTGGACTTCAATTCCCAGAATTCCCCAGCCAGTCAACTCTGGGAGTTAAAAGTCTATAAGTCTTGAAGTTCCCAAAGTTGAACAACCCTGGTTTAAAACTTCAAAGACGATGCTGGCATAATAGGGGTGTACAACTTGGAGCATAGCTGCACATAGAGTTCCTAAAGCCATTTTTTGTGTCACTTACATTGAAAGGGGGCAAAAAACGCTTGGTTTCTTGTCTGTTTTTCCTTTTCTTCTTACCCTCCAAATAAAACTTTTTTTTCACTTTGAAAGGTGAGATGTTTAAAATAATCTACTACTACCCATTAAAGCAAAAGCTAGTAGCTGGTGCTGCTATGATTGTTGGATCATGGGTCAATAAGTGTACGGATTTACCCATCTCTCAAAACTCGCTCCAGCACCATTGAGCCTCACTCATACGTACAAAATAGGAGTGTCTTTTGACTGCACTCCCATATTTTCTGTGCAAAGCTGCTCAGCTTTAAATCCATGTTGTGGGACACACACCCCTCTAAATGTCTCTGAACTTCCAGAGTCATGACCATGGTTTGAACATCTCTGCTGTTAACACATACCAAAAATAAGGCTACAGTGATTTTTAAAAGCAAACTCACAAAGGAAAAGAAATGTTGCAATAATGGATAATTCTTAAAACTAAAGAAAAAGTGGGTTGTTTTTTTTAAAAAAAAAGCACTTTAGATTTACCCCTGGGATGATAGGAGAACGTGAATACTTTCTTCTTTATAATCCAGAATTTCTCTCAAGGAAACTTTTTCATCTGACTTAATTCTCACCAATTGAACCTGAGTAAAGCAATCTTGCTGAGCCTTAGGCCGCTAGAGGGCGTGCCAGGGCCATAGCAATTTCCTGCCCTGCTTACGGAAAGAATGCCTATAAGCGCACAGGGAAGGAGACAGAACGGACGGCGTGTCGCGCGTTTTCCTATTCTTGAGTACAACAAATTCTTGCATAACCGGTGCATTTATAGGTCATATTTCTTTGCTTATTGCCTCGTTTTTAACACTGAACCTGGAGAGAATTGGAGCTTCAGTTTAATACCTCCTCTTGCAAAGAGGCAAAGGAAATGACAAGCACAGAAACAAGAGGAACAAACTAGAGGAAAGTCTTTTGAGGCACACGCGCGTTTGTGGGTTGTGTATGTGTACTACATACTATATACTATACATACATACACACAAACACGCAAGGGTATATATATATATACTGTGTTTTGTGTTTCTGTGTTCTTAATTTCCGCCTGTGTGTTTGTGTGTGTGTGTGTGTGTGTGTGTGTGTGTGTGTGTGTGTGTATCAGACACCTACCTCAGGGATCACCTAGCAGGGAAAATACAACCCATCTGCTCCCGCTCCTGTTTTTGTTTTTATATTTAGAAATGACAAAACAGGGATTGTAAATGGCATCTAATAGCTGAAATCCATATTTGTGCTGGTAAATCTGAAATGAAAGTACCTTTTTAACATTTGGGATGGCTGCTAAGAAGCTCTGTAAACTCAGGAAATGAAAGACATGCATGCAGTTGACTGGAAGCAATGGGGGAAATGTGAAATGCTGAGCCTCTTTTAACACAGAACTGATAAAATAACTGACCCTCTCCATTGTATAGTTGGATGAGGTGGGGGGATTTTTTTTCCCCCACCGCACATCCTTCTGATAAATGAAATGAAAAGGCAACATTATTGGGCCACCTGCTTCTAATTCCTAATTGTGGCAACTTAATTCTGAAATTGTTTGTTAGCTGCATAATATTGGAGCCATTAAATATATGAAAAAGCCATTACATTCTTTAAAACATTGCACTGGAAGAGAGAGTGCAGTTTAATATTAATGTTGTGTTTTGATAAAATAACTTTTCTACAGAGGAAATAGGCTAAAATTAAATTTCTGTCTGCAGGGAAGAAAAATCAGAGTGATAAAGAAAAGGGGGAAAAAACAGCAGGGGCATGGCGTTATTGAAACATCCTAAAAAAATGACATTCCAGCTGTTTTGGGGAAAGTTCAGTTATATTTTGGAAAGAAAATAGGTTTCCCCTGCAAATGGTAAGAAACTTTTTTTACAAATAGAAGAAGACCGTTTAACACTTTGTACAGTACATAGATGTGTAGTATTTTCTTTGGAGATTTCTTGTGTTTGCTTACCAATACAGTGTGAGAACAATAAACAATGCCAATACAAAATGCCTGAGATATATTTATTGCTGTGAGAGAGATACAGAGAGAAAGAGCTTAAGCATTTCATATCTCTTGGCAATGGATATCAGAAGTATGTAAGCACTCGACGTGTGATTGTTCTCATGTTCCTTATTTTCATTTATTTGTAATATTTATTGGCTTGTGGGAATTTTTAAACATACAGTATCAAGTATATAAATGTATATTTCAACATTTATTTTCTGTGCTTTGATACATGGAGGTTTGGTTCTTCATCTACCTATCTACCAATCAAGAATTAAAAACAGTAGAAAGACCATTCGCAACAACGTTATATTATGGAATGGAAAAAGTGGATTGATTATATCCAGAACAAATATAGGACCAAAAAGTTTCACTTAGCATTTGAATAAGTTTTTTTCTTTTCTTTTTTATGTGATACTAGTATTGCTTGTAGTCATCTCATATGAGCTAGAGTGCGTTAGACTTAATAGTTTATTGTTGTTAACATATGGTTGTTTATGATTGTTTTTTGCTTTTATACCTTGTATTTAGCTCTGGGAAGTCGGGGAGGGGGGAAGGGGGGAGGGTTAGGGAGGGCTAGGAAGGGCTGGGTGGAGGGAGGGGGGGAGGGATTGTTAAAGATAAAATGTATTGTAAAACTTTTCATTAAAAAAAAGAATTAAAGACTAGGAATTCTAGTTTATTGAATAACTAATCAGAAACTTTCTCATTGTTTAGCATTTTGTTAAAAACTGAATCTTTAACGGGAAATTAGCAGAAGTACTTAGATAAATATGGAGAGCGCTCACAAATAGAAACATTATTCCTATTTTTTTATATAAGGTGGAATGCATCCCCTAAGATGATGCATTTTGCAACATGGGTATGCAAAGCAACAAGTGTGAAAGCAAATAATGCTCCCTTTCAGAAATGGATTAATATGTAAATATCATATGCATGCATATGTTGATGCTGAACCCTGTGCCCGTATAACCACTTCATATTAGTATGTCAGTATTTCTGTCCTTCGTCTCTTTTTTTAGTACTTGCTGCAGTGAAATTATTTAAACTCAGTGTTGATTGAGTTAGTAACTGTATTATTCCATAGGTACATATTTTACATGTTTTTATCATACAGGCATAATGCAGTAGTTTATGACCCAGACTAGAGAAAATTGGGTTCAGGTCTCTGGGTGACTTTCAGCTGTTCATTCTCAGTTCATTCTACTTGAAATGCTTGTTATTCTGAGAACAGTCACAGGAGACCCCCCCTCCCATTAAAGCATCAGGAGTTATCAGAGGAAAAGCAGAATAAAAATTCAGTAATAAAGTAGGTTTCTATAATCAAAAAATGCACTCTGCATAACAATTTCCATCCATAAATAAAAAATACAAAGTAATTATGTAATGTCAAAATAACAAATTATTAACTCAGTTTAAGTATCTGGTACACACCTGGTTTTCCTCTTAGAGATTTCCTAGCATTCTTTGAAATGGATTAAAAAGATAACATCAATAAAAAAATTCTGTTTCTTTAGAGCAAATTTGTTTCATGTACCTCTATGTTTTATTCATTTTGGTGAGAAAGGAGATATTCTCTTAAGAGTGCAAATCTCAACATGAAAAATAAAATAAAATTTAGCTTGTCCTGGGTTGAAGCTGCCCCTGGCCTTCCAACAGCAGCAAAAGCCTTGTCAATTTGAAATAAAAAAAAGTAATAACTTTTCTGTGATATTTTTTTTGCTACACTGTGGTGGCCAAATATCTATTTCCATAACTTCCGTGATTGGCTGGGAAATAATTGTACGAGTATACATAGAATGAGTGATGAAGTAATCTACATAAAGAAGAATTTAGCAAAAAGCAAACCTTTTTCCTTCTTTGGTGGTGAAACCACAGAAAAGACTAGATGTCTTTATTTTGTGCCTATTGTCCAGGAATTATGAACATGTAATCCTCTACACTGCTGAGTTAGTAGATTAACCAGTGGCACCATATATGGAGAACAATTCTTATATGGTAGATTTTTTTTAATAAGGACGGAACAAAGTAAATGAAAACAAACCAACAATCCTAACTAAGTCTGCTGAATTTCAGAAGTAAATGAGAAGGAGGCCAAGGAGAATCGTAGCTCATTGGACCAGCATATGCTTTGCATACAGAGGTCCCAGGTTCAATCCTTGGCACCTTCAATGGGACCCTGCTTCCAGCAGATGTTTTGACTCCAGAACCCAACATGTTAATAACATACATGCCTCTCCCTTGTATTAAAAGACTTTAATGCAGTAGAACTGGAGGAGACAATTATCCTGACACTTTTGGAGAGACATTCCTGAGCAGAGGATGCTAGACTATAATAGGCCAATGATCTGATACATTTCTTAAAGCCAATTCAATATGATCTTCAGTAGTGGTTGCTTCATTTTGTAGGAAGAAAAGTCTTCATCATGGTTCCATCCAAGCCGGGGATAAACAACATGGCAACTGCTTTGGGAAGAAGGTTGTAGTTTATTACAGGGAAAAGCCAGACAGAATGATGGATCCAACAGAAAAAAGGACTGACCACACGTGGGTAGTAGGTTTTTATACCCCCCTGGACTCTATTGTTTGGAGTTATTTCTGGTTCCTGTTTGAGGCTATTTCCTGTGGGTCCTGAGTCCAAGTGTGCCCTTCTAGGAATCTTGCTGGTTGTGGGTATGTCCCAGCCTTTGCTTCCCTGGGTCTGGAGTATGTAGATGGGAAGGAGACCTGAGACTATTGAGAAAACTGGACATGCTTTCCTGGCTCTTCAATTTCTTTTTAGGAAATATATTTTTCTGCCCTTTTAATATTTCCTTCTCTGGGGAGCTGACTTCCCTCAATTTTATCCCATAACTTCAGACTGATATTGATAATTGGTATGTCTGACAACATCTGCTTTGAGAAATGCTTACACCAAGCAAGGATTTAGCCTTTTGCACTTTTCAATCTGCAAATATGACCTTTTACTCTATGATCTATTAATGACTACTGTTTCACTCATTATAAATAGCAGCTACCCAGATGGATTAAATCCCAAAGAAAATTATTAGAATACTGGGCAACAAACTTTGAGTGTAACTAATAGTGAACCTCTACTTGATTGTTGTGGAAAGCTGAAGTGAAGGGAGATTTTAATTAATATTCCAAGTTTTCAGAAAAGTTGGAGCCTTCCAGCTAGAAACTGAAGAAATTAGGAAGACAAAGACCCTTAAAATCTACATACCCCACCCAAACTCTAAGACAGGACATAATAGGATTAACCCACCAATACCAAAAGGGCACACTCAGACTCTGGTCAAAGTACATGACACAGGAAATACAAAGCCTCAAACAGGAACAGGAAGCAACCTCAAGAGCCCCAGAAGGTATAAAAGCCCACCACTCTGCTCCATGTAGTCAGTTGTTTTTCCAGAGCCATCTTTCTGTCTGGCTCTGCTCTTCAATAAACTACAACCTTCTTTCTAAAGCAGTCTCCATGTTGTTTATTCCCGGCTTGGACTGGACCCTGATGAAAATTTTTCTTTCAACAAAGGCATGAGCGATTCTGATATCCAAATTAGAACAATTGCTTAAATCAGTTTCTAAAGGAGTACTGTCAAGATTCATTCAGTATCTCTTTATATATAAGCTAAAAAAAATTGATCCTTCTTTAGTTGCTTGGACCTCTTTAACTCCAAGCACCAGATATTTGCAAGGTTATCAGCAATTCTGCTATAGAATATATTGATTGCATATAATAAAAATCTTTGTTCCTGGACCAACCTACTCTATACCTGTTCCCTAACCATCCAGGTATTTTCTTAAATTTGCTGCTTATTCTGAAAAATTGGTTTAGTTGGTTGCAATCTGCTCATTTTCCTTATTATCCACTGATCACTCCAAATACCATGATCTGCATTTCCTTTGGTCTGATCTGCTTTTCTTATCAAGAGCCCATTCAGTAAAAAAAATCTCTTTAAGTGCACCTAGACTTTATTTTATTCAAGTCAAATTATGTCATTAGATTCTAGATTCTTCAGATAAGATCAGTACTCAGCATCTACTGCATCACATTGATCCATTTAGTCTAGTAATCTCTAGCATCTCTGAAATATCTAAAAAGTACTACCTGACTGAACTGCAGGATTAAATTTGTGACTTTCTGCATATTTGACAACCTGGGTATTTTCTGCTTCTATTTGTAACCCATCATTTTCTAATGAAAATATTCCAATTATCTGGTTGCATCAATGCTGTATCAGAAAAATCATTGCTTTAAAATGAATTAGATTTATTTTCTGTATAAGTACGCAACTGAAAGCACAGTTGCAGTCCCTAAAATAAGTGCTGGAGCTGTTTAATACTTGAAATTTGATTTCCAAATTCGTCTCAGATTGTAGATGGGTGCAAATACAGTAGATGCCTTCTGCAGCTACACCTTGATATTTATGAATAGACATGGTTGCTTTAAAGAGTTGAGTCAGGTACTATATTTGTGTTCATTCCCAGGCCAAAAGATCTTTCTGGGATTGAATCTGAAGAATTGTACAGGGTAACAAAAACATCCTACTCCAAGGAAGTATTCTCTGTCGGTTTATATATAGCATGACACTAAGTTGTGGTTTGATTCAACCATGGTTTATTCACAATAGCTATATTCACAGGTAATGTTGAACCATAACATATAATGTTTAGGGCAATATGTGACTCTTGATATCTTTTCTTTAATATAACTTTCTCCAACCTCTTATCTTCAAAATGCGTCATATACTAGTTATAACTTCCAATACATCAGACTTAGGAAAAGATACACTAGTTCAGGCAAAGGTGATACTGCAATGGAATATTGACTGTGATTTTTCCTGCATACTGCCTCTATTAATAAAATCTATAACCAACAGAGTCCCTGTTAGACAATCCCAAAGCAGGGAACAATTAAATAAAAATAAATAAAAGTGTCAAACATTTTTTTTTTAATCCCATTTATATCCCGCCCTTCTCCGAAGACTCAGGGCGGCTTACAATCTAAAGCACAAATCAATGTGCTTAGCAATAGCCTTCATATTATGTATATGCCTGCTTATTAGGGCTTTCGCCCCCCCCCCAAGCGGCATTATTACAAAGTCAGCTTAATTGCCCCCAACAATCTGGGTCCTCATTTTACCTACCTTGGAAGGATGGAAGGCTGAGTCAACCTTGAGCCTGGTGGGACTCGAACCTGCACTAATTGCAGGCAGCTGGTGTTACTTAAGGAGGCATTAGCCCACTGCTCCACCAAGGCTCTTTTATGAATAAACCAGCCCTCTAAAATCCCACATATCAGAAACCACAAAATTACCAAAAATCAAACACTGCAAAAGGAAGCACAATTGGACAAATTTACCCTTCATCCTGGATAAGTGGATCTTAAAAGTTCACAGGGTTCAGTGGTAATCACCCCTGAACAATTGAAGGAATTCCACAACTGGGGCATTTCCATCACGAACGTCCTTTCTTGAATCTCTAGGAAGCTAATTCCCTGGTAAAGGCAGCATCTTGAAATGATACCCCCCCCATCCCCACCCAAGACTAAAGTTCCTTCGATAGGCAAGGACATAAGGGAGGAAATGCTGTTCCAGATATCAAGATCTAAGCTGGATGTCATTGTACATATAGCTTCCAGTGTGAATCAAGCCCTTGGGGTTCCTTCTAGTAGCTTTCTTTTGGAAAGCTGTAGACAGTTAACACAGTTATCAAGACAGTGGCTCACATACTTATACGTGGTGAAAAGGAACACCGTATAGCATTGTATTATAAATCCCACTAAATATAGTGGGATTTGCTTTCAAACAAATATTGGATAAAAAGGATCAGGTTGCATTTAAACTTCATCCATACCCAAAGGCATCAAGTTTTCCTCGAAAAGTTAAATGCTCCAATCCTAAATAATTTGGATTGCTTTCTTCCTGCATAAACATATTCTTCAGATATATCTACAGCCATTTGGAAATAGGCTGATCAGACCTACAGAGTGACTCCTATGCTGACGTTTAAAGATTTGTACCAAGGGTATCTTTATTAATGAAATTCAGATAAAGCTTTACAAATCTGGTAACCAAAAGATGGCAGGTAAATTATTTGGATGCCTTTAGAGGGTGTTGTTGCCTTCCTTTTTTTTTAAAATTTCATTGTATTTGGCCAAGCAATGGATTGGAAAGGGGCATATTCTTAACTTATTTCCCTCACAAATTTACACAAGGCTTTGTTTCAAGCACTCAGTTTGTATTAATAAGAGGTGCAAAAAATTAAAAGCCATTCAATATATACATGGATCTTATCAAATTGAATGGTTGGCCTAATACCACGCAGTTCTACTCAGAAGTAAGGCCTTCTCTCGTCAGTGAGACTGAAGATCACAGATTTTGCAGCTAGCCATTGTCTGCTCATTTTGTATGGTTTTTATTAAAAAAAACAACCTGAAACATGTTCAGGCTCTAAAAGCCAAGCAAAGAATGCAGCTAGGGTATATTTAATGTTCACGTAGAATCGAAGCACATGCCCCAAATCTTTCTACCCCATATTCTTCTTTACAAATTAAATAACAGCATTGCTGGATGGGAGAGGGGGGGGAGGGGGCAAGGCAGCTGTAATTTTGTGATTCCTTTTGTGCATGATGGTTGATGTTAAACTTTTCCTTGCACCAGTTCTCTCTATGAACTTCCCTAGATGTACACAGTTTCATCCATATAGCTATGATTATAATTATTTTTATTAAAAAATGAAAGGGAAAAAACAGGGGAAATATTTTGAAAGTCAATTAGAATTTTGTGTACGTTTTCATTTTTTAATGATAAATTAAGTTACTAATTTTGTCCGTGCTCTTTGTAGACACTGCAGGTTTAATTGCTAATTGTTAACTGCGAATGAATACATTTGCATATTAATTAGCTCCCAATTTACATTTTTAATTTGCTTCCTTCAAAAGGTGCAAGATAAAAGGTCGCGTTATTTTAAATAATTTATGCTTTATTGCATGAAATACACTAATATGAAATGTGCCTACTAATTTTAACCCCTTTCCTGAGAAGGGAAAGGAGAGAGAGAGAGAGAGAGAGAGAGAGGAAAGAGAAAGAAAGAAAGAAAGAAAGAAAGAAAGAAAGAAAGAAAGAAAGAAAGAAAGAAGAAAGAAAATTAAAAAGGAATAAAAAATAAGGAGGAGTTTTGAAAAATGGCATTATATTGTGTTCATTTAGAGAATAATTTTTTTTCTCCATAAATAGATCTGTTTAAATAGAAATATGTTATTTTCTTTTTTGTCATTTTTTTCAATTGTCTTTGTTTTAAGAATGAAACTGCTGCTAAAAGGATATTAACTGCTATTGTTTCTGACAGAGGATTAAGTGGAGAAAAAAGGATTTCTTCTTTTCCTACTATCCAGCTCTGTCCCATGTCAATAAAATAAAGACAGATACCATGTCAAAAGTAATATACCACGTTTTGCCTATCAAATAATTTGCTTTCATTTACATGATCAGTTGTGGATGAAAAAAGAGGAGAGAAGCTTTTGATTATGGGATGAGTCCTTCTGAAGGAATGCTTCTTTGTCTATTTTAAATAATCACAAATTGTTTTGCAAGGAATTTTCAGCAAAGCTGCTACGTAGATTCCTTTTCACTATATACGTAGACTGAAACATGCTTATGATTTTCTCACAGACTTCTGCAATAGATGTTAAAACACATGAAAAGTTCAGATGAGATCATATCATTTCAGTAAGTATGCAAAATGCTGCCTTTCCCCCCCCAAATGTTGATGTTTCTCAAAAGAAAATTGCAGTAAAATTAAGTGTTAATTTGCAGGGAAACACTCCTACAAGGTTTTTTTTTAATTCTAAGAAACTATTTTCTGTGACATCACCTCATACTTGAGAAATGAACAACACAATACTTATCATTTTTTGTAATTTGGAGATGATAAAATTTACAAAACTAATGTCAGAGACACTTCCACATTAGATAAAACCAAACAGATTGTTTCGTTTTTAAATGCAATATACAAGTATGCATATTATATATTTATATACACTGAAAATTTTGTCTCCTTTTATGCATGTTAGATATAAAACAGAATTGCTGTAGTGGCATTTTCTTTCTTTCTTTCCTGAATAAAGCTAATTTAGGAAGCATGACTGATACAGATGAATAAGTTTTGAAATTTACCTAAATAAATTTGCAATGTCTAATGTAGAAAATGTGAATTGGAACATAGTTATATTGCAGCATTCAAATTTTTATGATATAATTTTGCAGTGGAACATTTACACAGTAATACACAAAATGTTTATCTGTGTAAAAATAATATAGCCAAAATATTATACAAGGAATAATTTGTAAATGACTGTGCATTTGCCAAAAGTAGATGCATAGATACATGCATATTAGAGAAAGAATAAATAAACATGCATACAGAATTTGGTAAAGACATTCACAAACTGTTGCAAAATGATCCCAAAAAAAACTTAATGAAAGAGAGAAAAAATTGCAATAGAATTTTTATCAATTTAAGCTAGATTCTGTAGCAAAGAGGCAAGGCTAGAAAAGATGTGTAACTCTTTCCTATTGGCCACTTTATTTTACATTTCTCTGAGACAACTTCACCATCATCTGGAAAAGGTTCCTAGTACATGTTTTGCAAAATCCTTTTTTAGGAAGTCCATGAGAAGAAAGCACGGAGAGAGCATTTGATGCAGTGAAATGGTGGGAGGAGAAAGGATAAAATAAAGCACCTTACTTGAATATCAAAGAGGGAATGCTGATTTAATGGCACATCATCAGTCAGAATCAATTTATATAAATAAAGATTACTTCCTAATTGAGAAGAAATAGAAAATGTAGTGATTGAATTGTTGGGAATTTTTAACAAATTCACAGAGTGAATTTGCACAGAATTATCCAAAAATTTATTTCCTTGGAATGAGAATCCAAAAGTGCTTTTTCAAAAGACAACTGAACTTTCTTTGTTTTTCCTTGAAGACATTTTAACTCTTATCCCAGAAACTTCTTGTCAAAGTTCTGAACTGAACTAGCTTCTTGGATGAGACCTGAAACATTTTCAAGAAAAAAGCAAAGAAAATCCAGTTGCCTTTTGAAAAATCACCTTTGGGACAACCATGACCTGGATGACTGAGAATCTTCATAGACACTTGGAATGAGATGTTAGAGGCATAGGACATTTTCGTTTCTATTCACACACCATGGAACATTAAAACTTAAATATCTGAACCTCATTAGGTAGATATTTTCTGAAGATGTTTCCATAATAGGGTTTTCATCTCCAGCAATCCTGTCCAATTTTTTTCAGGATGGGACTTCAAAACAGTGCATATTTACCGCATTCCTTGTTGCACAGAAGTGGCAAATAATGCAATATTTATTAACTATGAAAAATAATTAACAGTGACCTAAGTCAGTGCTTTTCAGCTCGTGGTACGCATACCACTGGTGGTACTTCGGCACCTGGCAGATGGTATGTGTACGACGGGTTGAAAAGCCCTGTTTAAAAAAAGTGTAAAAAAAAGTGTAAAAGTGTAGCGGGGGGGATAGGTTGAAGCGGAGGCAGCATCGCACAGGCCTATGGGAGAGTCGGCTGAAGCTGTGGTGTTGCCGGGGCTCTGCTGAACACCCAGCATGTGTCTCCAGCTGATTGGCGCTTCCGTGAGCAGTGCGCAGCCTGGGGGAATAGAGACAGCGGGAGCTGCACCAAAGAGAAAAGCAGGAGGAGGGGGAGAGAGGAGAAGCGTAGAAAAGGAGAAGGATTTGGTGGGAAAGGGAGAGGAAAAAAGACGATGGGGAAAGAGAAGGGGACGGAGAGAGATGGAGCAGCATGTAGCCTGGGGGAGAGGAGTCAGCTGGAGCTACACTGAAGAGAAGAGGAGGAGGAGGGGAGAGAGGAGAGGATATAAAAGGAGGAGATTTTGGTGGGAAAGGGAGAGAAAAAAAACGGGGAAAGAGAAGGGGATGGAGAAAGAGAGACGGAGAAGAGGAGAAGCTTCTTTGAGACAAGCAGAGGAAGAGAAGGGGATAGAACAGTGCAAAGATTAATGTCAGAGAAACAGGCATAAGTTTCCCTTTAAAACTGTGGTAAGTGGTTGTACAGATAGTCCTCAACCTACGACCACAATTGAACCAAAAATTTAGGTTGGTAAGTGACAAATTTGTCAAATGAGTTTTGTCCCATTTTATGACTTTTCTTGCCACATTTGTCAAATGAATCATTGCAGTTGTTAAATTAGTAACACGATTGTGAATCTGGTTTCCCCGTTGACTTTGCTTGTCAGAAGGTTGCAAAACGGGATCACGTAACCCTGGGACACCGCAACCGTCATAAATATGAATCAGTTGCCAAGCATCCGAATGTAAATCACGTAACCCTGGGGCCATGCTACAATGGTCATAAATGTGAAAAATTGTCACTTTTTTCTGTGCCGTTCTAACTTTGAACAGTCACTAAGCAAAGTGTTGTAAGTTGAGGACTACCTGTACTTTTATCACTTTTTTCCTTTTTTTTTTTCTTTGTCATCAAGTTTTTGAAACATTGCTAAGCGACTGGTGGTACTCACATATTGCCATATCCTAAAAGTGGTACAATTGGTGAAAAGGTTGAAAAGCCCTGACCTAAGTAATATCTGCCAGACTGAATGTAGTAAACTGACCTATACAATTTTCGTAGTGAGGAAACTCTAAGGCACATATGCAACCATATTAGATATCCAAGGTATCTTCTCCCCTGAAAAATTCTCCACAGGGGATAAGCGGGCAGAATAAATGAGAAAAATCAATGTCTGACTGGACACTAATGCATGGTCTCTTCCCTCTGACCCTCACCTAACACATGACTTTGTTTTCTGGATTGACATACTAGCTATTGTTCTTGTGCATCTTTGGATCTGCGTAGCTCTTTCTGGAATTAGATCTCTGACTGTACTTGCAGTTCTTCACCCTGTCCCTTCCTTCCATCCTGCAAAAGAGGAAATTCTGCATTTCATCGTGGAATGCAGTTAAAAGCCAGAGTTCAGAGTTTTTGCTGTTGTCCTTTTCTACTCTCTCAGGGAGAACATATGAGGATGAGGATGATTGTGCATATATGCACAGAAAAGAATTGATGAGTCAGCATGTATAAGTTTGTGAGAATCTATTCTCGTGAGTATTTATTTATTTATTTACTTACTTACTTACTTACTTACTTACTTACTTACTTACTTATTTGAATGAATAGATCTCCAAGCCACACCCAGAGACAGCTTTAGTCGCACGTCTCTTTAAGTATCCATCCATTAATGTATCTGGCTTCCACTCAGTAAACGTGGAGCTATTGCAAACTGGGAATAACTGCAGCTTAACTCTTTTAACAATTTCTGCAATCTTTTGTAGTGAGACATTATGTAGTCAGCTCCACTTCCCCTGGAGGAGCAAACTGGACTACTAAAAAAGTCTCACCACCTAACTTTTCAGTTTTTAGACCCAAAAGATAAGGAGCTGGCAGTTCTCCAATTTAGAACATAAATGTTTTATCTTTTAGTGACTCTAGGACTGTACTGAACACTGATCCAGTAGGGAGGAGGCAAAAGAGTGTTGTGGGTACGGTAAAGAATGGGATATTCTTTCCCATAACTTTTAGAGCACTTTATTTAAAATTGTGAATTGTATTTTAATGTAAACATCGTATTTCCTGCCTCAAAGTGATGGCGAGCCATTCCATTGATGTTTATCAATCATGCTTGAAAGCACCTGCAGTGATTGCAGCAGCTGCTTTCAATCAGAATAGAGCTGGAAGGGATCTTGGAGGTGTAAGAGTCCTTACCAACCCCTGATTCCAGAACAGAAAAACAAGTTGTAGAACTCACAGGAGGCTGGCTTCAGAAAAGGAACAATCTGGCATGCGTTTAATCACACAACCGCAAACAAAGTTAGCACTGGGAGCAATCCCCTCTGAGCTTTTCCCACCTGGCTCCACCCCCCACCCACCTAACCAGCATCCGGTGGCTAATGTGATGAGAGCAGAAGTCTGGTTCTCTGCTCTGTTTCGCCATTTGGAACACACTGCCAGCGCCTGGCCTCCCGGTGACGCTCCAATGCCGATCAGCTGCTTGTCAGACATGCAGCATGGTTTCAGATCCCTGATGCCTTCCCCATGCCGAACAGCTGTCTGGCGGACCAGTCGTGGAACCGTTCAGCTGTTTGGTGGCGAACGGGTAAGACCTTCCTCCTAGGCCACATCTTCATCTCTTTCGGGTCCCTGAGACCTCCCTGCGCCAAACAGCTGTCCAGCAGGCCAGCTGTGGAACCGCTCAGCTATTCGGCGGCGAACGGGTAAGACCCTCCTCCCAGGCTTCGTCTTTGTCTCTCCCCCTCCCTTCAATGTCGAGCCCATGGGGCTTGACAGGAGGTCTTCTAATCCAGCCCCCTGCTCAAGCAGGAGACCCTATACCATTTCAGATCAGTGGCTGTCCAGTCTTTTCTTAAAAACCTCCAGTAATGAAGCACACACAACTTCTGGAGACCACCTGTTCCACAGGTTAATTGTCTTCACTGTTAGGAAGTTTCTCCTTAGTTCTAGGTTGGTTCTCTTCTTGATTAGTTTCCATCCATTGTTTCTTGTCTTGCTCTCTGGTGCTTTGGAAAAGTAAGTCAATCCCCTCACCTTTGTGGCAGCCCCTCAAATACTAGAATACTGCTATCATGTCACCCTTAGTCCTTCTTTTCTCTACACTGGCCATACCCAATTTCTGCAACTGTTCTTCATATGCATGTTCTGCTGCTATGAGCTAATAGCTTCCTATTTCCTGCACTTTTCTTCTCCAGAGGCCTCTGGTCTTCCTTTTATCTTCACCTCTCTTTATTGCAAAACTTCTGCCTTGATCTACTTGTGTTCCCTCTGTGATCCTTGACTTGGTTCCAGAATGGGACAATACCACAGTCCATATATAGTGCTCTTAATGAAATGTGGCCCTTTCCTGAATTCTCTTCATCATTTTTAATCTAATTTCTTGTATTATGTATTAGATGTCATTGCAATGATCATGCACATTCTTTCACCAGTGGCAGAGTTGAGAAAATCTGTAAAAATATGTGGGTTTTTTCCCTAATAGAATCACATAGGGCAGTTTCCTTCCCTCTCTGCATATTATTGATAGGATAAAGGTAAAGGTAAAGGTTCCCCCGCACATGCATGCTAGTCATTTCTGACTCTAGGGGCCGGTGCTCATCTCCGTTTCAAAGCCAAAGAGCCAGCGCTTGTCCGAGGACATCTCCGTGGTCATGTGGCTGGCATGACTAGACGCCAAAGGCGCACGGAATGCTGTTACCTTCCCACCTGAGTGGTCCCTATTTTTCTACGTGCTTTTGAACTGCTAGGTTGGCAGAAGCTGGGACGAGTAACAGGCGCTGTAGTGTATGCTGCTAAGCATACACAGGAAACACCAGCACAGCAGGGGGCTGGACAGCTCCAGGCTATAACTGCTTAGGCGGGAAAGCCTGAATAGAGTGAGTCATTGACAGCCCCAGGCATGGTCAGCTCTGGCGGGAAGCCAGGGTTTAAACCTATTGGCCACCTGCACTGGCGGGAAGCCCAGGTTCAAATCTGTTGGTCACCATTCACCTGGGCAGGTATAAGAAACGACAGGTAAACCCCTTTGCCCCAACTTCATTCCTGATTCAAATAAAGAAGTACTACCCAGCTCAAGTGTCCGTCTCTCTGTGCGACCACGCGACATTGCAGGCGCTCACTCTGTTACACGGCACTCGGGATTCGACCCGCCAAACTGCCGACCTTCTGATCGACAAGCTCAGCGTCCTAACCCACTGAGCCACCACGTCCCTTATTGATAGGACAGGCAGTGCATATTTGGATATACAGTAGAATTAGTAGATGTAATGGAGAAAGGGAATTCAACTCAAGTCTTCCAATATTCTTTGTAATTTGCAATCCCAGTTTATAAATTAGTTCTGAGTTTTCTTCAGCTGAGGACTAAATGCCCAATAGATTAATGCCATGTACAGATTTATAGACCTTGTGGAAAATTTGTGATTCTTACTTGATTGGTGGTAAAATCTGGAGAAGATAGCACAACCATCTAAGATCATTCCAGTGATAAGTGATTATTATTTTAGGGCAGAAGGGATCTTCTCCTACTGAGATGGTTGTTGTATAATTTATTTTAGTTGCAAAAAAGTTTAGAACAGTTAGCAGTAGGCACAAAACTAAGAAGATGGTAACCCTGGGTTAAAATTGACTTTTACATTTTTTTCTTAGCCATTATAAAAACACATACACCTATCAATGTCATGCAGCAAAATGATGCTTCTTTCATTTCCTATGTTGCATGCTGATAACACTTCTTAAAAAGGTTCTGCATTTAATTGTTTATTACTTGATTTTTTAAGCTACTTAGGGTTTTTTCCCCATCTCAAACTCCACAAGAAATAATAGCAGTTAAGTATTAATCCCCATTGTTATGCCAGGTGTAGACAAAAATGATATATTTCTAGTTTATTAGCCCATTTCCTAAATTTATAGAGTTGTTTTTTTTCTCACCATGTCTCTCCCCTTCCAATTTGAATTTGTCCATTTAGGGTCACCCGCATTAACAAAACACTTTAATTACGTTTCATGCATACAAATTCACAATAAACTAAATGAAACCAGAGCGCTGGTGAGTGGAACATCTAGGACGATTGGAAACTAATTAGTTTAGCACAGTTGCAATTTGATAAAGCGGGGGGGAAATTAATGTCAAACTGAGGATTGTTAGAAAATGAATTGTCATTGATGGAGATGAGTTGAATTTCCCATACACCCTCTGTACACAAGAACACAAAATGGTTACTTGGGTACAGCAGATCTTGACTTTTACATTATGTTGCAAAGGTTGATCATTCATGGCAGCTATCAAGATCCTAAATTCTTTTTGATTTACCTGAATATTTCAACAAAGCTTCATGGGAGCTTAGGTGCATTGTAACACATCTTTTCTGTTGATGCTAAAATAGTATTTATAACATGGAGCTTCTAGAACAAAACATAGGAAGAAAGCAGCAGCCATTTTTATTTATACAAAATTTATACAAAAAATTATTTAACAATTGCAACCAATTCTACCTGGGACAAATTTCACGTCAATTAAAAACCAGAATATATGAACACCACCTGGCAGACAAACTCCATGATCCCAAATCCTAATCTCTACCCACTCTGACACTGAACAGCTTCAATATGATTGGAGCAATACTAGAATCATTGGCCACGCTACCACCTGCCACACTTGTGAGTTCATCGAAGCCTGGCACTCATTAGCAACTCCAACAACAGACACATCAACCTACAGTCTCTCAGAATTCAAATCAACTGCACAGTCAGCCAATGATGGCACCAACCCTTAACCAACCCACACGAGCCCTCCCCCCCAAGCCAGCACTTCACCTCCCAGTGACCCTAACCTGACATGACCTTCCCATCACAAGACCCTTCTGATGTAACCCACACCTGACCCATCACAAGACCCATCACGAGACTCTCACTTGACACACCCACACCTGTCCTGTCAAAAGACCCATCAAGAGACCCTCACCTGATGCGACCTTCCATCACAAGACCTACTGACTACACAAAGCCTTTATTATCAGAAGAACATGGACACTGACATCCCCTAAGATATTACCTAGCCTGGTAATGAAACGTTCAGAAACCAACCCACAAGCTCGGAGAATGAATCTTCGTCAGAATGTATCAGTATAGTATCAGATAAAATGGAATAGCAGTCTTTTCTAAATCACCTTCTTGAGAAATACTGCAATGATCAAAAGACAAAAAAGGAAGCATTGTAATTCTGAAATTTAGAAAAGAGGGCAAGATTTTAACATGGCATCCATCCTTGCCAAAGTACAAATAAGGAACAGTTCTATAAAAGGTTCTTCCAGATGTTAACAGCAATTGCAAAGGAGGAAATAATAATCATAGGAGATATGAATGGAGTGCTAAATCCAAGCTTAGGTAATTATCCCTAGGATGAAAAAAGGGAAGGTTTTTCGGTATATGGAGATATTAGCTTTGACCAATTAAAGAATCCACAAGTGAGAAAGTACTTTTTTTTTTAGTAAGACAGCACATATACTCAATATACTGTATGTAGTGGATCTCTTAAAACTCTTGTACCACCTATCAGAAAAGTGTAGGGGCCATGTCCCTATTCTAATATCTTCTTTTTAGGGGCAAAACAATTACATTTTAGAGGGATAATGAATGAAACACTGTTACTTCAAGAAAGCATACTGCAGAAATGGCAAGACAGAGAAGGTTTTTCAAAGAATCTCCTTTTATAATATTTTTTCAACCTTTTTTGTTTTTTGCTTTTTATTTTTTAAAAAAACAAAACAAAACCCAAGTATGTATATGTAATTTTAGAAAATAATTTTATTATTAAGATTCATTTCTACACAAGCATCCAACTCCCTTTATTTTTATTTTTATGCTTTGCTTTTATAAAATAAAAGGCTCCTTCCACTCCCAAGCCACAGAAACCTAATTAATTATCTAAATTTCTCTGGTTTGTATCCATTAAATCTGAGTTAGTCTGGATATTAGTGAATCTAAAAAAAAGACCCACAATACTCCCTCCCCAAGAGGTATCATTTCAAACAACTTGAAGCTATAGTTCATTAGGAGTTGCACCTTCAAGGTGCTGAGATGCAGTTCTCTTTTCTTGTCTTTTTATTTAGTGGCCTCTCAGTTCTAGGCAATGTTGAATTATAGGAATTGTTTTCCCATCAAATGTTGACCAAGTTGACCACTCGGAGTCTTTGATGGACTTTTAACCATTCAAAACAGCTCTACTGAATGACAGTGATTAGATGATATGGCTGATGAGGAATCATTTTCAGTCTCTAATCTAAAAATTCACTTGCAGGTTCTTTTTTTCTCTATTCAATGATAGTTGTGCAGTTGGCTGCACATTAAACATCTTCATGTGAAATGAAGTGTTTTGGGTTTTTTCCCCCTGCCATCCTGATCTCTGAGGTTTGCGTTTCTCTTTCACAGTTATCAAGAATTTAAACGGCAAGCATAGCCTCATGCCTTCGTGCTAATTGACCTTCACAATCCAGGAAGAAACAAGACATGGTCTCTTTAATCACAGCACTGTCTTTTCTAATGTATGCATTTTATGGCCTCTGATGTATGTGGCTCCATTAGTGTCTATGAACATAGAACAATGAAGCTAGTTAATGTATTATTTATTTTATTACCCCTTTGTATCAACTGCCTTTTTCTAATTTGGAATGTTATATGCTTTAGTTCTGTAATGGTTTTATAATGTGCACACAGTCCAATAATTAAAAATATATATCTTGATCCTTCACCTCAAAAGCCAAGTTTATTTACCCTGGCTGATGCAGTCAGTCTTGGATCTGGTAAAGGTCCATGGGCTTCTTATGCCTTTTTAAGACTTCGTTCTTGAGGTCCAGACTGGGCTGGGCTAGACCATTCCATCAATCAAAGACTAGTTTAGCATTGCAGTTTAGACTCATCAGCTACTTGAGATAAAAGAATTTCACCCATTCTGAGTTGTTTCAAGTGACTGGAGTCACCAGGGGTTATCAAGAACAAATAAAACCAAATCATGACTGCTTTTTCAATATAGTGACAAATTTAATTGACCATCAGAAGGTGATATACCTAAATTTGCAGTCCCTCTTCAGCACAACTCCAGTTTTCTGAGATCCCCACACAAAGGCACACAACATGAAATTAAAAATGTAAAGAGGAGCCCAGAGTACTGGTTGGATTCCAGTCTTTGATTGGTCTCTTAGAGAGGACATTGGTTGGCTTATGATATTCTCAGTATTGAAAGGTCAAAGTCAATGAAGATTATTACCAAGTGGGTTCAGACTGTTTTCGGGGAATGAAATGTATACCAACTATAAAGCCAAAAAGAATTGTCAGCTAAGCTTCATTGCAGTGATGAGAAGAAGACAATGTTTATTCCACATAGCTTTATTATTATTACTGTTACTATTATCCTACTCATCTTTCATATTACTTATTTCCTTAGCTTCTTATGACTATAACTTTGTTGTTGTATCTTATGTTGATTGCTTTTATTAGTATCCTATTATGCTATATGTTGATTGTTTATTTAGTATCATATAACCAGTGCTTTTTTGTCATAGAATGCACTGGAACAGAGTTCCAACACCCTTTTTTGACAGATTTTTCCAGGTTTTAAAAGTAATTTTTGAAAATTTGATGTTTGGTCCACATGTACTTGAATTGCCCTGTCAAGTGTAGCAGGTTGGCAGCAAAATCATTAAAATGGTGCATGCGGGCTGCTTGTGTGTCAAATCTGATGCATGCGTACTTCGTCCGTGCTGATTGTGATGGCACTGCTTGGCTTGTGGCACTGCTTGGCTTGTGATTGGTTGTGTGGTCATGCGCTGAGTGCTTACTGTGGGCAGCGACTGTTATGATTCGTTACACAACTGACATGGGTGTGTACAGTGATTGACTATGTGCGCAAGGTAAATAATCTATTTTAAAAAATCATTGGTGAATTGAAAATCTTTTTTAAAAAAAATTTAGTGTAAAAGTGTGACCCCATTTTTTTTTAAAATACTAATTACTTCTCAACCACCAGTCCTGCTAAGAACTGAATATATATTTTTTTAAATAAAAGATTAACAAGATGTGAGTTCTGACACCTTTTTCTTACAAAAGAAGCACTGCCTATAACTATCACTGAATGTTGTATCTTACAATTTATGACTATTGTACTTTGTGATTATGATCATGATTTATCACTTGTTGCTTGTATGTACACTGAAAGCTTATGCACTAGAGACAAATTCCTTGTGTATCCAATCACACTTGGCCAATAAAGTGTTCTATTCTATTCTATTCTATTCTATTCTATTCTATTCTATTCTATTCTATTCTATTCTATTCTATTCTATTCTATTCTATTCTATCCCATCCCATCCCATCCCATCCCATCCCATCCCATCCCATCCTAAAAAAGCCTTTTTCCAGACACACCTTGGTCATTTCATTGAGAAGTGTAGAGATCTTGGTGTAATTTCAGTCCCTATCAACAGAAGTGATTAATAGTAAACTGCCATCATTTTACACTGTCTTGAACAGACTGAGTCTACCTACTGAGATAAATTCCTTGTAAACAATATACAAGGAAAAATAAAAGTTCTTCCATCAGTTATGCATTGGGGAAAGTTAACTATAATTTCTCTTTGTGAATATTTCAGCTCAAAGTAGAATTTTTTATTCCCAGAAGCTCCTGTGATCATCATCAAGCAAGAAATTATGAGAAAAAAATGGGCACAGAAATAAAGGAGATATTATAATAGCCAAGTTATGGCATTGCCCATCCTTCGGCAGTGAAATTAAATATAACCAAAAAACTGATTTGATTTAATATCTCAAGAAGAACAAAGAATACTTATAAAATCTTTCTGTAGCTTTAGCCTATGATTCACCTACATTGTTCGTGGATTTGAGAAAATCAGACAAACCTCAGCTAAACAATTTAGGTACTATACTTCGTGGTATTTGTAGCAGTTTCCATTTTCAGCTATTAGGCAAAAGTCTGCATTTGAACTTTATGCCTAGAATTGTCTTGAGGTCATAGAGGAGCTCTTTATTTGTCTGATATTTATTACATTTTTACTTAGATGTTACATTAACTTGATATATTATGAACAATAGGTATAAGCAATGAAGATGTTTTTATATAATACATGAGGATGAGTTATTGAGGAAAGAGGAGACTCATGACCTTAACATTTGACAAAGTCTCCAAAATATAGGGTGAGTAACATTTTTAGCTTGTGGTTGCATTTTGTCTTTCTGCTCTGCCTGGAATATTTAGTAGTAAAGTCAATGAAATGATTGATTTCTTATGTGTCATCTAGTTGGTGCCAACTCCTAATGAGCACATAAATTTGCTCCCAATCTGGTCCTTCAAGGCTTACAATGACGTAGCCATTGCCACCACAATTGAGTAAATCCACCTTGCAGCTGGTCATTCTCTTCTTCTCTTTACTTCTACCAGAGCCTTCTGCAGAGAACTAGATTTTCACATAATGTGTTCAAAGTAGGATAATTTCTGCCTAGTAATTTGTGCCTTGAATAACTTGATTTGTTCCAAGCCTCCCCATCACCCAGCACACTTATATGGGCCAGGGGCTGGGGCGGGGGAAGGTTGGGCTAGAACTCGACAAAAGTGTAAAACAGAAATATTTTCAGAATTTTGCTATGCCAGGAGGTCTTTGAGGATCACAAATGGGACCCAGAGAATTTCTTCCAGCTCTCTGACTGACCACTTTAGCCATAAGAGAGTAGGAATGGTGGTGGTGAATTCATATTCCTGCAATTAGTGCAGGTTCGCATCCCACCAGGCTCAAGGTTGACTCAGCCTTCCATCCCTCCGAGGTAGGTAAAATGAGGACCCAGATTGTTGGGGGCAATTAAGCTGACTTTGTAATAATGCCGCTTGGGGTGTGTGGGAAAGCCCTAATAAGCAGGCATATACATACCTGTAGAATGAAGGCTACTGCTAAGCTTGTAAGCCGCCCTGAGTCTTCGGAGAAGGGCGGGATATAAATGGAATAAAAATAAAAATAAATAAATAAATAAATATGTGCTTTAATTAATTTAATTTAATTTAATTTAATTTAATTTAATTTATTAATATTTCTATACCGCCCTTCTCCCGAAGGACTCAGGGCTTTTGCCCTCCAAAGCATTGTAGAAATTATAGTCCCTGCCTACAGACTTAAATTTTAACTAATGATGGAAAAGGGAAAAATGAATGAAGAGGGAAGAAGAAAACAAATTTGCTTCAAAAATTAGATCAGGAGAACAAGAATCAAAGTTCCTGTTTCAGTATTGGCCTGGCTCACACTTATCTTCTGTGAGCTATAATGTTGTTGTATGCCAGGAAGCAGGGACACTGTCTTTAACTAGCCCTTCATTCCCTGTTGTTGATTTTTCCTCTATTTCTATAGTTAAAATATTCTTCTCTCCCCGCTGCCCCAACCTCCAAAATGGGCCACAAGCAAATTTAATGAATAAATACAATTTTAAAAAATCATTGCTACCATCAAAGTCTACCAGCTTAATGAAGCATAACTATGCACAACCTCTGCTATTTCATCCAAAATATTAGTGAAAGAAGACATTACATAACAAATATGCAAAGTACAAACTGACAGGCAAAGGAAGAATGATGCTAATGCTATAATATTCCATAGCAAACATGGAAAATTCAAGTTATTTTCTAAATTTTAAAATTTTTAATACAGTAGAGATATTTTTGCTAAAATTCTCTAAGTTCTTTCAGTGTATAATTTTTTTCTCTACATGTACACATTTATAAACTAAAAATAAACAAATATTGTAGGGTATTATGTATTTAATAAATAAACAAGAGTTAGAGAATTTAACTTCATGGTCAGCTGAATCTGTCAGATCAAATTTGCTTCTATTTGTGAGAGCTGTCTATCTTCTATCTCTATATGTCTGTTTGTACCTATCATCTGGCTAGCTAGCTATCAACTAGCTATCATCTGTCTGTCTGTCTACAGTATCTATGGAATCCTTGGTGTTTTCTGAGCTTGGTTATAGATAATGAGCTTGGTAGAAGCTAATTTGACCTGACAGATTCAGCTGGCCATGCAGCTCTAATACCTCCCTATTAAATAAATCTATGCTTATAACCAGAAATAATTATTTTTTCATTGACATAAAGCTAAGATAAGCACAGGTCCTGAGAAAATGTATCAGTTCACAGAAAAATGTTGGCCCTTTTATTTATTTTCCCGTGGAAGGACCAGGGCTTTTTTTTGTCAAGGAAATGCACGGAACGGCATTCCAGCACCTTTTTTCAACAGAACTTGTGGAACTAAAAAAAAGTTCAGTCAGAGTCAGACCTTCCAACTTCTTGCAGAAAAACAAAAGATCTCACAAGGAGTTGGAAGGTCTGACTGAACTTTTTTTAGTCCCACAAACTCCATTTCCCTGCAGCAGAAGAGAAACATGCACAATTTAAATAATTGTGAAAAAATTACAATTCTAATGTTTCCCCTCCACAATTTTTATGGGCCAAAAAAGGCTTCATTTTATTCTTTCCCTTTGTTGTGTCACTCTGTTCAATAGTATTAATTTCTTTATTAATTATCTATAACAATAATAATAATAAGTTGGAAGGGACCTTGGAGGTCATCTAGTCCAACCCCCTGCTCAGGCAGGAAACCCTATACCATTCCAGACAAATGGCTGTCCAGTCTCTTCTTAAAAACCTCCAGTGTTGGAGCATTCACCACCTCTGGAGGCAGGTTGTTCCACTGGTTAATTGTTCTAACTGTCAGGAAGTTTCTCCTTAGTTCTAGGTTGCTTCTCTCCTTGACTAGTTTCCATCCATTGCTTCTTGTCCTGCTTTCAGGTGCTTTGGAGAATAGCTTGACTCCCTCTTCTTTGTGGCAGCCCCTAAGATATTGGAACACTGCTATCATGTCACCCCTCACCCTTGTCTTCATTAAACTACACATACCCAATTCCAGCAACCGTTCCCGATATGTTTTAGCCTCCTGTCCCCCAATCATCTTTGTTGCTCTTCTCTGTACCCTTACTAGAGTCTCGACATCTTTTTTACATCGTGGTGACCAAAACTGGATGCAGTATTCCAGGTGTGGCCTTACCAAAGCATTGTAAAGTGGTATTAGTACTTCACTTGATCTTGATTCTATCCCTCTGTTAATGCAGCCATGCACTGTGTTGGCTTTTTTGGCAGCTGCAGCACACTGCTGGCTCATATTGAAGTGATTGTCTACTAGGACTCCAAGATCCCTCACACAGTTACTATTATTGAGCAAGGTACCACCTATACTATACCTGTGCATTTGATTTTTCCTGCCTACATGTAGAACCTTACTTTTTTCACCATTGAATTTCATTTTGTTAGATAGAGCCCAGTGTTCGAGTCTATCCAGATTCTCCTGTATTTTAAGCCTATCTTCTGGAGTATTGGCTATTCCTGCCAGCTTGGTGTCGTCTGCAAATTTGATGAGTTTCCCATATATTCCTTCATCCAAATCATTGATGAAGATGTTGAAGAGCATTGGGCCCAGAACAGAGCCCTGGGGCACCCCACTACACACTTCCTTCCATGTAGATGCAGTTCCATTGAGGACCACACGCTGTCAGCCAGCTACGAATCCATCTGGTGGTGATGGTATCTAACCCACATTTTTCTATCTTATCAAGTAGTAGGTTGTGATCTACTTTATCAAATGCCTTACTGAAGTCCAAGTAAATTATATCTACAGCATTCCTCTGGTCCACTAATTTTGTCACTTGGTCAAAGAATATAATAAGATTTGTCTGGCATGATCTGTTTTTGACAAACCCATGTTGACTTTTAGTGATGACTTTGTATCAAGGTGTTCGCTGATTTGTTGTTTGATTATCTTTTCCAGAATCTTCCCAGGTATTGAGGTCAGGCTGATAGGTCTGTAGTTTCCTGGATCTATTTTTTTCTCTTTTTTGAAGATGGGAACTACATCAGCTCTCTTCCAGTCCTCTGGTAGTTCCCCAGTGCTCCAGGATCTTTGAAAAATATAGTTCAGTGGTTCTGAGATCACGTCTGCCAGTTCCTTGAGAACCTTGGGGTGTAATCCATCTGGTCCTGGTGATTTGAACTCGTCTAGGCTGGACAGGTGCTCACTTCAATTTTTAATCTGTATTAATTTATTATGGGCATTGTTTAATCACGTTTTAATAATTTTTAATTTTTGTATCTAGTTTTTATGTATTGCCCTGTTCACCGCCCTGAGTCCTCCGGGAGAAGGGCGGTATATAAATTAAATTAATAAATAAATAAATAAACTTACCATTTTTTTGCCTATCTTAACTTGCATTTCTATTCTGGTTTTTATGGCATTGGTTTTGGTAGGTTGGACTGTTTTTTCCCTTTGTGTAAAGACAGATGCAAAAAATGAGTTAAATAGTTCTGCTTTCTCCCTATTGCTTGTCACCTTCTTGCCACTTTCCCCCACTAATGGACCAATCATTTCCTTAACATTTTTCTTGTTTTTTATATGGCATGGGTCCAGAGTACCAAAGGGACCACCTGCTGCCGGCGTCAACTTCCCTCCGCCCTGTGCGTTCCCACAGAGAGGGCCTCCTCAGGGTGCCTCCAGTCAGAGAATGTCGGCTGGTGGCCCCCAGGGGGAGGGCCTTCTCTGTGGGCGCTCCGGCTTTATGGAACCAGCTGCCGGTCGAGCTCCGGATGGCACCGGACCTTCGCTCCTTCCAACGCGGTCTGAAGACCCATTTATTTGAACAAGGTGGCCTGGCCTGATGGGGGATGTTAGGTTTTTTAATGGGGTTTTTTACATTGTTATTGTCTTCATTTGGGCTATTATTTAATCCTTTTTAATTTTTGTATTTTCTATTTATATGTGCCCTGTTCACCGCCCTGAGTCCTTCGGGAGAAGGGCGGTATATAAATATAATAAAATGAAATGAAATGAAATATGTTGAAAGAAGCATTTTTTGTTATTTTTGACTTTGGTTGCAAGCCTTAGTTCATTTTGAGCCTTAGCTTTCCTCACTTCATCTTTGCAGGCAAGGGCTATTTGCTGATATTCTGCCTTAGTTATGTGCCCCTCTTTCCAATTCTTATACTTGTCCTTTTTATCTTTCAATTTATCAGAGAGTTCTTTATGCAGCCATGCTGGTTTCTTTTGAGAGCTGTTGTTTTTCCTCTTTGTTGGTATTGTACTAGACTCTTCTGATCTTGTCCTTACAGGAATGCTTGTAATTATTTTACTTTTAAATGTGTTACTTAAATATGGGAGGGATAAGGTAAACTATTGTAAACTATTGTAATGAATAACACAGAGAATACTTTTTATCTATCTGGACTGGACTAATAACACAAAATTCAATCTGGGACAGTGGGAGGAGGGGACAATCATTTATAGATTTAAAAGAAATGTGCATTTTCAGAAAGGAATAAAAATACAACATGTCCAGGTACTAAACTGCATGCAACCTCTAAGGCAGAGGCCCCAACCTTTGGGGCACCAGGGACCAGTTCTATGGAGAAAGATTTTTCCGTGGGCCAGAGGGGGTGTGGTTTTGTGTGCTGCCTGCATTCAATGGATGGGGCTTCACTTGTTTGTGCGGTCCACTTGCTGGTATGCCGCGGCCCCATGCTGGTCCACCTCCCAAGATGCCTCTATGATTTCTGTAAACAAATATTTCCCACCATTCTTACATATCAAATATGAAAATACTAATGTAAGCATTAGCCCTAAATTAAGCACATTGAAGCAAATAAAAATATAAAATCTCCCCCAAATTCACCCCAAATGCAGTCATGTCTAAAAAAATGAACCAGGACTTTTCATTCATCTGCCAGTATCACTGAGGGAAAAGGGCTAATATCCAAACACCCATTTGTACTTGCAGGACTGCTGTAAAGAAGATATATTGACTTTATCTATTAGGGGCCTATGTGGCTTTGAAGGACACTCTGCATTGATCAAAGTTTTAATTGAAGTTCATCTTCCAAATGACTTTGAAAACTATTAAGGAACCTGACAGAGTTCTACCAATAGTTTTCTACATGTTCTGCTAAATGAACAATTCCTATATCCATTTTAATATTTTGCTTCTTCCACAGACTTTTATAAACAACTAAAAATAATAAATATTACAGCCTTTTGCACGTGCAACCCATGCTCTCAAAGCAAGAATGAAATCTGGTTAAAAATTGTAGTGCAACATTTTTCATCAAGAAACATTCCAACTGGGAAGAAGATTGTTCCAACTTTGACATGGGCCATTTTGAGAGTTTGGGAAATAATCTGCTCTTGAAACTGCTCAATCAATAATAAATCATTAAAAGTGTTCCAAAAAATAGTTCCCATAATCTAAAACTCCTAAAATTGGAACAGATCATTCCAGTGTCAAACACTCCATGATGGAATATTCTGCTTACATCTATTTAAAATGTTTTGCTTCATTCAAAGCCTGAGTAGCTAGAACTCACCTCATGATAAATATCTTAGTTTATATGCTTAATTCTTCTTTATTGAATATTTGAATTTGAATTTCAAGTAAATAGTCTATTCTGCATTACTAATTTCTCTGCCAATTTTTGACCCACTGAGAACAATGGAGAATGGGAGTGACAAGAGATCTGAAAATATTCCCCCTGTGAAAGGAAACTAATGCATCTATTTCTACTTAAGGTATGAAGAACAAAGATTGTTAGGTTGTTGGTGTGAGCTTATCTGCATTTTAAAGGATAAACTATCAGCAAGTAGAGTCTATACTGTATATAAATACAACTGATAATCCTATATCTCCAGACAAAAAGTTGAAATCTGTGAGAGTTGAGGACACAGATACATATAGTAACAATTAATACAGTATGTGTTTTTAATGCCTTGTGGTTAGCAAGGCAAAGGGGAAAAATCATGGAAATGAAATAAACATAATAAAAGAAATATTTCAAGTTTTGCTAGTAGACTCAAATCATTTTATTGTATCCAATTTTGGGGTTCTCCTAGTCATTTTTTAAAACTTCCATTAATATAAATGGATAGTAAGTATAGCTTAATCATGCTGAGACTTCATCTTGTTCATTTATTTTGAAAACCCAAAGGGAATATCAACATTCTCTCATGGCTATTTTGAGGGGGAAAGAGATCAGTAACGGCATATTTGGTCCAACTATGAAATAAGCACCTCTGTGAAGAGATGACTAAAATTGGGGACTGAAATAATCCACTATTTATTATTTTCTAAGAAAGACTCTCATAAATAAAATATTGGAAAAGATGCTATCTAATTCTATAGCAGTCTGGAATAGAGATAGCTTCCTTCGATGTTTTTGTTCCCTTAGCCTTGATTTGGACTCCAATTATGGAGCAGGATATAATGATATAAATTTGCCATTTTATTATGAATTATTCTCAATATAGTAGTCTTAAGGATGTGGACATGATGTCTGGAGAGGTGAGGGAGACCATCAGCTTATTCTTTGCTTGTCCTTTCTAATAAAATCAGTCAAGCTTGATGAATTACATTAATGAATGTCTCCCTGCAGGAGAGGAACTTTTTGTTTTCTCTGGTTTAACAAAAGCTGTTCTACAAACAATATTTTTTTAAAAAAATCTATTTCTTTTGACTGGTTTCAAATGTGTCACTTCTGGCAAAGATTATCAGAAAGATGGCGACTTCACAGATGCATTTGGAATACTATATAATTATTATCTAGACCCAATTCATCAAGGCTTTTGGGAGTTGGGACTAAATTGGCTCTGATTTAGAGCAGTGTTTCTCAAATCTGGCAAGTTTAAGATGTGTAGATTTCAATTCCCAGAATTCCATGGCTGGCTGGAGAATTCTGGGAGTCAGAGTCCACACATCTTAAAGTTACCAGGTTTGAAGAATACTGGTTTAGAATAATGCTTCTAGCATGCAACTATGGAGGCAAATGCATTCCTTGTTCTAAGAAAAGATGCACATCCCTAGTTTAGCTGTTATAGGCTTCTCTTCAGGAGCTGGGATTTTAATTTAATTTAATTTTAATTTAATTTATTAATATTTCTATACCGCCCTTCTCCCGAAGGACTCAGGGCGGTGAACAGGGCAAGAATAAAAACACAAAATTACAAAAGTTAAAAAATGATTAAATACATGCCCACTAAAAACAGTTAATACATAGTAAAACCCCAGTAAAATACAATAAAAACCCTACCAATCCCCCATCAGGCCAGGCCGGCTTGTTCGAACAAGTGTGTTTTTAGATCGCGGCGAAAGGAGCGAAGATTGGGCGCCGTCCGGAGCTCAACCAGTAACTGATTCCATAGTTCCGGGGCGCCCACAGAGAAGGATCTCCCCCTGGGGGCCACCAATTGACATTCTCTGACCGGTGGCACCCTGAGGAGGCCCTCTCTGTGGGAACGCACAGGGCGGAGGTTTGGGTTCAGAGAGAACTCCAGTTTTCCCTCTTTAAACAAGCACCACCAGAAGGATTTGTAGTTGGCTAACCAGCTTCAGTGGTATTACATCTACATGGAGGGAAGCTTGCGGTGGACTGCCTGAAGGTTCTGTTTTAGGCACATTCTTCAATCTCTTCATAAATTATTGAAATGGGATAGAAGCATAACGCATCAAATTTTAGATGACACCAAACTGAAGGGTATTGCTAACACTTTGGAAGACACACTCAGAATTCAGAAAGATCTTGACAGACTTGACAGCATTGGACCCTATCCAACCAGATGCAGTTCAGTTGTGAGAAAAATAAGGTCCTGCACTTAGGCAGGAGAAATCAAATGCACAGGAATAGAATAGGCAGTACCTGGTTCAACAATAGTAACTGTGAAAGGGATCTAAGTGTCCTAGTGGACTATCACTTAAGTATGAGCCAGCAGTATGATGCAGCTGCCAAAAAACCCAATATCAACTTAACGGTATTCTCCAAAGCACCTGATGGCAGGAGAAGAAGCAATGGGAGGAAGCTTAGCAGAGGGAGATTTCCCTGGAACTAGAAATTTCCTGACAGTAAGAACAATTAATCAATGGAACAATTTTCCTCCTGGAGTCATGGTTGCTCCATCGCTGGAGGTTTTCAAGAAAAGATTGGACTATGTAGCATTTGAATAAGTCTTCTTTCTTTTTTTTCTTTTTTTATTTTAGTTTCTTTATATATATTTAATATTACTAAGGCTTGTTTTATCCTATATAAGCTAGAGAGTGATGGATTTTAGAGTTTATAGTTGTTAGTATATGATTGTTTATGATTGCTTTTTATATATATACCTTGTATTTAGCTCTGGGAAGTCGAGGGGGGGAGGGGGGAGAGGTAGGGGGGGAGAAGGGAGGGGGAGGGGGGTTTTAAAGAAAAATTGTATGTTAAAACTTTTCAATAAAAAAAAAGAAAAGAAAAGATTGGACTGCTACTTGTTTGGGATGGTGTCGGATTTCCTGCCTTGGGTGAGGGTGGACTAGAAGACCTCCAAGGTCCCTTCCAGCCTTATGATTCTAAGATCTTTCAGTTTGATCTATAATGGCTTTGGTTGGATTTTAATTGTTTTTATTGTTTTGTTGGGGGCTATTACCTGCTTTCTGTAAGAATTTCAGTGGAAAGGGGAAAGATACAGATTGAAACAATACATTAGTAAGTGGGCTATATTTGTGTTGCATTTTTAGAGCTTATTTTCACTTTTTTCTAATATATATACATACCTATATAGCTTATCAAAGCTGTAATTGAAAGGTACTGTTTGGCCTGAATTAATTGGATACATGATTCAGGCTTTTCTGCTTGCAGGAACTATATTATGGAATTGTCCAAGAATCTGCTGAACTGGGTGCAACATAACTTCTGTTAATGTTCTACTCTATTGCCACTCATTCAATTATTATGTTTCCATATGTATGTAGATGAATGACACAATTACTGAAAATTAAAAGAGACATTTCAGTAACAACTTCATATGTTAGAACAGAGAACATTATTGTAGTTACTATTTATTAACAATAACATACTTATAGGGATCCTTCAATATCGAATAAAAGAAAAGCTCTGAAAAGCTTACAGTGCAACAATCAATATCTATGAATATATAGATAAATATTATTCAATTAAATTATTAATACTTATGTTTGTTTATAACATGAAAATTAAGCATATAAAATAGTTTATGCAGTCCCAATTCAGTTCAGATGTGGAAAGAGAGAGATGCCTTTTACACCATTGCAAAATTGATGGAAAATTAGCATTCATGCCTAAGATGAGACTTGATTCTGTAATGTCCCAATTCACATGGCTATCATGTTTCATCATCTGACTTCTAACAAAATCCCCAATGGGAACTATCTTCTAAAATACATTTTAAGAATTCAACAACATGAACTTCCCTTTTGCCATCATGGTCGAGAGTTGCCCTGTAGGGGTGAGGAGGGCACCACCGCTTGATTGTGGGAGGGTGGTAGCCCTTTCGCTCAATCCGGGGCAGCCCTCCAAACCAGTGGATGAAAGACCGGCCATAGAAATATGGCTCGTTGCTAGGCTGCAGACAGCCAAAGTCAAACTTACCACCAGGAACTTCTAAAGCAGCATGGATGAGACTGGGTGAGATCTGAAACTCTCTTCAATCCTAAGTATTTTCTTCTCCTGTAAAAGCTGCCCAAAGTATCTTCCCCCCTGTGAGGAGAGAGGGCAGGGAACTTCTATCCCACCCTCTAAGAATAGCAATGACTGACTATCCAGGGTAATTAAAACACTGAAAGAATAACCTTAATCTAATTGGATTTATATGCTTCTAAAATTTGGGGACCAAAAGATTTTTATCTTTATTAAAGTCGTTGGTTTTTAGTTACAAAAGAGAAATAAAATTGGAAAAAGAATTATAAAAATTTTGGACTTAAAAAACTTTAAACGGCATTGGTGACATCTTGTGGCCAAGTTTGATATTACAACTTGTTATTGCCTAAAGGAGACTTGGCTTGAAACCCAGACTACAGATAAGACTTTTTCAACCTTGACAAATATCAGCTGTGAGAAGCTCAGCTGTGTTCTATACTCAGTTATAAAATTGTTTTCATTCTCTGACTTTGTTGTTGTTAGTTGCGAAGTTGTGTCCGACCCATCGCGACCCTATGGACAATGTTCCTCCAGGCTTTCCTGTCCTCTACCATCTTCTGGAGTCCATTTAAGCTCACGCCTACTGCTTCAGTGACTCCATCCAGCCACCTCATTCTCTGTCGTCCCCTTCTTCTATTGCCCTCAATCTTTCCCAGCATTAGGCTCTTCTCCAGTGAGTCCTTCCTCCTCATTAGGTGGCCAAAGTATTTGAGTTTTAGCTTCAGGATCTGGCCTTCTAAAGAGCAGTCAGGGTTGATCTCCTCTAGGACTGACCGGTTTGATCGCCTTGCAGTCCAAGGGACTCGCAGGAGTCTTCTCCAGCACTAGAGTTCAAAGGCCTCAATTCTTTTGCGCTCAGACTTTCTTATGGTCCAACTTTCACTGCCATACATTGCAACTGGGAAGACCATAGCCTTGACTATACGCACTTTTGTTGACAGGGTGATGTCTCTGCTTTTTAGTGTGCTGTCTAGATTTGCCATGGCTTTCCTCCCGAGGAGCAAGCGTCTTTTAATTTCTTGACTACAGTCCCCATCTGCAGTGATCTTGGAGCCCAGGAAAATAAAATCTGTCACTACCCCCATTTCTTCCCCATCTATTTGCCAGGAATTGAGAGGGCCGGATGCCATGATCTTGGTTTTCTTAATGTTTAGTTTCAACCCAACTTTTGCACTCTCCTTCTTCACTCGCAACAAGAGACTCTTCAGTTCCTCTTCACTTTTCTCTGACTTTAAAGCCCTCAATTTAATATACCATTAAGAGAATATGGATGAAGACCAGGAACATATTCTTTTTATGTTGAAAGCAATACATGAAACCTTTCTTTCAGCTTGTGATAAAATAAGATGCTACAGAAAAGAACAAGATGTCAGCCTAGATATACAAACACTAATTTTAACTACAATTAAAGAATCAACTATGGAGAAGATAACAGAAGAAGTGGAACAATTAAATACTATGATAGAGGATTCAACTGACCAATAAATACAGTCAATGGAAAATCCAGAAAAGTGACTGACAATACTGAAAATGGAAAAGACTTTCTATATAAACCAGAAGAAACTTGAGAAGCAAGAAGAAGAAAAAACTGAAGGGAAGACAAACATATCAGGACAACTATGGGGATCTGGAATAATAGATGATTCACTATCCCTTCCCAAAACATGGCAACTGGATGGTCTCTTTTATTTCAGATAATATATATAACAACAGAGGGAGATCTATTTGATGACTTAAAAGCACTAACATGGAAGGCGAGCTGGCAAAGGAAGAAAGCCAGAATAAGGCTGAAGAAAATTGGGGTTTTGATTTATTAGAGATGATTTTTTATTACTAATTAAAATATACAGTATAGTACTTTGAATACTAGATTTTGTTATGAATTGAGATAAAGAAAATTTTGGTCACTTAAAACTTGGAAGTATACTTTTGTGCATTAATAGCTTTTATCACCTCAGATAGTCGAATTTCCTCGTTTAACATATTTCTGGTATCTTCTGTATACTCAAATAGGTAAGATGTATATCTTGCATATTAGACTTTGTTATCAATTGTGATAAAGGAAACTTTGGTTACCTAAAACTTGGAAATTATAAATATCAAATGTTAAATTTAAATATTGATGGGAAACTAAAGATTGGGAAAAACTAACAATAGGACATTGATTGTCTATAAAGATTGAATGTTAAAGCAACTAGGATATGTATAAGCTAAAAAATTATTGATAAATAATTGATATAATAAGAACTGTATTATTTCAAATATGAGACTGCAGATATTAAGGAGAAAAGAGAAGAAATATTTGATGTGGCAGCTTGAGATTTGTACTAAAGATTTTTGTATGTTATTGAATTATCCATTAACCCAGCTACCACGTTGCTTTTTAAATACTTTTTTAAAAAATCCCATTTATATCCCGCCCTTCTCCAAAGACTCAGGGCGGCTTACAATGTAAAGCACAAATCAATGTGCTTAGCAATAGCCTTCATTCTATGTATATGCCTGCTTATTAGGGCTTTCGCCCCCCCGCCCCCCAGCGGCATTATTATTACATTATTTACTTAAATGTAAAATTAGAAAATCAATAAAATATTTTTTTAAAAATGAATCCAACAACATGAGATATAAAAGCCTTGTGAAAATGTTAGGACTTCAACCCCAGAATCCCTGCTGGCCATCTAATTTGAAATAGAAGTTGTAGTGCTAAATCTTCTGCAAGGCACAAGCTTGGATACAGCTTCCCTCACTTTACTGGAATGACCTTCATCCTCAATTGATGTTCTTGCCCATGTCATCATGCCAACTTGAGAAGAATTGTACTTCTTCACTTTTCTGCTCCAATCAATGCAGAGGGAAAACAATGGGGGGTGCTTATATAACATGGAGATGACACCAGAGGGGTATGTAGTAACCTCTCAATGCTTGAAGCCATTGTCCACCTCCAGATAATGTACTAGCCACAAGCCTGTCTCTCAATTTCAAAAAGCTCTTTATGCCTCGGTGTCTATCGATATATTAAAAGGTTTCTTTGTTAGTGGCAAAGCCTTCAGTACCAGTGCACATGTTCTCAGAGTAAACATTCTGTGCACGTCAGGTACAAAGTTGTACGTTTCTCTGAAGCTGCCCACTTCAGTTTCCCCTTTATCAAATAAATTAAAGGTGTTTCATCTATACTTATAAGTACATCATTACTTCTAAGTGCTATATCATCATTATCAAAGTGTTCTTACACCATCACAGGAAGACCTTGACATGCTGTAAATAACTTTCCCTCTTGCTTTGATGCACCACAGACTCTTACAATTGTATTTATTGTTTGTAGGTATTATGGATGTTTAATGTGGAAGAATTGGAGAGTGTGCACTCCAAATGAATAGGTTTATATTCTGTTTCTATTCAAGTTGGATCTCTGCCTCAGATCATATTTGATATAGCTTTTAAGGAATATGGATGGGGGGATAACAGAGCTGTGAGAGGAGGAAGGGCTTAACAAAACCTTAAGACACTTATATTTCTCATAGTTTATTTCCCATTTACCCCTCAGTAAATGGGGAGAAAACAGAGAGTTTATAGAATTAAAGTGGTGTTTGAACATGAATGGATGTGGAGCATTGCTTCTGGAGATTTCTTACAAAACCCTTGACAAATTTAACACTTCTATCTATCTCAAATTGGCCACAGCAATTACATTTGTGGAGGAATGATATAACTCTATTTTTTAAAATTGGGAAAGGACAAAAGAATGATCGTAGTTAGAATTTTGAGTATGGTGTGATGTGGGTTCTGGTAACTCCTTTCTCACAAAAGGGTTTGCCTTAGAGGTCAGCAGGTTTTTCTGAGCCTTTGAAAACTCTTGAGAGCAGAGCAATAATCTAAGTTTTCATTCTCCTTCCCTCCTTCCCTCCCTCCCTCTCTCTCCCTCTCTCTCCTTACTGAAGCTTATGTTAATTATTTTTTTATTTCATTAATTATAGCTAATCAGAGTTGAAGAGCCATTACAGAAAAAGATTTGAAAAATACTAATCAATCAACCTTTATTACGGTCACAGACCAGCAAAGGAAAACCCTAAAATACTTAAATAACTTCTGGCATTAAATTTTACCTGGAATGTTTTATTGCTTGAATGAAAAGGAATTGGTCCATCTGATGATTTTGAACACTGTACCTATCAGCTCCACATCAGAAAATCTGCTTCACTGGATGCTAAGTAGTTCTAATAATATGGTCTGTTTTGATTTTAGCATCCAAAGACATGAGCCTGATTCCTTTATATTTCATGTACCAAGCAAAAAACCCAAACAAAACTACTTTTCTTAATGGGTGATCTATTTATATTCATGCTTTTATTGCTTTAAATCTGATGCTCTTGTCCTCATTACAATTTTGTCATATTTTAATTGTTGTTACTTTGGATTTTATATTTGTGTACCTAGGTAAATGATTAGGAAGCTGGGAGGTGTTATAATTATTATGCTTGGTCATAAAATCAGCTGGATGTTTAGGCTGATTTCGCATTTTTGTCCACCTATCCACTCCTTCTCCTTCATGGATTACTGCCTTGTCGTGGCAAAGGGGCTTGCGTAATTCAATGAAGCTATGAGCTATGCCGTGCAGGGCCACCCAAGACGGACAGGTCATAGCAGAGAGTTCTGACAAAACGTGATCCACTGGAGAAGGAAATGGCAACCCACTCCAGTATCTTTGCCATGAAAACCCTATGGACAGTACCAAAAGGCAAAACGATATGATGCTGGAAGATGAGCCCCTCAGGTCGGAAGGCGTCCAATATGCTACTGGGGAAGAGCAGAGGGCTAGTACTAGTAGCGCCAGAAAGAATGAAGCGACTGGGCCAAAGCCGAAAGGACGCTCAGCTGTGGATGTGTCTGGTGGTGAAAGGAAAGTCCGATGCTGTAAAGATTTTTTCTCCATAGGAACCTGGAATGTAAGATCCATGAATCAAGGAAAGCTGGACGTGGTCAAACAAGAGATGACAAAACTGAACATCGATATCTTAGGTATCAGCGAACTAAAATGGACAGGAATGGGTGAATTTAATTCAGATGACCATCAGGTATACTACTGCAGGCAAGAATCCCTCAGAAGAAATGGAGTAGCCTTCATAGTCAATAAAAGAGTAGGAAAAGCAATACTGGGATACAATCCTAAAAATGACAGAATGATCTCAGTTCGAAGCCAAGGCAAACCATTCAATATTACAGTTGTCCAAGTCTATGCCCCAACCACTAGTGCTGAAGAGGATGAAATTTACCAGTTCTATGAAGCCCTACAGCACCTTATAGAACTAACACCAAAAATGATGTCCTTATCATCATGGGGGATTGGAATGCTAAAGTAGGAAGCCAAAAGATAACCGGAATAACAGGAAAGTTTGGCCTTGGAGTACAAAATGAAGCAGGGCACAGGTTGATAGAATTTTGTCAAGAGAATACGATGGTCATAGCAAACACTCTTTTCCAACAACCCAAGAGACGGCTCTACACATGGACATCACCAGACGGTCAACACAGAAATCAGATTGACTATGTGCTCTGCAGCCAAAGATGGAGAAGCTCTATACAGTCAGTAAAAACAAGACCAGGAGCTGACTGTGGCTCAGACCATGAGCTTCTCATTGTAAAGTTTAGGCTTAAACTGAAGAAAGTAGGGAAAAGCACTAGGCCACTCAGGTATGAATTAAATCATATCCCTGTTGAATATACAATAGAGGTGACAAATAGATTTAAGGAATTAGATTTGATAGACAGAGTGCCTGAAGAACTATGGACAGAGGTTCGCAACATTGTACAACAGGTAGCATCCAAAACCATCCCAAAGAAAAAGAAATGCAAGAAAGCAAAATGGCTGTCTGAGGAAGCTTTGCAAATAGCTGAGGAAAGGAGGAAAACGAAAGGCAAGGGAGAAAAAGAAAGATATGCCCAATTGAATGCAGAATTCCAGAGAATAGCTAGAAGAGATAAGAATGCCTTCTTAAATGAACAGTGCAAAGAAATAGAAGAAAACAATAGAATAGGGAGGACCAGAGATCTTTTCAAGAAAATTGGAGAGATGAAGGGAACGTTTCATGCAAAAATGGGCATGATAAAGGACCAAAATGGCAGGGACCTAACAGAGGCAGAAGAGATTAAGAAGAGGTGGCAAAATTACACAGAAGAACTATACAAGAATGAGCTTAACATCCCTGATAATCACAATGAGGTGGTCACTGACCTCGAGCCAGACATCCTAGAATGTGAAGTGAAGTGGGCCTTAGAAAAACTGAGCAACAACAAAGCTAGTGGAGGTGACAGTATTCCAGCTGAGCTATTCAAAATCTTAAAAGATGATGCAGTAAAAGTGCTACACTCAATTTGCCAGCAACTTTGGAAAACTCAACAGTGGCCACAGGATTGGAAAAGATCAGTTTACATTCCAATTCCAAAGAAAGGCAGTGCCAAAGAATGTTCAAACTATCGCACCATTGCACTCATTTCTCATGCTAATAAAGTTATGCTTAAAATCCTACAAGCTAGACTCCAGCAGTATGTGGATCGAGAACTACCAGAAGTACAGGCAGGATTTCGAAGAGGCAGAGGAACCAGAGATCAAATTGCCAACATACGCTGGATCATGGAGAAAGCTAGAGAGTTCCAGAAAAACATCTACTTCTGCTTCATTGATTATGCTAAAGCCTTTGATTGTGTGGATCATAACAAACTGTGGCAAGTTCTTAAAGAGATGGGTGTATCAGACCATCTTATTTGTCTCTTGAGAAACCTATATGTGGGCCAAGAAGCAACAGTGAGAACTGGACACGGAACCACTGATTGGTTCAAAATTGGGAAAGGAGTCCGGCAAGGCTGTATACTGTCGCCCTGCCTATTTAACTTATATGCAGAGCACATCATGAGAAAGGCAGGGCTAGATGAATCAAAAATTGAAATTAAGATTGCCGGAAGAAATATCAACAACCTAAGATATGCAGATGATACCACTCTAATGGCAGAAAGTGAAGAAGAACTAAAGAGCCTCTTGTTGTGGGTGAAGAAGGAGAGTGCAAAAGTTGGGTTGAAACTAAACATTAAGAAAACCAAGATCATGGCATCCGGCCCTCTCAATTCCTGGCAAATAGATGGGGAAGAAATGGAGGTAGTGACAGATTTTATTTTCCTGGGCTCCAAGATCACTGCAGATGGAGACTGTAGCCAAGAAATTAAAAGACGCTTGCTCCTCGGGAGGAAAGCCATGACAAATCTAGACAGCACACTAAAAAGCAGAGACATCACCCTGTCAACAAAAGTGCATATAGTCAAGGCTATGGTCTTCCCAGTTGCAATGTATGGCAGTGAAAGTTGGACCATAAGAAAGGCTGAGCACCAAAGAATTGAGGCCTTTGAACTATGGTGCTGGAGAAGACTCCTGCGAGTCCCTTGGACGGCAAGGCGATCAAACCGGCCAGTCCTAGAGGAGATCAACCCTGACTGCTCTTTAGAAGGCCAGATCCTGAAGCTAAAACTCAAATACTTTGGCCACCTAATGAGAAGGAAGGACTCACTGGAGAAGAGCCTAATGCTGGGAAAGATTGAGGGCAAGAGAAGAAGGGGACGACAGAGAATGAGGTGGCTGGATGGAGTCACTGAAGCAGTAGGCATGAGCTTAAATGGACTCCAGAAGATGGTAGAAGACAGGAAGGTCTGGAGGAACATTTTCCATAGGGTCGCGATGGGTCGGACACAACTTCGCAGCTAACAACAACATCCACTCCTTCTCAGGGACCTCAGATAGACAGATGTTGTTTAATAATATGAAAGATATCATTACAAGATATAAGCTATTCTAGGTAAAGCTGACCATTTTGTCCCTGCTGATGGTGTTCAAGAGGGGCTCCAGAAGTTTTGGAATTGGTGCCTATTTCTATTAGTGTTATCTTTGCTTTCTTGTGCCACAGCCATTCTAATTCTTATTGAAAGTTCTTCCTGTTTTGTGATTTTCTCCAGGTTTTTTTCTTCTGTTCTGCTGTCTTCAGGTACTGCAACATCCACTATCTAGATTATCGTGTGGCAGATGCTTTTCTATTTGAATTCTAAAGTCCCAGAGCACTTTTGTTTCTTTATTTTCTATTACTGGGTCTATTTTGTGGCCCCACTGGTTCTTGCTTGCAGGCAAATAGCATTTCTTGCAGATATTCTAATGCGCTGTAGTTGCTACTTTGTCATGCTGTCTTTTGTAGTCAGCCTGGGTTATCTTCTCGCAGCCCCAAACTTGCACTCCACTGTTTCTTCAGCTTCTTTGCAGAGATGGCATTTGTTGTCTGTTGCTGTCTTCTCAATTCTGGCTTTGTATGCTTTTGTCCTTAAGGCTTGGTCTTGTGAAGCCAGAACTAGCTCTTACTTCAACTTCCCCATGCTAGCCATTGCCAAGTCTCATTCTTATCTGTTTGACTTGGTAATTTGTTTATGTATTGGTCATGTAATACTTTGTATTCAAATGTCTCTTTTCTATTTTTCATTTAGTCTTTCATAGGACAGTTATTGTTGTTGTTTGTGTTGTTGTTGATCATACCGTTAGCCAGATTTTTAGATTGGATTAGATATTTTTTATTCACTTGTTAAATTCTTCCCAAGGATGATGGTGAGGAGGGGGGGGGGAGATTTGACAGCCAGTCACTCTCTCTCAACCCTAGGAAGGAAGCAATGGCAAACCACTTCTAAAAGGTTTCTAAGAAAACTGCAGGAACTTGTCCAGACAGTCATTAGGAATCAAACTACAATTACTATTATTATCAGCATCCAAATTCAGGGCAATGCACAAAAATATGTTTTTTAAAACCATTATACAATAAAAATTGTATAAGAGAGAGAGGAATAATAGATTCTTTAGAAAGCCTATGTATAGGTCTGATTCAAGACCTTGTGAGGTAAAGGACAAAGATGAAATCTCTGCAATTCTTTTCAAACAAGTATCTCAGTTGCCAGGTGGGACTATACACACAGCTAGTGTTCTAAGTGCATTTAACTTAGCACATCTAACTCCCAGTTGTTGTGGGAATAAATTGGGGACATTCTTACATACACCATTGTGAACCCTCAGCAAAAAGGATAGTTTATAAATGCCATAATAAAACTGGCATTTCTGGACGGAGATGCCCTACGCACAGTCACCCACGAACTCGTTACCTCCCGTATAGATTACTGCAATGCTCTCTACATGGGGCTGCTCTTAAAGACCACCTGGAGGCTTCAGCTGCTACCCATTTATCAGGGTTTAGGCCAAGCCCTCTTAATTCTCCAACAGCCCAATCCATCTTTCACCTGGCAACTCACAGTTTTAAGACCCTTAATAGCACTTGGAAAGGGACTTATATGGAGCTGTTCCCTCCCTCATCTTTTTTCTGAGAACAAGGAAAAACTTGGTTCTCAAGCACACAATATTTAAACGCATACCCAGCTAGGAGCACTTCTGAACTCTGCAGCTGAGCTGGGTATTTCACCTGTGCTATATTTTCATCTTTTGGGATCCAAAATAAACTAGTTTTCTGGTTTCATCAACCAGTTTTCATCAATAACCCAATAAGAAAGGGAGACATTATCATTCCTAACAAGGCTAAGGTAAAGGTAAAGGTTCCCCCGCACATGCGTGCTAGTCGTTTCCAACTCTAGGGGCCAGTGCTCATCTCCGTTTCAAAGCCGAAGAGCCAGTGCTTATCCGAGGACGTCTCCGTGGTCATGTGGCCGGCATGACTAGACGCCAAAGGCGCACGGAATGCTGTTACCTTCCCACCGTAGTGGTCCCTATTTTTCTACTTGCATTTTTATGTGCTTTCGAACTGCTAGGTTGGCAGAAGCTGGGACGAGTAACAGGCGCTCACTCTGTTACGCGGCACTCGGGATTCGACCCACCAAACTGCTATCAATACTTTAATCCCCCATTTTTTTCAGAAAGGTTTGATCAAAGTATTAGACTAGTAGATCTGGACTGGGGAAAAAACCAGGATCACCACAAGATGGAAGGAATGAGGATATTGAACACCCTGACCTTTTGGTCATCTGGTGCTCATCTAGATTTTTATAGCCCTACCAAAGATGTACCAAGCTACCATTTTTTAAATTTTCCAATACTAGGGGGAAAGAATGGTTCAGGTGCCTTTTTCAGCTTTTTGTAAATAACTTTGGAGATACCCAGGTTCAAGCAGCAATGTCCTTGCACCTTTTCCTTTACTTCAAAAAGTGGCTGTCTCCTCCAGCTCTGTAGCATGTTCCCATTAATGACTAATTGCTTTTAATAGACATGGCTGCAAACAAAAGAATAGGTCTGAAGTAGCGAGCACCATTCTCAGAGAGAGAAATAACAGTTATAATTTCATGTACCAAGTCACCCATCCTCCTACAGCAAAGAGCTCTGGATTCTACAAAGCCATTGGAGAATGGAGGGCCTAATGATATGTTTTAGCAATTGCAGTAGCTATTCTAAAGCATGACTATAATAACAGTACCTTCCTACTCAATAGGTCTACTCCTCAGCTTCTTTCAAAGTCACTTCACTACTGCTGAAATTCAGATTTTAATTGCTTATTTCTCTCATGAAATGGAAGCACTGGCTATGGAAGAATCACTCGAAAAGTAATGCTGCTTCTTTTTCACTTTAAATAACAATGTTAGTTAAAGACTGTAACCTTCGAACTCTTTAATGGTGTTAATGTTTAATTTGTATTGGATTTCAAATGAGAGACTGTGCGTTTTAATGCTTTCTTCCATCATTATGAAAAAAGAAGTTGGAGACTAGGATTCTACTATGGCCTCTTCCGGGCATGTTATTTGCCCAATGCAGAAATCTTTCTACATTTTCCAATTTTCAAGAAGATTTAAGAGTTTCAGGAGCTCCCTGGGATAAGTGCTGTAGATATAAATACAGTGTAAAGCTGCATGGCATTTCTACAATGATTATTTAAATCAAAATTCAAATGATTTCCCAACAGTTTAATATAAATATTATAAAGCACAGGAACAAATAAACCATGCTACATACTATAGTCACTCTAAACAGCATCTTTGGGGACTTGTTTTTCAAAAAGAATCAGTCTCCAAAACCAATCATGCTTCTCTATACAACCACAAAGAAAGTCCATAAGATCATGATTAATAGAGCTGACAGTCAAGGAGAAGTCTATGGTTGCATTCTCACTATCTATTCCTGATATATGTGACATCTAGACATCAGGTAGCAACACTGATGTAAATTCATCTGGTCTTGGAAATTCATTGTTGTGTTGGGCCTGGTAGTATTTGGGTGGAAGATCACCAGCAAATCCCAGGTGAAGTGCTAAAGTAGAGAACCAATTTGATGCTACTGCCAAGTAAACTGCATGGATGCATCCATGAAATCACCAGGAGCAAAGCTAACCTCAAATCAGACTTTACATTTTTCAGTATGTGGCCCATGAGACAAAATAGTTTCTTTCCAAAAACTGTATCTCAAACTGAATTGATACAAATCTAAATAATCTGATACCAGTTGCATGAACTGCTTTCAAGGTAATATCTCTAAATAATCCTATCAGATTTCAACACCTGGGATGAGGAGGGCTGGAGAATATGCTGTAGGCCAGGCATGTCAAACTCGCAACATCACGTGACGTCGCACGATGTATTGCGACTTTTTCCCAAATGCCAGCAATGGGAAGGGCGCAGTTTCGTTGTGATGCATCCGGCCCGCGGGCCAGCAGTTTGACATGGCTGCTGTAGGCTTTCAACAGCCAAGCAATTTTGACTGAACCAATAGGCTGCACAAACTGAAAATGTCTATAAAAACCCAACTCGTCTATACTGCAGCACCATCTTTACAGTTGTGTCAAAATCATGAGAATTAAATGGAACAGAGGAGGGTTTTTTTTTTCAAGAAGATCAATGTTTGACTGATCATTTAGTGCCTTCTAAATGTATCATACTTGCAACCAAAATCTATATCAGGAAAGCCTTTTACTGTCCAAAAATCTCCTGGACATCACTAAGCAGAGACAATAAAGGTGAAATAAGATTAAAGAATAAGATCAGATCACATTTCTTATATACCTTCTATAATTTGTGTTATAATAATTAATGCTGTGGTCTCACCCCCCTCGTTAACTCCTAACTAACACGAGCTTGCTGACTAGGTATGGGAAATATTTCAAAGGTTTCTAATGGTGTGTAGATAGACTTTGTTTGAAAGATGAAATGGCTTAGTGTTTATTTATAAAGTTAAGTTGATGTTTAACAAGCCTGGTTCACTTTTTTCATAAAGTATCAATGAACTTTTGCACATATTCCTGGTTCCTCTACATTCAATCAAATTACAGGATGGAAAACTACCTATGGTGTATGCCAAATATCTCAGGTTTAAACCTTGGCATCTCCAGTTAAACGTGAACAGGTCAAAGGTGATGTGAAATATCTTTTTCATCCTGACTTTCTACCAGTCAGAGATAATAATATTAGCTTAGACTGATAAGTAGTCTGACCAAATTAAAAAAAATAGTACCGCATGTTCATCAGAATTGAGTTTGTTTTCTACAGGTAGAAAGCCTGAAAAACAATGGTCTATAAAGTGTCAGTATTATACAATATTTTTAAAACACTGGCATGAACCAATTTTCAATTACTGGTTATGTTTCTTTAAAAGCCAATTTAGGGTAATAAGAGATTTCTGGTTGGCCCAGAGAGGTCAAAACGTGAAGAGAAATTATTCTAAGTAGCCATGGAAGCCAGCATGATACAAACAGTATGGAACCTAGGCAATGAAATTAGTTGCTATAGTAACTTGAGGGTCCATCATCACTTTTTTTTAATAGTGATTGTTGGAACAGTAATCCTGCAACATGGAAAGCTAGAGAAAAGGAAAGGTTTGAGAGAACATGAGTAGCAATCAATGGGTTGAGTGTCTTTCATAATGCAGGAGATGGAATTGGGAGATAATCAAGAGAGCTTATGCAGCATAGACATTGAAAGGCATTTATGAGTTTTCTCTTCCAGAATCAAGGAAGAAAAGGAAAGGAAAGGAAAGGAAAGGAAAGGAAGGAAGGAAGGAAGGAAGGAAGGAAGGAAGGAAGGAAGGAAGGAAGGAAGGAAGGAAGGAAACCTTCAGTGCCTCTCTCTCTTTCTGAATTCATAAAGATATACAACAGGGATACAAAGCTGATCAATATGAAGCACAGGAACTTTAGAGAAGTATTTAGTGTATGCAGGGACTACTGAGAACTGGGTTTTAATTTTTATAATGTTTGTTATTGTTTTTATTCTATTTTAATTCTGTTTATCACACGCTGTCACTAATTCAGATGGGCAGCCATATAAATTGGATAAACAAACAAAATATTGATTATGACTTCATGAGATTTGGGTTCACAAATCGCACATTAAATGATAATGTGGTTTGTTTTTGACTGTGTAATAAATTGTGGTTTGTAATGGATAATATATTGTAATGGATAATATATTGCTTGGAGGTTATTATCTATCAAGCCAAATTCACTTTTTGTAAACCTTTTGTAAACCGTGGAAGGAAATTCCATTCTAAGTGTTGCATAAAATTTATTTTTTTTATATAAAATTGGAAGAATTTGTCAGTATCATTTGCTCTCAGTTCCGTATTTTATTCTAATCTTAAATTCACTTCATTTTATTTTTGCATTGGTTTATCCTTTTTAAAAAAATGTTCACAAAGAAAAAATACGTGTTCATAACATGGTTTCTGCTTTCAACACTTCTGTATGCAGTGTTGTTCCATATCCACATTTCTGCATACATTTTCCTTCAAATAATGCAAAATTTGAATAGTACTTTCAGTTATAAATTTTCTGCACTTTTATATGTATATTTTTGCTACTTATTGATTGGAGAAGTACTTTTCAACATTTGGAGAATGATGAATGTTGAACAAGAAACTTTGGTATGCATAAAAAGCAATAAGCCAGCCTAGCATCAAGCAGTGCTTTAACAGTGTAAGCCTCATCATATAGAATGTAGTACTGTAACAGTCCTTCAAACAAAGGAGAGCTGAACAAAAGGAGAGCTGAACAAAATGAAAAACATCAACAACAGTGGGAAGCCATAAATCTGTGCCAATATCCAAAGTGTTACAAATTATATACAGGCTGGCAAAAAGGTATGTCAATCTCTGAAAAAGGTCACGCAAGGAACAAGTGCAGAATGGGACAACTCGCCACAGCCAATTCACTACAGGACAACTCGTCATGTCCAACTCACTGCAGACAACTCGCACAGAACAATTCAACAGTTCAATTTAATTATTTAAAATAATTTTTAAAAATATTTTAATTTTTGTCATTCACCTTTCATTTGGTCCCTCCTTTCTTTAATGATTATATGCCACCATTTCTTCGATATTAGTGTAACTCTTGTTCCACAGCAAATTGTCCCATGGCACATTGGCCACGGTGAGTTGTCCTGTGGCAAGTTGGCTGCGGAGAGTTGGCCGTGATGAGTCTGCAGATCATCCAGTGAATTACAAGGCTGAATGAGGAGCTGAGACTGTTTCTGTCCAGTGGGTATTCCAAGGATTAAATACTGTGCCATAATGTTTCCTCTTCCAATCACTTTTTCCCAAATTACAATGTTTGGACAAGAAGCACAGACAGTCTTTTTGAATTTCTCAGTTCGAACAACTCAATTATGTTTGAAGAGTGCAGGAAAAGAGACTGTTCACAGTTAAGGTAACTAACAGAAGAGCATAAAGGTCACGCTAAGTGAGCAGAGGTGCCTGACCTTTTGTTTCATTGATTTATCTTCCAGTACTTTCTGAGTTATGACTTTTCGGGAGCTATAAGTCCTTTTTCTGTCAACTGTAGTATAAGTGTCTTTCTACTGTGATGTATATGCCAAGACTGTAAAAATTGCACAACTTAACTTTAGACGTTTTTCATCTCATCCTTTCCAATGTAAAACTGCTCCCAGCCATTGATATGTGTGTATATGCATATCCTACCATGCACTCACACAAGCCTGGCTGGTTTTCCCATTGTATTTATCACTGATGTGCTAATTAATGCTTTCAGAGATTGTGTTCGTTAGTTGACCAACAAATGTATAATCAAAATTTTAATGTAAAGGCTAGACCCGCCCTGCTTATGTTCTTCAATTTCCAGTGGATTATGTAAATACACAGTTTTAAATATTTGGTGGGAGAAATGATGACACAGGATTACTTCATAATATATCATGGTCTGTAGAGTATCAGTCAATAGCATTGTATAGTTATAATCCTATAGTCTCCTCTCTACAAAGCATGGCTAGAACAGTATAAAGATGTACATACTTTTAAAATGGAGGATGCATTTTTCTATACATGATCGCACCCATAAATTTTTTCTTGAATACTCAAAGTTAGGATCTACACTCTGCACCTGTTTAGGTTGATATGAAAATGTAAGAAATTCTTAGATTAGTTTATAGTTTGAAATTTCCTGGTGGCCTCCCATTTAAGTGCTAATCAAATCTGATCCTGCTTAGTTTTATCATGTTCACACTTTTTCATAAAACATACATCCAAAGTAAACAGTGGCATTAGTTGCATACCCTTTTCCTCTGCATGCCTATTCAAAGAAAACTAAAGGCATCAGTTGGGGGGGAAAAAGGCTTCCTATTTAGAAATAGTCTGACTAGACTTAATAAAGTTGATTTCTAAACATGAAGTTGGAGGTCTCATTATGGAGGATTAGAGAATAAATTTACCAAACAAATGGAGCAGTTATTTCAACCTTTTCCTTTCTGGCCTATATAAAACCATCTGTGGAGGTACTTTTAACTTCTGTATATTGTTGCAATAAATTGCTATTGTGGTGTGCAATCTTACATGAGCCCATTCAGATGTGAGTCCAATTGAGTTAAATGAGGCTTGTTCCCAGGTAAGAGGATAATAGAACTGCATCCCTTTTAGACAAAATTAAACAATGCAAGCAGAGTCAGACACTGCTGATTGCATTTGGAGCAGCTTCTGAAAAAAAGACAAATATTTCTCCATCTCCATCTTCCTTACTTTTTACTATTATCCTATAAAATACAAACAAAATATCATTCAATAAATGCATTTCTTATTTGTGCTAGATGTTGCCTGCATCAAAGATAACTAGGCGTACTTAGAAATTGCTCTACTTTGCTCTGAGCCATTGCTCAAAGAAGTAGCAATACCCAAGATCTTAATTCAAAATGGCAATGTAAGCTACATTCCAAGACAACCTGGTCAAAGGGAGGTGTGTGTCTCACTGAGAACTGTTGTTAATCTGTAGACTTGACAGCAAGTCTCACCTTACATTGGCATGGAAAATCTGGAACATATGCTATAGGGTGGGATGTTAATTCCAAAATTCAGCCTCCACTTCAACAGATTAGAAAACAACCAATTAACACGAGACCTAATTTGAAGATCAACCAATTCTATGACATTCTAAAAAATCGTGACAAATTAACAAATGGTTGCAACTTTTTTTTTACTTTTCTTTCTTTTTACTTGTTAACGCATTTCAAAGAGTATAAAATTTATTTATTTATTTATTTATTGATGGGATTTATATCCCGCCCTATCTCCCGAAGGACTCAGGGCGGCTAACAACAAAACATATAATAAGTACAGAAATCAAGATAAAAATGAAATTGAGAACATCAGTGCAGTAAATTAAAATTAGAGAATTTTAAAAATGAATTAAAAATATTAAATATAAAATTTGCCAAACTTTGGAGAGCATAAGTGTAGTGTATGCAGCATAGCATACACGTGTGACAGCTACTGAAAGAAGTGCGGAGCTGGACAGCTCTGGGCAGGAACAGCGTTCGGCGGGAAAGCAGGATTTAAAGGGACAGCGTTCGGCGGGAGAGCCGGATTTAAAGAGATTGGCTGACCCGCCGGCGGGAAGCAGGGGTTTAACTCTATTGGCCAGGTATTCACCTGGCCAGGTATAAAGGTGGACTAGTACCCTTTGTTCCCCCATTCTGGACCATGTTTTCCTCCTAATAAAGTCATGCCACGCTAGAAGTCTGAGTCTCTTTGATCCTCGAACCCAACACAGCATTGGCAACGAGGGTGGGATGCTGTTCCGAAGGGCGGTAGGACACCCCGTCTGGCAGGGAATCGTCGCCTGAAGCGGAACAGGATTGATCGGATCGCTCAAGATGTCTCAGGATGGTCAGGCTCCCATGGCTCAGGTCGGTCAAGCCCCCTTGGCACCGGTCGGTCTAGCTCCCATTTTCAATAGCACCCAGCCCAAAGAATGGGAAGCATTCATGGGGCAGCTAGAGTTTTATTTCATAGTAAACCGCATCACTGAGGACAGGATAAAGGTGGCCTCCCTACTCAGCACATGTGGAAAGGACATTTATAAACTGGCAGTGGGTCTGTGTTTGCCTACGGCCATTGGGGAGGTGAAGTACAACAACCTCATGGACAAACTGAATCAGTATTTTAACCCACATATGTCGGAAATGGCATGGACGTTCTAGTTTGTAAAGAGGACCAGCTGCCGGGTGAATCGGGGTCAGCATTCATGGCTGCAGTCCGACAGGTGGCTCGCCTTTGCAACTTTGACAATTTAGAAAGGAGGTTGCGGGACAGAATTATCTTCGGTCTCAGGGACCGAAAACTGAGGCAGAAGCTGCTGGCCAGACCAGGTCTGACTCTCAAGCAAGTTCAGGAGGAAGTACTGGCCTGGGAGTTAGCTAAGAAGCCAGAGATGACTGAGACCAACCGAAGCAATCAGGGCATCACCGTCCATCAGACGCACGGGGCCGGAGGAAGCAGCATGGGTGATCTGGAGATGGAGGTGGACGCGCTACAGCTCAGAGCCCCCCACCCGATGGGACAGTGCGATAGCTCGGTCCACAGCTGCGGCCAACGGCCAGGACAGGAAATGTTCCGGTTGTAAGTGCGGGTCGACCAAGCAGAAATGTGGCGGCTGTGGGGGGAACTATCATCGATCCGCCTGCAAGTTCAGAACGGCCAAATGCCGAGCATGTGGCAAGACAGGACACATCGTGTCCATTTGCCGGAGCAGGACCGGGACACGCTGCATGAGGTGGATGCTGAAGCTCACCTGGTGTCAGGTACTGGGGCTCCAAAATGCATCGTATCCACACAGAGAGCAGAGGGGAGGTGTGTAATATGGGGGCTTGACAACTACTCACCCCCAAAATTAAGCTAGTGGTGCATCTCCAAGGGGTTCCCTGTAAAATGGAGCTGGACTCCAGATCTACTGTCTCAGTCATCGTAGGGGTGGAGGGGGACCTCCAGTGGAGGAGACACATTGATCAGCTCAGGCGTCAAGCACCTGAAAAAGGACCTGACAGCAACATTCAGGAGGGCCTACCTGACCCTGAGTCCACTCAGAGGGTCCAGAGGGACAAAATAATCAGGGAACTACTTCCCAATCTTGGGGGGTTGGAACAATCCCAACCCCACCAACATCTGGACCTGAGTGACAGAACTACCTCAGCTGGTGGAAGCCCTGGGAGTACACAGAACTACAGGACCCAGGTGGACCGGCAGTTCCCCTCCCCGGGAACATCACCACCTGAATTGGGGAAAATCCTTCAAAAACAACACTGGGCCTGAGAGGAAAGAACCCCTGAGGCGTTCTGGCAGGACCCACGGGACTCCTGCCTACCTCTCAGAATATGTACTAATGTAAGGGGGCAGGGGAAGATTGTGGGAAATCAATGTGTATATAGAATGTTGGGGGGGAAGAAGTTGGAAATGGAAATAGGGTATTGTTCTGGCTTATTGGGGAAGGGGTGTAGTGTATGCAGGATAGCATACACATGTGACAGCTACTGAAGGAAGCGTGGAGCTGGACAGCTCCAGGCAGGAACAGCGTTCGGTGGGAAAGCAGGATTTAAAGGGACAGCGTTCGGTGGGAGAGCCGGATTTAAAGAGATTGGCTGACCCGCCGGCGGGAAGCAGGGGTTTAACTCTATTGGCCAGGTATTCACCTGGCCAGGTATAAAGGTGGACTGGTACCCTTTGTTCCCCCATTCTGGACCATGTTTTCCTCCTAATAAAGTCATGGCACACTAGAAGTCTGAGTCTCTTTGATCCTTGAACCCGACACAGCAATAAGTATTGTAGTTTTTTATATAATTAGGTAAAAATTGCCAGGACATTTTCCCCTTTCTTATAGTGTGACAAATTTGCAGGCATTTTATGCCATCACTGTAAATTTGTTCTTTCAAACAAATACTGTCACAAATACATTGCATTCTCTCTCTGTCTCTGTCCAGGTCTCTCTCCCTCCCCCTCTCTCCCTCCCCCCCCTCTCTCTCTGTCTCTGTGTGTGTGTGTGTATTTGCATGTGTGTGAGAGAGAAAGAGTACCAGTGAGTCTTTACAGCTGGAATGGAAAACAAAAGCATAGCTGGATATTCAGGTAGCAGCCTTTTCTTGGCTTGATGAGATCAAGCTCCACCACAAGGTTAAGTATCTTTGTTACTGGATGTAAATTAGATTTTAGAAATATAATTGTCCAGAACACCTTAGTACCTATGGTTGGCGGGCCCTTGCTTAGCAGCTTTACCTGGCTTATAAAAGTCTATAATCATTATCAACTGTTGATAAATACCTTATCAGCCCTAAGTAGCTCCATTCCAAACTACAGGTAGACCTCAACTTACAACAGTTCATTTATTGACCATTTGAAGTTACAATGGCACTGAAAAAAGTGACTTATGACCATTTTTCACACTTATGACTGTGGCAGCATCCCCAAGGTTACATGATTTACATATGGATGCTTGACAACTGGTTCATATTTATGATGGTTACAGTCTCCTGGAGTCATGTGATCCCCTTTTGCAACCTTCAAAACAAGCAGTGGGGAAGCCAGATTCACTTAACAACTGTGCTAATAATTTAACAAATTCAGTTAACAAATGTGGCAAGAAAAATCATAAAGTGGGGCAAAACTCACTTAACAAATTTCTCATTTAACAACTTAAATTTTGGGCTCAATTGTGGTTGAAGTTGAGGGCTACCTGTATATTCATAGTGCAGTTAATGTGGAAGAAATAGCTTTTTCCTGCATCCAAGGAACTCAACTGTCCTCTACTCCTGTTCTGTTTACCAGGACTGTACTCTGTGACTTCCAGATAGGGGAACACATACCTTTTTCTGCTTGTGAACCACAAGACGTTTTATGGTGCTTTAACATTTTTCATGTGCATCACTTTTGAAAGTATCAATTCATAGTCCAATTTTGGAGACCTCCATTTCCAGCTTTTTAATAAAGTCTTGCAAACTTTCCCTGGTTTCTGCTAATAGTGTGATATTAACCACAGAACTGATGTTTGTAAGTTATACTGATATAACTGCCCCAGCTTGAATGTGGGCCATCACATCACATCCCTGGAACCTTTGTGTCATTTCACATGCGCTTCAACACAATTTTGTGCAGGTTTATGGATTAGCATCTCATATGGATCCAATTGTATGTGGTTTGTTTAACAAACCTGGCTTACTCAAAGTCTTCAAATGAAAAGAGGATTTTTTTAAAAAAAGTGGGGGGCGGTTAGGAAAGACTTTGGTATTCACCACTACAATAGAAGATCGTTGGCTCTTCTTTGTTACAAGTTTTTAAACAGAAGCTAAATGACCAATCAGCAAGTGTGCTACAGTACTTGGGGGATGACTGAGGATTGGAGAAGATGAGCTTTAGAATACATTCCAACACTACAGGTTTTGAATTTTTCATACCCAGCACTTGGAAAACTCTTGGACATAGTTCTAGCTCGGGGATTCATCTAAAATAGACACTATTTCTGCTCCTGCAGCCTTTATCTGTGAATAAAAGTGTTTTTCCTAGAGAACCAAAAGTACAAGGGAGTGAGACCTAATAACATGTATTAGCAGTCTCTGATATTAATAGCACAGATTGTCACATGATGCGACAGTGATTCAAGTGGGCATGGATGGAGGTCCCCTTTCTCCTGGGAGTCTCTGTTCCCCCCTGCAAACAGAAAATAAACACAGCCCTTCCAGAAGCGTAAATGCCAATAACTGTGAAATTTTGATTAAATAATAGATATGTGTTCTGAAGCACTTCTTTATAGCATGTGATTAAGAAAGATAACTAGACATCCTTACAGCTATAATGATAATAATTACTACAACACATAAAGTGTAGAATATGACATTGGAAAGGCCATTATTAACCTTTCCAAGGGTTATTTTTTTTTCTTGGTGTGTTTTTTGACATTACAGACAGCAGCTTCAAGAAAGCTAAATGCAACTTATGGCCATGGGATAAAAAAAAATATCACAGCGTCCTCTTTAATACTTTATGGGCAAAAGATGAGCCTTCCCTTTCAAGCAGATGTTTGTTTAAGATCTGACATCTGGGTAGTTCTTATAAAGCATTCTTTTTATTAAGATTTCTGCAACTGCTGGTAATTAAGAGAACTGACACAATTCTTCCTTCTGTTTAAATGTTAGCTCTGAAAAAATGTTGTGCCCCAGATGCAGGCCTTTTGAACTTACAACAAGCGGTATTTCAGTTTCATATGATTAATATAGTTATCAGAGTGCTAGTATGTGTGTTTGTGTGTGTGTGTGTGTGTGTGTATTTATAAAACTATGAATGATATAGTTATCGGAGTACTAGCAGTGATGGCACTTCCTTGGCTAACATTTAGAGTATAGGTTGGAAAAAGAGAGAAATAGCACTTCCTCCTATACAAAGAATAGTCCTCTGCTTATAAAACTATACTATCTGTGAAAGAAACATTGGAAGGAAGAGCAGGACTTATCCATTAATTAATGTGGACAGCAGGGCAAAAAATTCCTCCTAGCATCCAGTCACAGACTTACTCATTTTAGTGTATTGTTCATTAAGGGTTCTACTTAATTTATAGCATTAACTTCTCAATATGTATTTTTACATATTCCCTAATACAAACATTGTATCTATCCTCTTTAAATAAATGTATGCATGTCCATCATACTTCACAGTGAAGGTTAGCTTTTGGAATTTGGATGATATGACATGACACAAAGGGGCAGCCAGAATGAACTTTTCTGTTCCGAAAAAAGATGTTCACAAAATAGCTTTGACCACGTCCATTATCAAAAGGACTCAGAAGAAACAAGGTACATGGAGAAAATCCCATTAATGGAAAATATCAGTAGTCATAACATCGCTTGTCTTGGCTCCAAAAGAGGCACAAATTATTCCCAAATCTCATAAACATATGTCCTTTTGCCCCAAGTGTTATCTTGTGTAAGCAACCTTGACCTCAAGTCTCTGGAGACCTCGATTTGGTTGTTTGCTTCTAAAAGTCAAGACGTTTTCCTCATATTCAGGATAGCCAATGTTATGGAGGAAAGACCTCCTCCTTAGTCAGAAATTACACATCACTAAAAAAGAATTCATCATGAAAGCAATAAAGCATCGTTCTCTAATATTAACAGCTGAAAGTCTAACATATGATATGCAGAAAAGCCACAAATTATAGGTCAAGTCCATGTGCAATGTCCTCTTGTAAGAAAACCAAATAATGCAAGAAGGCAAGAAGATTACTTTTAATAGTCTCTAATTAAGGCAGATTGAAGCCAACCCAAGAAAGTCAAGGTTTCTTCAACAATATATGATTGAAAATATAATTAGCTCCAGGCACTCAGAGATGTTTTGTGAAAAATCAAAGCCACAACCTGAAGTAAAATTTCAGATTATCAGTTCATTAATACTAGGGAAGGTCTGCATGGCTAGAAGGCATTGCGCTAGTGGAGGGAAGAAGGCATACCAAAGGATTGCGACCGAGTTTGTGCCAAAATATAAATGATGAATAATCACACAACTAGCATTTGGCAGATTGCTGAGTTCTGTAACCCTGTTCTTGGCTTACCTACAGAGCAGGGTGAGATTTACCAGCATGTATCATCATGGAAAGGTTATTGTGCTTATGTCTAATCCTGAAAACCACACTCTGCTCCCAGATGCTTTCATTTGTAGGAATCCAGTTTAGGGCAGTTTGCTTTTGGCTAGAAGCCAAATATAAGTGCAAGGAGAAGAGAAAGATAAACCCCCCCCCACACACACACACACACTTGTGATACAGTCTGACCAACTGCCAGGAAAGGCTGGGACAGTACATGTCAAGGCTCTTTATCGTGGTCTCTGAAGAAGAAATGGGACATACAGTACACTGAAAGTGGCAAGATTTAAGGCATCTCTGGATTCCCCCACTGTGACTTTGGTCCCATCCATCGGTAAAACAGATCCCATTCTGCCACCTTGAGGTTCAATAGCAGATTGATTCACAGTAGAATCTTAGGACGGGAAAAGATTCTAAGAGGTTATCTAATCCAATCATTGCTTGTGTTCTGTTTCTTAAACCAAGCAGAGCCCACAGAACTCAAGTCACAACCAGCAATTGAAATATATGACACAAAGGCAAAGAAATCATTAAGCAGATCAGAGAAGAAAAGACTCTTGCCTTATATCCTGCAAGTGGGCTGCATGAAGAAGTCTCTATTATTCCACTGATGAGTTGTTAGTCTAAGATTTTCTGAATGAGCTAGTTCTCCACATGCTGAATTTTTCTCAAGTTCCGGTTTGGAAAGCTGTTAGGTGACCAGGAGAAAAACAGATTGCAGAAGGAAGGTCAAAAGGAAAGGCCAGTTTGTAAGAACTATCAAAGGATAGCCCAATGCACTTTTGAAGGTCATTATTATTTATACCCAGGGGAGCATAAATTTGAGCTAAAAGCTGTACTTCTGAGTGACATGCCAATGGCTTTCTTGGCATCATCCAAAGATATTTGTGACTGCCTTTTTAAAAGACATTTCTTTTCTTCTTTTTATTCTAGCATAACATCCTGAATTTGTCATATACATCCCAGTACTTAACAGGGGTGACCCAACTTAGCTTTCTACATCAGTCAAGGTCAGCCAGCCCCCTAGCTGAGCCCATTGTTTCATACATACAAGATGTCCATGAGATTCTCAATCATCCAGGTCAGGATTGTCCCAAAGGTGCTTTTCCAAAAGGCAGCTGCACTGTGTTGTTTTTTTCTTTGAAAAAAACTGAAGAAGCTTCTGAAGTGTGCCTTTTTTATGAAATGTTCTAGGGCTGTCAGACAGCCAGTCCCACAATAGCCTGATCCTATGCCATATACGGATTTCTAGGTGATAATCAGCACCTGAAATTTGATTCAAAAGCCTATTGAGAGTCAGTGCAGCTCATGGAACTGTGGTGTTACATGAATTGAGGGGGGCAAAAAACCTGCCTGCATTGCTGCTTTCTGAACCAGCTGGTGGTTTTCAGAAATTTGAACTAAACTCTTTCCAAGGAGAGAGTTCAGTAGGGGCCCAACTGAGTTTCAAAGGGGAGCAGGGCTTGAGTCTTAATATATATATTAAAGAGAAGGGAGGCTAGAATAGATCCCTGTCTCGCTCTCCTCTTAACATAAATTTCTCCAACACTGGAAGTTTTTAAGAAGAGACTGGTCAGCCATTTGTCTGAAATGGTATAGGGTTTTTATTATTATTATTATTATTATTATTATTATTATTATTATTATTATTATTATTATTATTATTATTATTATTATTATTATTGCTACTATTACTACTACTACATCTTTAGTACAATGTCCATGGGCATTGTATCTGACCTTGATCTGGGAGTTCTCATATAACTTATACATAAATACCAATAGTTTTTTTGTCCATTGAGGAAGAGTTCAATTTCTCCCATAGTTTAGGTCTGCGGATGGAATCAAACACACACACCTAAAGTCAATGATTGTTGTGTAAAGTGATGAGCATGCTCAAGTAGAGTATTTCTCAATACAAGGGATAGATCAGGGCTATGTAGTTAATAAGGGAAAACTATATTATTGCAATACTATAGTTGTTTTAGTATAGTTTTATAATATAATATAGTATAGTATTATGCTATGCTATGCTGTGCTGTGCTATAATAAAACAGTATTAACTTAATATCAGACTGAATACAGCTTTGCTCCATCAATGAAAGGAAAATGTGTTTAAGGAAAAGTCCACTCCATGAAATTAATTTTCTTTCTGTACAGAAACTTCTGTGTATGGTCTGAAGCAAACCACACTGGACCCAGTCCTCTGCATAACAACCCACACAAATCTTGATTTCTGCATTCGTCAGTTTACCATCATTAGGTTTCCCCAGAGTTGAACAGGGCTGAGGGAGACGAATGTAAAGCTGTCATGGGAAAACCATCAAATGATAGAACATCCAGATCTGTTAATTGTGGAAGAAGAAATTACAAAACTCTTTTCTTTCTCCTTGAAAGATAAGAAGATCCCAAATGGTATAAATCTCCAGACTTCCTCCATCAGGAAAACTGATAATTTCCACGCCGGAAGCAATTGTTTTTTTTGTTTTTTTTAAAAGGAGCAGCAACAACAGAAGTCAATTCTTCTAGGAGAAGGAAAAGTCTTGCAGGGTTGACTAAGTTGCATCCATTCTCCCAGAGGTATAATGTATACAAATCAAATCAAAATATAAATCATTCTTCCCTGTTGTGGGGTTTATGCACAGTTTATTTTAATAAAACATGCAAATATTTTGCAGTAAATTGATTTCCCAGTTTCAATTCTCTTATCTACATATTTATTATTCATGATCTTTTTACTCCCCTACTTGAGCAGAAGAGAAAAAATGAGGTGTGGATGGGAGTGGAAGAAGAATTCTGTGTAGAGTTCACTGATCTTTAAGGAACTGGCTTTATTATTGTTATTATTAGCACAATTTCATACTCCTAGGAATAAAAGATAAATGTAGATATTACTTCTAATTTCAACGAAAGCTAAGAGGTAATACAATGACACCCTCTTTTAATGCAAATCGCTGCAATACGGGCTTTGTAGCTGGTGCACTCAGCTGCCTGGCAAATTGCAATGGGAGTTTGAATTGCTGGGCAAAATGACTGTTGTTTAACCTGTGACCAGGCTGGATATTATTAGTGCTGTTGTTAAAGGTGTATATACATCAGTGTTGCAGAGACAGAAACAATCCATGAACCTGCAATTGTTATGGTAAGACCTTGGTGCTTAAAAAAAAAGTGTGTGTGCCAAATACTTAAGTATATTTTAACGGTTGTTCTGCTTATCTGCTTTTGCACAGGGCTTAATGTGGATTTCCCTCAATTTGCATTGATTCAGGCCATTGATATACCCTTAAGACAACAGACCAAACTTGATTAACAATTACGAAGCTGGTAGTTATGATTACTTATAGAATGTGATGCTTGGGTGCTTCCTAGCAAAATAATATCAATAGAAAACACTGACATATTTTTGAACAAGGAGATGAAATACACTGCTCTAGAAGAAGGAGAGCAACAGAATTTCATCATCCAGAAAAGAGACCTCAGGGGTGTCAAACTGCCGGCCCACAGGCCAGTTTCATCATACCGAAGCTGTGCCCAACCCATTGCTGGCAATGCAAAAAGAGTTGCGATACGCCACGACACGTCACATGATGTGGTGAGTTTGACACCCATGCTCTAGAGAAACCATGGGTCTGCATTTGCCAAAAAAATGGGGTTTGCCAGAGAAATAAGATGAGCATAATCCTTGTTCATAAGCAGTCCTACCCAAAAATACAATCAACTGACATTCTTCCTTTTTCAGAGCTGTAATTACAAGGCATGCCATTATAATTTTCTGTAGATTGGCTTTGCATGCAGACAACCCCCCCCCCACACACACACATATACACTTTTAAAACTTCCTTTTAATCCTCATCTATGGCTTTAAAATATTTATTTTTTAAACTCTGAAGTGAACAGTTTTTGGTCAGCATAGAATAGCCTTTCCCAATCTCATGCCTCATTAGACTTTGGTGCCCATAATTCTCAGCCAGTTGTGAATTTTTAGCACATCTGGAAGACAACAATAGGGGAAGGCTGATGCAGATAATATCAAGCAAATTGGATCATTAAGTTGACTCCGCAATTCAGGCAGGTCTCTGCTCTAATGGGAAAATGTTTTGACTCTTAAGGGCAGTGTGACAACGGCCCTTCTTGGGAACCTATTGAGCATTGCCACACAACCACAGTAGAGATGTTACAAACCATCAGTGGTAAGAAAAGTATGGTGAACATGATTTTCTCTAATGTTTCTGACTGGCAACTTAATCCAACAGAATAATTCTAGGTTCATAAGAGGCCATAGATTGTGCTGCTGTAGCTATGGATTGATTCAGTGCCTGATAAAAAAAGATCTTCCACTTCTCCATTCTAGTTGTTTGGAAGAATCTAAATGATTTTGTACCGGTCTCTGTAGCTTTTAAGGATTTTTCAAATGTTGCTATACAGGGAATATAAAAGAAATCAGCTGCAAATCTCATTGGGAGTGAACTTCTGAAAACCTGACAAAATAGATTACATCTCATGGCATGGATGACCGCACTTAAAAGAGTCTGTTAGCTTCATTGATTCTCTGGTCAAAAATCTGTGCATGCACACATCCATATACCTGTATTTGAGTAGGAAAATTAATCCAAACTATATTGTTATTGCATACAAAAAAGAATGGTTTTTCAAGATTACAGCTGAGAAATATGTATTTTAAAAGTATGCCTCAAGGAAATAAAAAATGATATCTCATACACACACACACACACACATATGGAACATTTTAATTAAATCACCAGTGGATCAAAATGCCAGTAACAAGCTTACTTTATACTCACCTGCATATCCTTAGGTATTAATAGGCCATCTTGTGAATCAAAATTGCTGCCATTGAATGTACATCATAGTACTGGCATATAGTAAACTATAACAATGGTTAAGAATAGCTACAGCAATCATCAGTAATGAAATGGAAGTAAATTTTGATTGGGGTCCTTACATTGATGTTAATTGCCATAAATATCCATTATAAGGATCAGAGGCCCTCATGCCACATTTTGCAAGTTTCCACCCATCATGAATGTTTCCTAGAGATGATGTATATAGAACATGAGTCCCAAGAAAATCCCTTACTCATATGACCTTTGTGTTCATGTATTGTTATGTCATGCTGTTATGACATAAACTGAACAATTTATCATGCCAGTAAATCTACCTGTGAAATACCTGAGTTAAATTAAAATGCCTGAAAGATTTAAAGATAATTGGATGCAAATATCACATGCTTAAGCACTTCTCTGATTGTCCAAATACTGTATAGATCAGGTCTGAGACAGAAAGCAAAGAAAAGTGAGGGAAAAGGAACTGGATGGAAATGTACAAATGTAGTTCTTTAGAGTTAAGCTTCATTTAATAAGGGATAACCACTAATATATGTGAATGTGAGCAGATTGCAGTCATGGCCAGGAGGGCTTTTACACAACTATGGGTTGTGCACCCTTTCCTGGACCAACAATCCCTACTCACGGTCACTCATGCCCTAGTCATTTCCCATCTTGACTATTGCAACACACTCTACATGGAGCTGTCCTTGAAAAGCATCTGGAAGCTCCAGTTGGTCCAAAATGCAGCGGCCCACTTGGTGTTGTGCAGACCTTGGTATGCACATGTGTCAACTCTGCTGCGGGAGCTTCATTGGTTGATGATTTGCTTCCGAGTGCAATTCACGGTGCTGGTTGTCACTTTTAAAGCCCTTCATGGCCAGGGACCAGTTATCTGAGGGACCGTTTCTTGCCGGTCATATCCACCCAACCCGCAAGGGGGGAGGGCAAGGAATGTTGTGGGTCCTGTCCTTAAGGAAGTACCTCTGGCAGGACCCAGAAAAAGGGCCTTCTCCTCGGTGGCTCCCTCCCTTTGAAATATCATCCCACCAGAAATTAGACTGCCCCCCACTTTGGTAGTCTTTCAGAAGACTACCTTAAGATGTGGTTTTGCCACAGAGTGAGACAGAGCCCATCAAATGGCTTATTTAATTGTGTGCTTTCACTGGGGTGGACAGAGGTTATGTTTTTTTTATTATTATTATTTTCTATTTTATGTTTTAACTGTTTGTAAGTCGCCTAGAGTTGCTGTGAGACAGCAGATGGTTATATACATTTTCTAAAAAAAAATTAGGCAAATCAATTACCATATGGCATTACCATTGCTATTCTGGATAGACATCCACCCATTCTCATACTGAGGCATTTTGCAACTTTAGAATGTAATCCTGATTAGGTCTAATCACATACCATCCACTAGTTTTCAGCACTCACATTTGGCTTCTGTCTTTGTTATCCTTGAAATTTGGAACCAAGTTGTTGCTTCTTTGCTGGGCTGCACTTTAACAGAGCCAATGGATGGTCAATTTCTCCATAGGTGGGAACTATAGGCTGACCTCCACCACCCAGCTCTAGGGCTTTCCTCTACTTCTCTATTTCATCATAGTTGTTCCTTTTTTCTATTATTTATTCCTCCACGTCTTGCTGCTCCTATGATGAAACTGCCAGTATTTCATCATCAACTCACAGGATAATTTTTATGTAACACAGGAAACTAGTAAGGTATCTTAGACACCCATTTTCTTATTATAAGACATTGGATTATGCTTTTGAGATTATGCTTTTTCCGTCCTTATCAGTAACTTACATGCATGCTTACATTCTTACAATCAGTAAGATGGTTTGACTGACAATGATTTCTCTATGTTATTTGCACAAGATTATAGTGGGCCAAACTCCTTTGGAAAGATTTAGGAGTAAAAATAGTGATTGTGTGGAAATACCCTATGCCTGACTAATTAGCAAGATTTTTTTTTCCTCCCATTGTCAATAGACATTGGAGAAGAACTACTTTTAGGTACATTCCCTGAATTTTAATGGTTTGCACTCTATTGTATGAAAAGAGTGTATTTTCATTTTTTTTTCCAGAGGGTAAGATAAATTCAGTGGAATTTTTATGAGCTGAATATGGTGTTATTGCTCTTATTTTAATATATGTAGCCAAAGTGTATATACTTTCGAGAATGTCTTGATTTGTACAATTATCTTTCAATAATTGCAATGATCATCTGCAGTCTTTCCAGCTTTCCACTAAATCCTAACAGAAAACATTGAGTTTTGAAGCATGGGGGATATGGGTAGCCAGGGGAAGCTTCACACAGTCACAGAATGTTAAGTATTAGAAAAGCCTTGGAAATACTCTAAACAAACCTCCTGCACTCTTCAGAATTCTTTACTACAATATCCACTATAAATGATCATCAAGCTTAAACATGTCCAGTGAAAGAGAGTTCATCACCTTTCAAAGCATTTTGTTCCGTTGCTGAACAGCTCTTGGTTACTTAGTTACTTATGTAAGGTCAGAATCTTCCTAATATTCAGTTAAAAATCTGCTTCCTTATAATTTAAGACCATTGTTTCTTGTCCTGTCTTTTGGAACAATTTTAAATGTTTTCAGCCCATCTTCTACAAGATAGCCCTTCAGATATTTTGACAAATGTAAAATACAGAATAACAGTGGCTTCAGTTACTGGAAAGTGTTCAACAGTAACAATTACAACATTCCGTTTCAAAACTACAATGAATTAAGCATACTTCTCAGGGAAATAGGACTAGAAGACCTGAAAGGTCCCTTGTTTTGAGGGATCCTTGATGCTCTCTGAGCTCACTTGTTTTCTTGCAGATGTTTCATTACTCAAACTAGGTAATATCATAAGTGCTAGAGTCGTGGTGGTGCAGTGGTTGCCAGCAGTTTGACAGTTCGAATTTCACCAGGCTCAAGGTTCCATGCCATCTTTGCAATCCCCACTTGGATTATTAATAGAGAAGGAATGCTGGTAAATTCATACTTTCACAGCAAACCAAGCAGCTAGTCCTGCAGAAAATTCTAAGTGAAGATCTGAAACAAAAAAAAGGATATGTACAATGGAAAGAAGATTGGATCAGAGCCATATCTATAGTTATAGTTTAGAATAATAGAGATGTCAGCAAGGTTAAACATCAGAACAGTAAAAAAAAAGATTACCCCAGCTCTCTTCAAAATAAAAGGATCAGTATATCAACTGGTTAGTGATAATGCTAAAAGGTAACAGATAACAATGAAAAGACAGAACTACTCAACTTCTATTTAGATTCATTCTTTGCCAACAAGAAAAAATGTGTTCCATTAGACAATTTTTAAGAGCAGGATGAAAGGGCATGATTGAGCTTGAGTTTGATAGAAACATAGTCAGTAAAATCTTTTTACTTTGTCAAGTAAAATCTTGTTTATTTCATATACTCAGTAAAATACTGTTACTTTAAAATCCTTTTACTTTGAATCAGTTTAAATCTCCAAGGTCAGACGGAAACAATTTCTAACTCTTCTATACAGGTAGTCCTCATTTAGTGACCATAATTGGGAACATCAATTCAATTGTTAAGCAAAGTGGTCACTACATGGACCTGTAATTCTGCTTGTAATCTTATTTTGGCTTTCCCTTGCTTTTGTGGACTACAAAAAGCAATAAACGAGAGGACTGGTTGTAAAGTTACTTTTTCACCACCATCATTAAATGAGGCAGTTGCTAAATGAGGACTATTTGCATCCTTGTCAAGGAACTTGATTAGGTAAGTCCATGAAGTCACCAAGAATCAAAACTGACTTGGGGATGTCTATGCCTTAAAACTCAACATAACGTCCATGAGATTTACCATTGCAATTAACGTGAAGATTAGTTTTAAAGATAAATCCCATTAATTTCAGTGATATTTGGTTTGCATAGTACCTATGAATACTGAAAAACATCTTATTTAGAAAGTCAGTATATTATATGAAATATTAAATAAACACATCATAGACTATACTACTCAAGTCCTAATAGATTTAATTTGTAAATTCATTGAAGTCTTGCATTAATTATTTCGGTGATGTTCAAGTAATAAGCTTGTGGTAAATTTGGGCTTCTTAATAGGATTCCAGACTGAAAAAACTGGCCACTTCTCTGTTGTTTTCTGGACAAGCAGTTAAGGCATTTTTATTCCAGTAGTTTTTATGTATTTTAGGTTTTTATGTATTTTAAATTGGCTAATTATAATCTCACTTTATTTATTTTCTGCTCTGATATTGAACATTATATTTAACCATAAAAATACGATTAGGATCCATTTTTAGCCAAAAGATAATTTATAAGTGTTTTAATGTTGTTTTTTTTTAAAAAAGAAAAAAGATGTATTTTTCTGGTTTTTAATTGGAAGGTGTTTGAATTGCAGTCTTAACTGAAAACAAGATACAGATAAAATATCATATATTCTTTTGAGTGCACTTAAAATGTACCAAATAAAGGGTAATTAATATGAAATAGACTGCAGAATTCTGACTACACACCTCTCCAAGTGTTGTGCAGTAGTTCTTGACTCAAAAATATCTCTTTTGGGAAAGAATGTGTACGAGAACACCAAATGATCATAGCAAACATTTACGTGGTCTAATATTCTATGAAACATAGTCATTAACAAGATACACTGGAAAAGTGTACACTTTCCTGCTAGTAAAGAGGATTAGGGCTTGTCCTTATTTTTATTTTTTATTTTTTGGCAATCTTATTGTACTCTGTTCGTGAAGTAGTATCCACCAATACGCAAAGATGTGTAGTATCCTTGGATTGTTCTTCATCAATGTGTCTCATCCCCCTGTGAAGACTATCGCAACAGGTAGCCACAGGGAAATATGGCAAAAGTGAATTCCATAATTTACCTAAGCATTTTTCCTCCTGTCTTTCTGACTGTCCACACAAAGAGTTTCAGTGCATGACCTGACATTCACAAAAGGTAGTATTTTGAGACTGACAAAAGAAAATCTATCTATTCAATGCATGAGTTTATGTATTTCTGTAATACCCCTCTCATGTGCCATTTTTCACCTAAAATGCTTAAACCTTCTAACCATTTTGATTGTCTATACCTTAACAGCCAAAACAGGTCAGAAAAAAATATGACTACAAATGTGTGTGTATGTATATGAGCAATGTAAATAGGAAATGTTTTATACTGTTTTAATTTCAGTATTGGCCCTCAAACCAAGAAAGACACGGTTACTTCTAAACAGTTTACTTTATTATTCTTCACTTATAGACAGAAATCTGGCCAAACTAAGGCAAACTACTTGCATCATTAAAGATATACCCAGGGGTGTCAAACTGCCGGCCCGCAGGCCGGATGCATCACACCAAAACTGTGCCCACCCCATTGCCGGCAATGGGAAAAAAGTCACGATACGTCATGACACATCACGAGACATCACGAGTTTGACACCCATGCCCTAGAACAATGTTTCTCAACCTCATCAGCTGGGGAATTCTGGGAGTTGAAATCCACCCATCTTAAAGTTGATGAAGTTGAGAAAAACCGCTCTCTAGAACTTTTAGGGAGGCGCTGTCTTGACTCCCTTCCTCCCAACCAAACTGTCTCGTATTCCTCTGGAATGCACTGTCTTCCTCCTGGGAATCTGGATTGCATTCCACCACAATATGGAACAAAGTGGACATGCACATTAAACACATACACGTCTAATGCAAGGTAAGACATAAACGGATCCGTTGACTGACTTATTTCTTTTTCTAGAGATGAGATTTTTTAGAATCACAGCTCCATGTCACGTATTTTTCCCCAAACTTTATATAGCAGACAATCCTTACTCTTCCATGTGAGAGAAACCACAAAATTAACATTTGTAAACACGCTTTAATGTTCTTGTGTCCTCCTATAAGATTGCCAATACTTTGCTTCTGACAAAGCTCCTATAAACAGCAGTGTTAATTTTAGCATCTGGACTTTATAGTTTTACCGGGAGAGTTTTGTAGTGGGAAAGGTGTTTTAATCCCAAATGAGGAGTGCATCTTGATTCTGTTCTGAACCCTCCACATAAGGCTTTTGATTTCTACCCTAAATCTCACTCTCTTGACATACTATTTACTTACTTTTGATGACTGGTTGTCATAAAAAATTCAGCATGAAAAACATTTATTGGCGAGGAAGTGTGAAGGTGAGGGGAAATCATTTAAATTTAGCCTATAAAATTTTACTATGGCAATGGAGGTTCTCCACTTGAAAAGAAAAGGGCATCGTTTTTCAGCCTCAAACCATTCAAGAGAAGGTAAAGTACACTTAGTTGGAAAAGGCATCTTGATCATAGAATCGGCTGTTATTCTGTAGTTTTTTCCTATTTCTAGTACCAGGGATATGTGTGTGTGTGTGTGTGTGTATTTCCCTGCAAAGAAATATTTTTTTAAAAAAATATATCCTCCCAAACAAAATCTGTTTTTTAAAAAAAAGTTTGCTCGGGTTGCAAAACACTATCTGTTAAGTCCTCCAGCTAGGCTAAAAACCTACCCACTGCTCCTCGGGAATTCTAGTGAATTAATAATGCCACTGATGAATATTCAAAAGTAGGCAGCTATTGTGCCTTCAAGCACATAATTAATTATTCATTACACATTTTTATTCACTGAATTAAAAAACCCAGGGTGCTCTGGGAAATGAAGTGTACTTCACTGCAGGGGCATGAAATTCTACACTGTCCCTTTAAGGATTATTACTCTGTATTTATGGTTGCCAGGCAACATAAATGCTGGGCAATTAGATCATGGGTTGTCCCTGAAGACTGATGGGATAATAAGCAGTAGTCAAGTATTAAGTTGACCTAGTAAAGGTCCCATATGAATAAACCTGGGGTAGGACCACAGCTGGCATCTTTCAAATGCAACTTTTACATTTGTCTCCTGAAAAGGGGGAGTGCATTCAGACAGGAATTTCACATCTGGGAGAAAAGTGAAAGGCTGCAGGCTTTGGATTAACATTGCTTAAATGGAATGGATTTAATGTGAACAACACTCACTGCAATGTCATTTTCAAGCTAAAGTTAACCAAATAGAGTTTAAACGTACAGCATCAGTCCATCAGGAAATGGAGTCCAAAATATGATTTTAGTAAGTCTGTCCCTACCTAATCTCCATATTAAACTGCATCTTTCATAATTTCCAGTTGGCATAACTGGGAAACATAAGATTATAGCCAATCTATTTGGAAGGGTGGGAAGGAGAATTGACGCAATGTTATAAGCAGCAAAAGATTTCTTGCAAAACTTAGGAAAAGAAAAGAGATGCAAGTTTCTGTTTTCTGTAACATGCATTAGTTCTGTGATCTAATCTCCTCAGTGCATTGCATCTATACATAAAGTACATTGAACATGCTAAGATTCCTTTTCTACAGCCAGGTCACAAAGGAGAAGCCATGAGGCAATTACACGAGGAGGAGGAGGAGGAGGAGGAGGAGGAGGAGGAGGAGGAGGAGGAGGAGGAGGAGGAGGAGGAGGAAGGGTTTAAAATACTGAGCCTCATCTGATATACAATTGTTTCTTGTGTGCATGGGTGTATAAAAATTATACTGTATATAAACAGCCATGATGTAAAAATATTCTGCTCTAGACACTATATAAGCACAGTCTTCAAATATGCAATGGATGTGTTCCAGAAAGTCATAGCCAATGCTGGCTCCTTGGCTCCCCTCCTCTTTGAATCTCTACACTTTCCTTATTACGTGGCCAAACACTGGTGGCCCCATGGTGCTGAGTAATTTATGAAAATAGCAACAACCCTGCCATTTCAGAAAGTAGGATGCAAATCTGTTCCATGCTTGCATATGGTCTTTTATGGGAGTCACATGCCTTGCATAATTTAGCACACACAGCTAGCTCCATCAATCCAGGCCACCAGCCCTATGTAAAATTACACAGTGTAATATGTTGGATGGAAAAGAGTGCCAAGAGCTGCCTTGCCATGCAGCACAGTGCTCAGGGATATAAGACAAGCTTTGTGTGCAAAAAGTCAGAAGTTTAGCATTCACTTTAAAGAGGATCAGGCCACTAGTAAGGGGGAAAAAACCTTTGCAGAGATATTGTACAGCTCACAGTAGGGGCCTAGATGGACAAGTACCCAAAGCCAGTAGCGATTCCTCTCTGCTTAACCTCAAGGATGTGCTCTGGATTCATATCAAGCCTGAATTCAACAGTGAATCAATGTCTTTTGCATTAGCTGTCTAGAGGAGGACCTTTCCTGACACCAACAGACATCTCAAAACTGGGTAGAAGGGCTTCCGATAAAAATGTCTGACAACCTTGGACTGCAGACTCCAAACATTCTTCTAGAGAGGGCGAGCATAATTTGCTGCTTTGGAGGGAGAAGTTTCCTTTTTTAAAAAAGGCTTTTGTTCTACCACTTTCTAAGCAAGCCTAAGAAAAAATTGTAACATTAGCAAAGCTCCAATCATTTTCTCATTTAAGGAAGAGAAGTAATCTGTTGTGTATTAATGTAAATTCATAAGGGCAGTTATAAATGGTTAACTGCGTGTCATTCAAATCCTTAACTGTCTGTCTGTCTATGACTTTGCAAGCTTGTGTTTTAGGCGGTCCGTATAAATAGATGTCAAGTGGCTGTTAGAGCTGCTTCTGTGTTGACTCAATAAACAGACTGTTACATTTACTCTCATCTCTTCTATGCCTCACCAATCCCAGTATTTAACAGTGGCGACGAGGGTGGGATATGCTGTAAGGAAGAAAGAGCCAAGAGACGCTAGTACACCAATCGGCTAGTACACCAATTGGCTAGTACACCAATCGGCTAGTACACCAATCGGCATACATCAAAATGAAATTTCGTTGCATGCAGCTCTCAAAGGGTCACCACCTCTGATATATACTCCTTGTTCGGGGCCCGCTCAAATTTCACATTGTCCTCATCCAGTTCCTTTGCTCCATAAGCTCCAGGTCCTCTCCTCCTCTGCCTCCCCAGGAAACAGCCCTGATTTGCAATACAATCCATCACTAGGCCAGCAGTCAGATCTTGCTGCTGGTAGAACAAATTCAAACAGCGCCAACGACCAGGCAGCAGCGCCCTGGTACGAACAACGTTCCCCTCCCCTCTCTGCCTGCCAGCAAGCCACGCTGGAGGCATCCTTATCCTAAGGGATTCATCTCTAGGATTTGCACAGAAGCCCTTACCAGCATAAGGCTTTGAGAGACTTGTAACAGTCAGCTATGGCCAAGATTGGCAAGCTTTCCGAATTTGATGTATTGCACCCAGAGCGATGGAGCTCGTATGTTTCCCGGGTCGAAACCTACTTGAGAGCAAACCAGGTCAGGGAAGATGGTCTAAAGGCTGCCACGTTACTGTGCGTATGTGGACAGGTGACTTTTGACATAGCAGAGAATCTAGTCACTCCAGCCAGTGTAGAGCCAGTTACCTATCCTGAACTGAAGAGGAAACTTAAAGAGCACTTTGAACCAAGACTTTCTGTCATTGCCTGGAGACAAGTGTTCAAACAGAGGGAACAGCAACCTGAGGAGTCAGCCGCTGAATTCGTGGCTGCACTCAGACAAGCGGCTAGACTTTGCGACTTCCCAGATTTAGAAGATCGGCTCAGAGACCAACTGGTATGTGGCCTGAGGAAGAGAGACTTACAGCAGAGGCTGTTTGCAAAGGAGACTTTGAGGTTGCAGGACACCTTAAAAGAAGCGATAGCAGAAGAGGCCACTGGGGGAGTCGTCAAAGCTTTACGACCCTCAAAGAATTTCCCCAGCCAGACAGCTGTTCACCATGAAGACTCTGAAATAGCTGTCGACCCGGACAAGAAGAGTGAGATCAACCGGGTGCAGAAGTTCCCAGAAAGAGGGCAGCAGCCACTTGAGAAGGCAGTTCCCTTTACTAGCTGTGCAGGCTGCGGAGGTCAGCACCAGTGCTCTGAGTGCAGGTTTCATATGGCTGTGTGCCAAGCATGTGGCAAACAGGGTCACATCGCTATCGTCTGTAAAGGTCGCCAGAGGGAATCTCCACCAGAAGACTTCCCCAGGAAAGGTACAGGGCCCCCGGGGCAACATAGAGTAGGATATTACTCTGGAAGAAGGAGCATTCTAAGAACAAGAGCCCATCGCCCTCAAAGAAAAGCTTAGACTAAGAGTCAAGCTGCAAGTAGTTCCATGCTCAATGGAACTGGACACTGGGTCAGCCCTGTCCATAATTTCCCATAAAACCTTCAATTACATTTGCAACCACAGAGGTAAACGAGTCAGACTCAAGCTGTCAAATTTAGTGATGATGGATTTTCAAAATTCCCATGTAGCAGTAAAAGGTGAAGCTATGCTAAAAGTGAGGTTCAAAGAGTTTGAGGGTCCCATCAACATCGTGGTGGTCGATTGCCAGTGCACAAGCCTGATTGGCCTAGACTTGTTCAATGCCTTGGGCATCCATGTGGCATCAACAGAACTCAAACAGCTGATTTGGCTGCTGTCTGCCAGGAGTTTGCTGATGTATTCAGCCCTAGCTTAGGCAAATACAAGGGAGCTCCAATTACCCTCCACTTTGACCCAACTGTAACCCCAATCAGGATCAAGCTGTGCAGAGTGCCTTTTGCCCTTAAACCCAAAATAGAGGCAGAGCTAGACAAATTATGGCAGCAAGGTGTGCTGCAACAGGTAGATAGCAGTTTGTGGGAAACTCCCATAGTCACACCAGTAAAATCAAATGGGGAAGTGCGCATATGCGCTGATTATAAGTGCACCATTAATAAAGCACTTCAGCAGAATGCATATACGGTACCTGTAGTTAGTCACATCTTGGCATCACTACAGGGAGGTTGCTTATTTGCAAAGTTGGACCTAGCACAGGCATACCAACAGCTGCCTGTGGATGATGCCATGGCAGAAGCTCAAACAATAGTTACCCATAGAGGGGCATTCAGGGTTCACTTGTTTTAACTTTAATATGTATTGATTTTATGGGCATGATGTTTAATGGCTTTTTAATTTTTGTATTCGATTTTTATTGTGTATTGCCCTGTTCACTGCCCTGAGTCCTTCGGGAGAAGGGCGGTATAGAAATCAAATTATTAAAATTATTAAATTAAATCTCCTGCAGTTTGGGGTCAGTGTGGCCCCAGGACTTTTTCAGAGCATGATGGAATGCACTCTCAAGAATATTCCAGGTGTGTGTCCTTATTTCAATGATGTCCTCATAGCTGTGGAATCAGCTGAAATATTGGCAGAATGCCTAAGAGGTGTCTTTCAGCGTTTCTGCGAAGCAGGGCTGAAGCTCAAGAGAGACAAATGTCAAATAGGTGTGAACTCTACAGAGTTCCTTGGATTTTGCATAGACGCTGCAGGAATCCACCCTGCTGACTCAAAGCTTAAGGCTATTCAGCAGTCTCCCAGACCCCAAAGGGGGAGCTACAAGCATTTTTAGGGTTACTCAATTTCTACCATGCATTCCTTCCTCACAAGGCTGCGTTAGCAGAGCCTCTACATAGGCTCCTGGATAAAAGGGCACCATGGCAGTGGACTAGCGTCCATGAAAGTTTCAAAGCAGTCAAATCACTGCTGTCATCAGATGCTAAAAAGAATAGTGTCTGGAAATTGGCATCATCGACTGGCAGACTTTCTGCTCTGCCAGCATTCAACTCCCTGCACAGCTACAGGCCGCAGCCCAGTGGAACTAAGATGGGGATGTCAGCTGACCACAAAACTGGATCATCTCCATCCAGACCAAGTTGCATCGGACACAGCGCAGCCCAAGCCCCCGAGGAACTTGCAAGTTGGCAACCAAGTTTGGGCAAGAAACTATGGACAAGGGGCACCATGGGTGGTAGCTGTGGTTTGTAAGGTGTCAGGACCACTGTCATATGAAGTGGTCCTGGAAGATGGTTGGGTGGTTCGCTGCCACATTGACCAATTGCAATGGTGGCAGGTGAATCAAACCCTGGCTGCCAACAGGGAGGAGAGCCAGGAGCTTCCTGACAGGTGTGACACACCAGAACCTTCTGCTGCTTGCAAGACTCACAGAGACATGGAGGATGTGTTAGCCTTAGGTGAGTCACCCCTGAGCGAAGGAACTGAGCTCATAGGACAAAACTTGCTTGCGGACCAGTTCCTCAGTCTGTCTGGAACTGCTCCATCCATGGACATAAGCAGAGGTCTACCCAGCCAATTCAGCCGAGAAGACACTGGTCTACCCATAGTGAGCGGGTCAAAGGGCCCTGGTCTATCCAGCCAGTCAAGTGGGCTGGTAGACCGGGAACCACTGGCAGTAATGCAGCAATCAGAATGGTCGCGGAAGCCGCCTGCCTATTTACAGGACTACGTATATTTTCTTGATATGAGAGTCATCTAGGGGGAAGGGGTGTTGTGTATTAATGTAAATTCATAAGGGCAGTTATAAATGGTTAATTGCGTGTAGTTTAAATCCTTAACTGTCAGTCTGTCTATGACTTTGCAAGCTTGTGTTTTAGGCGGGAATGTTTGCTTTAAACTCATTGGTTGTCGCCTAGCTGCGGCCCGTATAAATAGATGTCAAGCGGCTGTTAGAGCTGCTTGTGTGTTGACTCAGTAAACAGACTGTTACGTTCACTCTAGTCTCTTCAATGCCACACCAATCCCAGTATTTAACATAATCCACCCATCCTGATCATTCTTTCCTCAATACAAAACTCTCCCAGAGAAAATGGAGCTTTATTTTTCCAAATCTTGCTCTTGATCCAGAGAATAAGTCAGATTGAAGTATTTCTGAAGCTCCAGAGCCAGCTCACAAAATGAATCTGTATACCTCAAGAAGGTCCCTGCCTTTGCATCATGGAGAATTATCTGAGGTGATGACATAACAACACAGAGTACTACCCAGATTTTAAATTTTTAGAAGTCTTAAATTTTTGCCATGAATAAAAGCTTAAACTTATTCTTTGCTTTCTGTTCTCTTCCCACGAAAATACTGCCAATTCCTTCTACTTAATTTCAAAACTGTCTTTTGTTCTCTCAGAATTGTTTGTAATTCAAACACATCTATCGTATGATACTCCTACTTCCCCTTTTACAAGAAAGGTAAAATCCGCTCTACTCTTCAACTGGTGACATAGTGATAATGGTTTTGTTATACTTTTCTATCATTTATTTTATAGCGATAACTAGGAAACCATGCCTTATCTCTATCCACAGACATTTTGCTGTGATGCAGCATGAAATAGTTCACAGTTGGAGATGCAGTGAAGCTTTCTATACTTTTGTAATATGAAGAGATTATACACACACACACACACACACACAAAATACACAGACACACCCAGAAACAATGCTCTTATCAGAGAAAATGCTAATGCTTGTAGGTAAATCCTGCGCACAGACTATTTAGTTATCCCATCCCTCTAATACAACACTATCCAAACATCCAGAAGATCCCAAATCAGCCCTTATTACAGCAGTTTATCAGCAAGCAAGGAGGAGGGAGAAAAACATTCATTTAATTATTGTTACTTTAAATCAATTGCTATAAATACTCTCAATTGATTTCTGCAGATATTAAATGACCCTCAGGGGCCCTGCTACAAATTTTCAGGTCTTTCAGTTATTTGTCTTTGTTTGAAAATTGTACCTGTTTATTTGTTTTGCTTTTACATTTTAATCCACTACAATGCTCTGTCTCTGTGTAGTTTATGGAAATAAAACAGCCACAATACAATAATATAAGTAAACAGTATAGCCACATCATAAATTTAAAATTAAAACAATATCTCAGTTGTAGTTTAGCAACTCAATACAGTTTAATAACTCAATAACATTAACCATAGCTGCCCAGATTCACTTGGTAAAGAGATGGACAGTATACCAATTTAATAAAATCAATAAATAAACATAAATATGGAGGATATCTGGATCAGTAGTAGTAAATTGTCAAATGCTTCAAAGGAATGATTACAGGTGCCTATAGAAAACAGAGATCAAGTGTTTTCAGACAATGCAAGCAACCTTCTCCTAATTCTTCTAAGAAGGAAGAAATCATTATTAAAGTTCTCCAGATTCATCTCCTTTTCAATATGTTGCTTAAGCTGTGAATAGTCACATGCATCTCTATAAGACATGAAGTGGCTCTCCAGATAATGCTAAACTATAACTGTCCAGCTATCATGACCAATAATAAAGTATGACGAGAGTTATTGTTTAGCAATATTTCAAGGGCTGGGCACACCAATAGGACTTATTCATAGCCTGAAAGAAACATGAAAATGTAGATCGGTTTAAGATATCAAAAACTAAATTAATTCAAACACTTTTTATGCTTTCAAAGGACAAAGAAGGAAGAACAAGTTTACCATACAGGTAATGACAATAACAATATATTAGAAATTCCTATCAGGCATTCAGTATTTATGACACAAGATAATCAAGTCAAATAGGATCACAAATAACAACTGTTGCTTCCAACAATGGAATACTCTTAAAATAGAGAAGTAACCAATTTCTAGTCCACCAGTGGTCATTAAGATTGATCTAGCTATAAATCCATGATACACTGAATGGACACGTCAGTTGGTGCTTGTCAAATATGATCCAGCCACAAGATGATCCAGGCATGCTGAGCCAGTTGAATTCCCAAGACCATCTCTTTTGGAATGAGCCCTTAAGTGTTTATTAATCTCTAAGTGCTTGTCTGACATCTGATACTCAATCTAATCCTCATGATATCAAACCTCAATGGCAAAACTTTGCTGCCATGTAGTGGTCATCCAGAATTTTCAGAGCCCATATCTGATTAGTACTTGCTGCTAAAAGGAGTAAAATGGTTACATCAGTGAAATTAGAGCAGAATCCTAGTTCTTCAAAGTATAGTATCAAACTTGGTGTGCTCTATCATAGTGCTATCAGACCTGGATGATAAAAAACTGCTGGATGACAACTAGATGGAAGCAAATGAACAAATAAACTCCAATTAATCATTTATATATTTGTTACCCTGAACTCATAGCTCTAATTTGGCAAAGATTCTAAACAATTGGAAGACAGAAACAAGTGGATTGTGAAGATGGTAGAACTTGCTGAAATGGCCAAATTGACTTGTCTGATTAGGGAAGGAATAATAACTACTTTTACAAAAGATTGGAAGCCCTTTATCGACTTTTTGTTGAAAATAGACAAAATTAATTGATTAGAAGTGTTTGAACTAATTTAGTTTTTGGTATTTTAAACGGTTCTACATTTTCATGTTTCTTTCAGGCCATGAATAAGTCCTATTGATGAGTCCAGCCCTTGAAATATTACTAAACAATAACTCTCATCATACTTTATTATTGGTCATGATAGCTGGGCAGTTATCTACTGAATAAAAAGGGTTGCTTCTTGGAAGAAAGGGACCATGTTGTATAATTGGGGAAGGTGGAAATAGTAATAACTATGTCTGTAACCATTTTAAAGAAGATTGGAAGTTCCATCTTTTGATATATATATTTTTCTTCTCTTTTCTTGACTTTTCACTGTTTCTCACTTATTATTTTCTTTCTTTTTTCTTAATTCTTCTGTTATGTGTCTGTAGCTGTAAACCATTCTCAATAAAAATTATAGTTAAAAAAAGGAAGAGAGAGAAGTGGAACAGAAGAAGAAGAAGAAATGTACAGTAGTTGCAGATCAGACCTGCACAACAATCTGGAATAATTTTGGACCACTCCTCTTCACAAAACTGTTTCAGTGTAGCAATATTCTTAGGATGTCTGGTGTGAATCGCTCTCTTAAGGTCATGCCACAGCATTTCAATCGGATTGAGGTCAGGACTCTGACTGGGCCACTCCAGAAGGCATATTCTGTTCTGTTGAAGCCATTGTTTTGTTGAATTACTTGTATACTTTGGGTCATTGTCCTGACGCATCACCCATCCTCTGCGGAGCTTCAGTTGGCAGACAGATGGTTGTACGCAGTGCTTTTTTTGTAAAAGAAAAAGGTGCTGGAACTCACAAATGTCATACAGTACAACCCGCCTTGCCTACCCTACAAGGTTCCATCCAAAAAAGGTGCTGGAACTCCGTTCTGAGCGTTCTATGAGAAAAAAAGCCCTGGTTGTACGTTTTCCTGCAAAATGTCCTGATAAACTCTGGAATTCATTTTCCCATCAATGACAACAATCCGTCCAGGCCCTGAGGCAGCAAAGCAGCCCCAAACCATGATGCTCCCTCTGCCATGTTTTACAGTGGGAATGAGGTTTTGATGTTGGTGTGCTGTGCCTTTTTTTCTCCACACATAGTGTTGTGTGTTTTTCCCAAACAACTCAATTTTGGTTTCATCTGTCCACAGTATATTTTGCCAGTAGTGCTGTGGAACATCCAGGTGCTCTTTTGCAAACTTCAAACGTGCTGCAATATTTTTTTTTGGACAGCAATGGCTTCCTCCGCGGTGTCCTCCCATGTACTCCATTCTTGTTTAATGTTTTCCTTATTGTAGATGTGTCAACAAAAATGTTAGCATGTGCCAGATATTTTTGTAGGTCTTTAGCTGACACTCTAGGATTCTTCTTTACCTCATTAAGCATTATGCACTGTGCTCTTGCACTCATTTTTACAGGACATCCACGCCTAGGGAGAGTAGCAACAGTGCTAAACTTTCTCCATTTGTAGACAGTCTGTCTTACCATGGACATATGAACATCAAGGCTTTTATTTATTATTTATTTATTATTTAAATTTATATACCGCCCTATTCCCGTAGGACTCAGGGCAGTTTACAGGGAAAATTAAAATACATAACATACAAAATTAAAATCAGTTAAAACTATGATTAAATTACAGTCCCTGAAGTTAAACTAAAACCCAATTAAATTAAATTAGTTAAAACCCCTCAGTCTGGGCCAGACAGCTCGAAGAACCAGGTTTTCAAGTCCCGGCGAAATGAGCGAAGGTCGGGGGCAGTCCTGAGTTCCGTGGGAAGTTGGTTCCATAGGGCCGGGGCGTCCACAGAGAACGCTCTTCCCCTGGGAATAACCCGCCGGCATTCCTTAACCGGCAGTACTCTGAGAAGGCCCTCCCTGTGGGAGCACACAGGACGATGGGAAGTTGATGCCGGCAGCAGGTGTTCCCTTAGATAATCCAGACCCAAGCCATTTAGAGCTTTATAGGTCATTACCAGCACCTTGAATCTCACCCGGAGGGCAACCGGAAGCCAATGCAGCTCACGGAGAAGAGGTGTTACACAGGAGTATCGGGAAACTCCCATCACAACTCGCGTGGCTGCATTCTGCACCAGTTGAAGCCTCTGAGTGGTCCTCATGGGCAGCCCCATGTAGAGAGCGTTGCAGTAGTCTAGCCAGGAAGTCACGAACGCATGGGTGACTGTGCGTAGGGCATCTCGGTCCAGATAGGGCCGCAACTGGCACACCAGACGAAGCTGGGCAAAAGCCCCCCTGGTCACGGCTCCTATATGGTCTTCAAAATTGAGCCGTGAATCCAAGAGGATGCCCAAGTTGCGAGCCCTAGCGACGGGGGGGTAACACCTCACCCCCCATCATTAATGATGGAACAACCTGGTTAACCCGAGATGCCGGTATGCACAGACACTCAGTCTTGGCAGGATTGAGACAAAGCCTGTTTCTCCCCATCCAAACCCAGACCGCCTCCAGGCAACGGGACATCACATCGAGTGCATCACTGGGTTGGTTCGGGGTGGAAAGAAAAAGTTGGGTATCATCAGTGTACTGATGATACCCCACCCCGAAACCACGAATGAGCTCGCCCAGCGGTTTCATGTAGATGTTGAACAGGAGGGGAGAGAGGACCGACCCCTGAGGGACTCCACAAACGAGAGACCTCGGGGCGGACCTCTGCCCTCCCGTCAACACTGACTGCGAGCGGCCCAGGAGGTAGGAGGAGAACCACCATAAAACAGTGCCTCCCACTCCCAACCCCCTGAGGCGCCACAGTAGGATACCATGGTCGATGGTATCGAAAGCCGCTGAGAGGTCTAAAAGGACTAGGACAGAGGAACATCCCCTGTCCCGAGCCCGCCAGAGATCATTCACCAGTGCGACCAATGCCGTCTCTGTGCTGTACCCGGGCCTGAAACCCGATTGGTATGGGTCAAGATAATCAGTTTCCTCCAGGAACAGAGGAAGCTGATGCGCCACCACACTCTCAACAACCTTCGCCAAAAAGCGAAGGTTGGAGACCGGACGGTAGTTATTTAAAACAGCCAGGTCCAGGGCAGGCTTCTTGAGGAGGGGTCTCACCACCGCCTCCTTCAAGGCGGTGGGAAAGATACCCTCCTTCAAGGAAGCAGATATTACTGCCTGGAACCAGCCTCGTGTCTCCTCCTGAGCCGCATAAACCAGCCAGGAGGGGCACGGGTCCAGTAAACAAGTGGTGGAGCTCAGTCTCCTCATGATCCTGTCCACGTCATGGAGATACTTTTGTAACCCTTTCCAGCTTTATGCAAGTCAACAATTCTTGATCGTAGGTCTTCTGAGAGCTCTTTTCTCCGAGGCATGGTTCACATCAGACAGTGGTTCTTGAGACCAGTAAACCCAAAACAGGTGTGTGTTTTTAAAGGGCAGGACAGCTGTCAGCAACACATCCAATATCATCACACTGATTGGAGTCAAGGTTGGCTCACTCCTGACTCCAATTAGCTCTTGGAGAAGTCATTAGGCTAGGGGTTCACATACTTTTTCCACCCTGCACTGTGAATGTTTCCATCTTATGTTCAATTAAAACATGACAACAGCTAATGTTTGTGTAGTATTATTTTAAGCAGACTGTGTTTTTCTATTGTGACTTACATGACGTTTAGAGCGCATTTTATAGCCAATTGATGCAAAACTCCACGTAATCCCAAAGGGTTCACATACTTTTTCTTGCAACTGTATAAGAGCTAGCAAGATCTGAAAGAGGGTGTCAAGAGAGATCATCATCAAAGACTTAAGCTGTCTGTGCCAGTCATCACTCAGGGAATAGTTTTCAAGGTCCAAGGTAATGGATGCTCAGTAATATAGGGATTGATGTTTCCATTTTAAAGCTTGTCCCTTTCACGCTGCTGCATTTAGTATATGTGTGAAGCAGAAAGGATTCTGAACTTTTGAATCTATTTCTGTGGCTTTTGCTAATTTCTCAATAGCATTCCCAGTCTGAACATCTACAGATTAGAAACACAAGTTAAGATAGGCAAGAAAAAGGTGAGCACCTGTTCACCCTAGACAAGTTCAAATCACCAGGATCAGATGAATGACACCCCAAGGTTCTGAAGGAACTGGCAGAAATGATCTCAGAACCACTGAACTATACCTTTCAAAGATCCTGGAGCACTGGGGAACTACCAGAGGACTGGAAAAGAGCTGATGTAGTTCCCATCTTCAAAAAAGGGGAAAAATGGATCCAGGAAACTACAGACCTATCAGCCTGACCTCAATACCTGGGAAGATTCTGGAAAAGATAATCAAGCAATGAATCAGAGGCAAACAAAGTCATTATCAAAAGCCAACATGGGTTTGTCAAAAACAGCTCATGCCACACAAATTTTATTGTATTCTTTGACCAGGTGACAAAATTAGTGGACCAGAAGAATGCTATGGGTATAATTTACTTGGACTTCAGTAAGACATTTGATAAAGTAGACCACAACCTACTACTTGATAAGAAAGAAAAATGTGGGTTAGACAGCATCACCACCAGATGGATTCATAGCTGACCGGTCGTACTTAGCAAGTGAAACTCAATGGAACTGCATCTACATGGAGGGAAGTGTGTAGTGGGGTGCCCCAGGGCTCTGTTCTGGGCCCAGTGCTCTTCAATATCTTTATCAATGATTTGGATGAGGGAATAGATGGGGAACTCATCAAATTTGCAGACAACACCAAGCTGGCAAGAATAGCCAGCACTCCAGAAGACAGCCTTAAGATACAGGAGGATCTTGAAAGACTTGAACATTGGGCGTTATCTAACAAAATGAAATCCCATGGTGAAAAAGCAAGGTTCTACATTTAGGCAAGAAAAACCAAACACACAGGTATAGTATAGGTGGTACCTTGCTCAATAGTAGCAAGTGTGAGAGGGATCCTGGAGTCTTAGTGGACAATCATTAAATATGAGCCAGCAGTGTGCTACAGCTGCCAAAAAAGACAGCACAATGCACAATGCATTAACAGAGGTATAGAATCAAGATCATGTGAAGTGTTAATACCACTTTACAATGCCTTGGTAAGGCCACACTTGGAATACTGCATTCAGTTTTGGTCACCACAATGTAAAAAAGATGTTGAGACTCTAGAACAGACATGTCAAACTCGCAGCGTCACATGACATTGCACAACCTATCTGGACTGTTTTGCCATTGCTGGCAATGGGGTGGGCGTGGCTTCCACGTGATGTGTCCGGCCCGCAGGCCAGAAGTTTGACACCCCTGCTCTAGAAAGAGTACACACTTTCACTTTTTGTATATATTGTGATCTGTCCATAATAACCCTGGTTCAGCCTTTGTCTGCTGATAGGATGATGATAGTTTGGTTCTTTTTTAAGTTTTTCTGAGGGCTACTCTGTCCTCTGCTGTGAGTTAATTTTGGTCTTCTGGTCTCTGGTATTATGGTTAGTCTAATGTTTTGTTGGACCTCTGTGGGAAGTCCAGTAGTTTTAAATGCTCCTTTCTAAGGCTGCAAAGAATTCCAGGTGATTGGCATCATCTATATTTTGGTTGAAGCCTTCTAAATAATAATAATAATAATAATAATAATAATAATAATAATAATAATAATAATAATAATAATAATAATAATAATAATAATAATAACAACAACAACAACAATAACAATAATAACAATAATAATAATTTATTATTTATTTATTTTATTTTAATTCCATTTATATCCCGCCCTTCTCCGAAGACTCAGGGCGGCTTACAAGCTTAGCCGTAGCCTTCATTCTATGTATATGCCTGCTTATTAGGGCTTTCCCACACACCCCAAGCGGCATTATTACAAAGTCAGCTTAATTGCCCCCAACAATCTGGGTCCTCATTTTACCTACATCAGAAGGATGGAAGGCTGAGTCAACCTTGAGCCTGGTGGGGTGCGAACCTGCACTAATTGCAGGCAGCTGGTGTTACTTAAGGAGGCATTAGCCCACTGCTCCACCAAGGCTCTGTTAATAATAATAATAATAATAATAATAATAATAATAATAATAATAATAATAATAATAATAATAATAATAATAATGATGATGATGATGATCATGTTGATGATGATGATGATGATGATGTTGGAAGGGACCTTGGAGGTCATCTAGTCCAACCCCTTGCTCAGGCACGAAACCCTATACCATTCCAGACAAATGGCTGTCCAGTCTCTTCTTAAAAACTTTCAGTGTTGGAGCATTCACAGCTTCTGGAGGCAGGTTGTTCCATTGGTTAATTATTCCAACAGTCAGGAAGTTTCTTCTTAGTTCTAGGTTACTTCTCTCTTTGGTTAGTTTCCATCTGTTGCTTCTTGTCCTGCCTTCAGGCGCTTTGGAGAATAGCTTGACTCCCTCCTCTTTGTGGCAACCCCTGATATATTGGAACACTGTTATTATGTCCCCCCTCGTCCTTCTCTTCATTAAACTAGACATACCCATTTCCAGCAATCGTTTCTTATATGTTTTAGCCTCCAGTCCCCTAATCATTTTCTCCTTCCTATTACCATATTTGAATCTTATTGGATTTTGCATCCCTTGCTGAGTTTAGCTTATTTTCTACCTCTGCCTTCCGGACCTCATTTCTTGATTTCTGGGTTAAATTTATAGACATATTTGGTCACAAGCCCTTCCTACCATGTTCAATAAGCATCTTCTTTAATCTCAACTCTCTTGTGAGCTGCCTGTTCAAATCACATCAGCTTCTTTAGATATGTCCTGGTTTACTCCTTCACTAATATAATTTGAGAGTACTATTCTTAATTCTTTTCAAGGAACCCCAGCTGGCTACAATACTAGTACAAGATGGGGTATTATATAATATCAATATATGGTATTCTTCACATGGTAATGTCTTACAATTTTCCTTAATTTATTACAATCAGGTGCCATAATTTATATGTGACTTTTTTTTACCAAACTCTTCAAATCAATAATTCTAACAAAGTGTGATCATTTGAACTAAAAGTTCCTACCACTTTAAAATCTTCAATGATCTTCTTTCAATGATCAGATCCAAAATAGCAGATTCTCCCACTTCCATATTTTGAAAGAGGAAATTATCCTTAACAAAAGTCAAGAATTTTTTTTAACATCTTGTTTTTGGAAGAATAGTACATTCCAGCAAATGTAGTAGTTGTTCAAATCTCCCACCATTACCACTTCATGATATATTGAGGTTTCAGTTATCTACTTTAATAAATGAAATCTTTTTTCTGGCTGATTTGCTGGTCTCTGGCAGAGCCCTACTAAAACATCTCCTTGGTTAGATCACTCTTATGATGTGTGCAGTTTACTAACACACATCCAGGAGCTGCTCTTATTCTCTCAGTCCTCCAAAAGTTCAGAATTCTTCTACTAACAGAAGCTAAAATTAATCTGTAGGAAATGTATATGTGTCAGTCTCTCTCTCTCTCTCTCTCTCTCTCTCTCTCTCTCTCTCTCTCTCTCTCTCTCTCTGTGTGTGTGTGTGTGTGTGTGTGTGTGTGTGTGTGTGTGTGTGGTGTTTAACATCTCTGGAGACTACAGGACAGCCTCAGCATCTGACACAGAGAATAGTTGCTCTAAATTCCTTCAGGCAGGTTGGAAAGCAGCACTGGTTTGAATTATGTGAAGGGCCTGTGGAGCATACATATGCCCTGTTTTCTGGAACATTTTTTCTTTCCGGAAGTCTTGCCAACTTAGGTTTGGCAAAGGGAAAGGGAAACCATCCTCTCTATGTATGACATTCTGTTTCCTTTATATAAATGGATTTATCTTCCAAAGTGAAGTTTATATTTTATTCAGGTGCATTTCTTCTTCCCAAGTGGCACACCCTTCACATCTTCTTTCAGAGGCACATATGCTCCCCACCCCACCCCACTGCTATTCTATCTGTTTGCCTCTTTATTCCATACTGAAATTCCATTTTCATCTTCAAGGAAAGTAGTTGAAAGGATAGGGTGGATGTTTCATTATGTATAGGCTATAACAACTTCATATATGAATAGAGATGCATAGATACAACACCCCTTAGTACATTGTTCTCTTTTCAGTCATTCAAGAACAATAAAAACAAAGCAGGTTTTTTTCCCCCTTTGCTGTCCTCTGAACTTCATTCCCAAAAGAAATAGGTTGTGCTGCTCATCTTAGTCAATGGATTCCCTATTTGTCATCTCAGGTTTCATTCATGGCACTTCCATACCACAATTGGTTTTCCTCCCCAAACCCCAGGAAACAGTCTGAAAATCACCTGGTTTTTTTCCCCTCCCTTATCACAGCCCACTTCAAACACCTGTAGGGCTCCTTCCAGATGACCATTTAGAGTGGTGTTTTTCAAATTTGCCAACTTTTAGATATTTAGGTGTCCACTCCCAGAATTCTCCAGCTAACATGCTGGCTGGGGAGTTTTAGGAGTTGACATCTACATGTCAATACGTTGCCAAATTTGAAAAACACTGATTTAGAATATCACAACGACTGAACTTTTCTGTTCACCCACATTGAGTGATTTGTAAGTAATCACTGCCAGAGGGGCTATAAACCATTGTAATATCATCTTTCCCTCAGCTTGGTACAAGCTGGTTGAAAGCCCCTGAAAGGCTTCTGAAAGGCTAGCAGGTATAGAAAAGAGCCAAATGACAGAAATTCCCACCAATGCAAAAATGGCCCACCTCCAAACCACATAGAGCTCTAAAGTCTCAAACAGAAAACTGGAAGCTAATTCAGACAATGTCCTTGGTACCGTGCTGAAGTAATGCTAGAGCCCCAAGTGACATTTCCCTTGGTCTATGAATCCCTGAGAGGGAGTTGCTTTACAAATCCCACCATCAAATCCCACTCTAACAGTGAACACAGTTAGAAAAACGAAGTGAAATAAAATTAGCAGTCTCTTGAGTTGGCAAAAAAGGAGACCTGCACCAATTGCGTTCTCCTTACTGTTAATCCACATTCTGCTTTACTGATGAAGTGGGCAGATGCTTTTATCCCCACTGTTATAATACAAAACAAATGAAATACTACCACCGATGGATTTCGCTGGCTTCTCTCCTTCCTGCTAATAGTTACTTGCTAGTGGGAAAAACAACCAAATTGCTTTACTGAATATGTGGTGAGGGTGAGGGTTGGAGAGATATAGATGGCCTTTTGGAATGGAAAGGTTAGTCACTTTTCAAGTTCCCAGAAAATGTTCTGCAGCTGTGACCTATCAATTGAGCCATTTAGGAACATGAGTCAAGTGCTAAATCTAGGCCAAAAAATAACCCGTACTGGCCTATCAAAAGCTTGGATGAAAGACTGGGATAATGTTGGAGGATAATGCTCCTACTTGTTGTACTCTTTCCTGGTTTCCCCTGCCACAGAAGCCTTATATCTTCTTCAGCATTCTCTCCCTACTGGGCAAAGGACCTCAAAAGTAGGTTAGGGACTAGGAGTCGGAACTAGAAAAAGAGGAGCAAAAGATGATAGTTACCTGCTTCAAAATCCAGAGTGAAGTTTGACCAAAAGAGGTTTTCCTGCGATTATACAGGCAACACAAGGATCCATAGCCGTCACTGGAACAGCTCACTTTCTTTGTAGAAAAGGAATGTGGTTAAAAAAAAAGAAAGAAAGGAAAGATGATAGCCACAGTGGTGTGATCAAAGCTCTGTCCATTTTGGGTATATGTCACGCATGCAAAAAAAAACCATTAAATATGGGTGGTGCTTTGATCACCTTGCCACAGCTGCCATCTTGACTCATTCAGACAAATGTTGTAGACACCCCTTTTGTTGAAGCCTTGACAATCTCTTTCTCCCCACCCCAAACAGCAAGAAAAGGGAAATACCGAGTTGTCCTATATTTGACAGAGAAGAGAAGCAGAAGTCATCCTAAAAACAGAGAGTATGTCTACTCTTCTCGACTGAACCACAAATCATATTTGTCTTCCTCTCTACCTCCCTGTTCTGATCCCCCGCAGTTCATTAGCTACCTGCCCAAATGAGACCCCATAATGATCTGAATCAATGGAAAATGTCCATGTATGTCATGTACGCCAACAGATCAAACAGAACACATCAAAGGGAAGAAGAAGAAAGACAAGAATGAAGCAGCCGGGTATCATGGTCCCTCAATACTGCAAAGCAAAGTCCCATTCCCTCTACATACAGCCGCTACTCTCATCCAGAGACAGAGGCAATGTAGTTGTGGGCTCTTCCCAAAAGCTCAGGGAGAAGGAGGAGGGGGAGTTTCGGAGGGTGGGGGAGGAAGGCAAGAAAAGACAGTCTCTAGTGACTACATGACCAGTTATTGCACTATTCGTGCTCAGACACACTGAGGGGCTAATTAGTACTTTTAATATGTAAATGAGAACTTGAACAGATTAAATCTAGGGGAAAAAAACCAGCTGGTGAATATGTTATTTTAATTATTGCTCCAAAGAAAATATGGACATATTAAGATGATGACAGAAAGGCTTGCTATTGTACCTGCATTTGCAAAGTTGCAGCATAGATTCCGGTAAAGGCAAATATCAACAATAGTAAACCTACAACCAGGAGATTATTGATAATTTGTGCAGACAACTGGCAATAACCTGAACTCATCCTCATAGTTCCCTAGTTCCCTTAACATGCCCCAGTATATGACATATACAGTAAAAGTCACTTCATGTCTGGATTACTGCAACATGTTCTTCATGGGCTACCCTTGAAGACCATCTTGAAATTTCAACTGGTCCAGCATGTAGCAACATGCATAGTTTTGGGTCCCCCAAGGTTGGCCCTCACTACTGCTCTGTGAGCTGCAACATGCAAATGAAGGTGCTGATTATCATCTTTAAAGTCTTGCCTTCCCCCAAGAATATTAGCCCATTCAAGTAGGTCAGACAGGGTGGGTGTAGTCCAGGTGCCTTCCCTTAAAAATAGCTATCTAGTGGGACTCTTGGTAGCATCCTGTGCCCTTTGGGACACCCTTTCCCCTAAGATCCAGCAGAATCTATCCTCCTACCCTTCCAGAAAACCTTGAAGATTTGGCTTTTCCCACAACCACTGGGATAAAGTGTGGCTGGAACCAGCAAAGTTGCTACTTGACGTGGAGATGTGTTGTTTTGGAAGACACTGTTTTTTAAAAAAAATATGGTGTTTTCTTAAAACATTTTTATTATCATTTGTAAGCCATCCAGGTTAATGGTGCAGGATGGACAGCTATGTCTTTTAAATAAATATCCTTAAAGCATTGCTTTCACCTCGTCTCTAGCACAGATGTGCGTGGGTTGAAAAGTGTTTTGAGAGAGTATTAAATCTGTTTTTAAACATGGGTTTAGCCCTTCTGTGCTGCACAGAAGGAACATGTTCTTCAATATGAACTTGATCAAAGCGCCCCAAAATGTAGTGGAACTTCTTGCTCTCTCCAAGATCGTGGTCTCTGATCCTCCCACATCTGTGCTGTGCTGAAAATTTTGCAATATTTAGGGTTGGGTAAAGGAATGGATGATTGTGGAGAGGAAGAATGATTTGCAAGGTGATTGCACACAGGCTGTAGGATCATTGATTCATTTCTTTTATTTTTTGCAGGAGTTCATTCAGGCAAGCAGCTAATGGACTGCAGGGATCAGAACAAGACAAAACTTTGTACTGGAGAAGAAGGGAGGCAAAGATAATCTGTGATCAGAAAGGAAAGACAGATGTCTCTGTCCTTGAGAGGGTTCCAGTAGCCTCCCACCTCCTCCAATCCCTCACTGGAGATCCTTTCCCCAATTTTGGCACAGCATTCATTATCCTTTTCTTTGTAGGTCAGTAAGTGGGCAGGAAAGACACCTTTACCTTTTCAGTCATCATTTTGTTAAATCTAGCTGAAGAGATCATTTGACTGTCTTCATAAATCAACTTTAAAGCCACAGAATTAGTTCTGCTGTTGCTGTTTCTCAATTTCTTGAGATTGCTGGTGCTGCTATACTGGAGTGGAATCTCAATTTTGTTTTCTCTAGTTGGTATCACCTGATAGCCAAATAATGCCTACTCTGCTCTTAAACTCATTCAGATAAACAGGGTTTTGCATCTGGCTTGTTTGCAAGTGTAACATTTAGTTTTAAACTTTGTACAGAGTTTTTGCATCTTTGACATAGAAGGAGGTTACCAGGTTATTAATTCTCATGTTATTGTCTTTCCATGAAAACGATAGTCCTATACCAACCACTCTGACACATATGTGTTATTTAAAAATTACTTAGACAGCAGAATTTTTAAAAAGCTTCCAAGCGACAGAGTTGTTTTTATTTGAAAAGAAGCAGATTAGACTCTAATTAGAACTCCCTCAGTGGGTGCTAGTATGAAGTAGCGATTAAGATATTGGAGTAAGACTAGGGCAACCCAAGTTTGAGTCCAACCACAGCCATAGAAACTTACTGGATGACTTTATAATTTCTGGCAAAGTTATTCCATGGATTCCAAACCCATAAAATATATATAAAATAATTTATGAAATTATAATGTATTTATGCAAAATATGAATATAGGTAAATTGATGCGCATGGATGTATAGACATAAATGCAGACATGAATGTACAGGTAATCATTTAATGATGGTAATTGGACCAGGAACTCTACTGCTAAGTGATGAGGTCATAAAGTGCAACATCATGTGACCAGACTAAGTTATGACCACAGTTCTGGCAGTTCCAGTTGCCATCATTAGGTGAATCACATGACCTGCAAGCTTCCCTTTAGATTTTGCTTGTGAGATGTCAGCACTGAAGTTTACCACTGGTGATCCTGTGATCCTGGGACACTGCCACAGCCTCAGTTTTAAAGACCAGCTGTGGGCCTCCTTGTTCAGCACTATAATAACTTTGAGCAGATGTTGAATGAGTGGTCTAGGACATGAAAGACCCAGAGTAAAGTTCATCTTGAGCCCTGAAATCCCACAGGGTGATTTTGAAACAGTCATAGTCAGTCAGTCCAGCCTACCCTATAAATGCATTATTTTGCAGAAACAAATTGGAGATTAGAATTATCAAACGTATAAATAAAAATGAATGTGCTGCACTGCAGAAGTCTGCTAATAGAGGAATATAGATAAGGATTCAAATTTGCTAATTTTAATGACCAGCTGTCTGCAAGTAGTATAAATCCTCCATTTCCCTCCATTCAGCCAGAGCTGAAGAAGCTTCTTGGATGAGAAGCGAAACATCTTCAAGGAAAAAACAAGAAAGTCCAGTTGCCTCTTTGGGATTGCTAATTTTAAGATAAAATTTAAAGAAATGGTAATGTCAGGAATAAGTTTCATGGACTATTATACTGCACAAATATCAGTCAAATAACAAGAGGATATATGTCCACCAGATATTTTGCAGAGTAGGATGAAGAGGCAAGATGAAAGGTTAAGACTGATAAAAAATATACCGGTAATCAGGGAGTATATATTTATTTTGAATGAATTTAAAACTCTAGGCTCAGATGAATAACCTCCTAGGGTTGACATGCTAATGATATGTCAGAATTGTATGCATTGTCTTGAGAAATCCTGGAGAACATGTAAAGTGCCAGGCAAGTGAAAGAGAGCAGACGTTGTTCCTATTTTAAAAAAAATGGGGAGAAACATTCTGAGGCACTACAGTCCAGTTACTCTGACATCTCTGTCTTGAAGATTCTATAGAAAATGTTTAATCATCTTAAAAACAATAAGGTGATTTCCAAATTTTGAAAAGCAGATCCTAGCAGTATAAGCTTACCTCATTTTTTTCATTGGGTAATTTTGTGGGAATATTACAGATGTAAAATACCTTGATTTCAGCAAAACATTTAAAATAATACGCCAAGTCAGTTTGATTAGCAAACTAGTTAATAGTGTGCTGGATGGCATGACAACTGAGCAGATACATAATTTATTAAGTTAGTGAGATATCATAGTCTTGTTCAACTCCTGGTGATTCTGAGGACAATTGCTCTCCAGATATCTTAATTAGTTTTTAGAAGTACTTTTTTCAAGGACATTTCAGTAATCTCTTCAATCCTATGAAGACTTCTTCCATCAGCATTTTTTCAACTCATCATCTGCTCATATTGAACAATCAACCATTGTTTATTCTTGTATTGATTGAATGGTTCTGCTTGAGATACATGGTACTCTTAGTAAGTAGTCAATATCTCCAAATATATAATTCAGAGGTTTATATCTTTTCTGTAAAAATTTCTTCTCCTGACCAGAAGCTTCATCTGACAACCAGAGGACAAGAAAACCATATGTTTGCAGTAAGATGTTTTTTAAAAGCTACACATGTCACAACCTGTTAGCATATCTTTCATTCAAACACATATTTTATTGAGATTTTATAGCTACAAGGTGACTTATTTAAGAAGTTCCTGACAGGGGTGAGGGTGCCCAAGCTCATTTCAAAGCATATTTTCTACTTCAAATTAGGTGCACCTTACTGATATTATCTGCTGGACCACCCCTGAAAGAGAAATAGAATGTTTTGGAGATTTCTAGAACAATTGGTTTTCATGTGCCTAGTTCCAGATAAAAATTGTATGGTCTGCATATTTCATAGTTTGCTGTTTTGATCTCCAGTTTTAATTTCAGCTGCCATCTGTTCTGATGTTGCAATTTTTATAATAAAATTTACTTTTCAACCTAAACAGATGTGGATATAATATAGGCTTTTGTCTTATTTCCCTTCTCTCCTCTGAATCACCATATCAGGGAATTTGGAAGTAAGAAATTTCTCAAGTAGAGGCCAGTGCTCTATCTACATCTATAGATTCTACATCCTATTTTGGTTGCATTGTGAGGGATTTAAAAAAAAAACCTCAGAATTGGATTGGTTAAAAAAATGCAAGAAATATGGTAGATGAGTGCAATGTCGTGTGGTCGCACAGAGAGACGGACACTTGAGCTGGGTAGTACTTCTTTATTTGATCAGGAATGAAGCTGAGGCAAAGGGGTTACCTGGCGTCTCTTTATACCTGCCCAGGTGAATCGCAGCCAATAGATTCAAACCTGGGCTTCCCGCCAGTGCAGGTGGCCAATGGATTTAAACCCTGGCTTCCCGCCAGAGCTGACCATGCCCTGGGGCTGTCAACGACTAGCTCTATTCAGGCTTTCCTGCCAAAAGTGGTTATAGCCTGGAGCTGTCCAGCCCCCTGCTGTACTGACATTTCGTGTATGCTTTAAGCGCATACACTACACCTCTTCCCCCATAGTGAGGAATTACCCTCTGTCATTCCGTCTCCCATAACTATATACACTTATTTACACTATACACAAAATTTACAATTGTTATCCCTTGGTTGCTTCTCCACCCCCCTAAGAGCGCACATAGTCCGCGAGGTAGCTTGGAGCCTTGTACGGCCTGCTTGATCTTCTTGGGACTGGTTCTCCTGGTGGTGTGGTGCTGTGTCTAGACTCTCTTCCTTGTTGTGATGGTTGTGGTGGATTGTGGTGTGTGTGTGTTGCGGTGCCCGGGTTTTGTGTTCTGCTGGGTTCTGGTGACTGCCTGGTTTCTCTGTCAGTCTCCTGCCTGGGGTGGGGTTGCCACTGTGCCCCTCTGGTAGCCCTCCTGGGTGTTTGTGTTTGTGTTTGTGTTGGCTCTTCCTCCTCAGCCCCCAGTGTGTCTTCAACAACCCTTTCAGGGGCCCTTTTCCTCAGCTGGTCCAGGTGCCTCTTCCAAAGGAGTCCCCCCTCCCCCCTTACTTTGTAGGAAAGGGGTCCTGTTTGCTCTAGTATCTCCCCTGGCACCCATGGGTGACCTGTGCTATAGTTCCTGGCCCAGACGGGGTCCCCCTGTGTGGAAACTTGTTTTGATGTTGGGGGTCCCGGCGTCTGCTGCTACCCTGTCTGGGTGAAGCCTGTCCAGTGTTGTTATGAGGCGTCTTCCCCATCTGAGTTCCGCTGGGCTTTTGCCTGTGGCAGTGCAGGGTGTTGCATGTTGGTGTAGGAGGAAGGTGGCCAGTCTTTGCTTCCAATTTCCCTGTACTATGCGCTTGAGGGCATCCTTTGTTGTCCGCATGAATCGTTCTGCCAACCCATTACTGGCACGGTGGAAAGGAGCCGAGGTGGCGTGCCTAATCCCCAAGGTCCTCAGGAACACCTGGAAATCCGAGGAGGTAAATTGTGTTCCATTATCTGACACGATCACATCAGGCAGACCATGTGTAGCAAACATCCCCCTCAATGCTTGAATGGTTCCTGCTGAGGTCATGTTGCCCACAGGCACCACCTGCAGCCATTTAGAATGGCTGTCTGCTGCAACCTGAAATGTGTGTCCTTGGAATGGCCCCGCATAGTCTATGTGTACCCTGGACCATGGGGTGTGTGTTTCCTCCCACTTGTGAACTGGTGCATGTGGCTGTTCTGGCCGTGACCTCTGGCATGTGTAACACCCTGCTACTAATTCTTCTATCTCCTTGTCCAACCCCAGCCACCACAGGTAGCTCCTTGCCAGGGCCTTCATTCTTACTATCCCTGGGTGGCCCTCGTGTAACGACTGGAGAACTCTTTCTCTAAGCCTTGTGGGGATGATGACTCTACTCCCCCACAAGAGACATCCCTTGTGTGTGGATAGTTCATGCCTTCTGGAGAAGTATGCAATGAACTCTTGCCCTGGTGATTTGTCCTGCCACCCACTGCTCACCCATGATTGTACCCTGCTCAGAACCTTGTCCTTGGGGGTCTCTGTGGCTATGTCCCTTGAGTTGAGGGGGCATTCTGGCAGTTCCTGTATTGCCAGTATTTGGGCAGCCGGTGCTGGGTCCAGCTCCGTATCCCTTAGTGGGAGTCTTCTGAGGCCATCTGTATGCCCCATCTCTTTGCCCGGCCTGTGTACCAGCCTGCATGAATATGCAGACAGGAATATGGACCAGCGTAACATCCGGGGTGACAGGATCTGTGGTGTCTGCTTCTCTGTTGTAAATAACCCTAACAATGGCTTATGGTCAGTATATATTAGAAATTCCCTACCATAAAGGTAGTCATGAAATTTATTTACTCCTGCAACCACTGCCAGTGCCTCCTTGTCTATCTGCACATAATTTCTCTCTGCAGCTGACAGGGTCCGGGAGTAGTATGTGATGGGGGCCTGGGTTCCATCCTCCTCTAAATGGCTGAGGACTGCCCCAATCCCTTAAGGGGATGCATCGCACGCAATGCAGATTGGCTTGTCCTCTCTGAAATGTGTGACTGTAGCATTCCCTGCTAACAAGTCCTTCAGTGAGTTGAACGTGTTTGTGTGTGTGTGCGACCAGTCCCAGTGTGCCTGCTTGTCCAGCAGCCTGTGTAACGGTTCTGCAATGGTTGCCTTGTGTGGTAGGAATGCATGATAAAAGTTGAGGAGGCCCAGGAATGCCTGCAACTCAGACTTGTTTTGGGGAATTGGGGCTTCCTTGATTGCCCTGACCTTGGATGCAGCTGGGTGGATGCTCCGAGCATCGATTCTGAACCCCAGGAACTCTGTCTCCTTCACCCCAATCTTGCATTTTTTCCTTTTTAGTTTCAGACCTGTAGCCCTAAACCTCTGTAGCACAGCTTTCAATCGGTCTGCCAAGACGTCCTCCAAGCTACCCGCAATTAGGACATCATCAAAATAGGGGCAAACCCCAGGTATTCCCTTGAGGGTTCTTTCCATGACCTCCTGAAAAATTCCAGGAGCGACGCTAACCCCGAACTGCAGCCGGTCTACCCAGAACACCTCCTTGTGTGTTACTATCATTTGCGCTTCTGCCGCCTCCGGGTCAACCGGTAGCTGCTGGTAAGCTTGGGCCAGATCCAGTTTAGTGAACACCGACCCGCCTTGCAGGGACGCAAGAATGCTGCTTACCACAGGAACTGGGTATGAATGAGCGCTCAGAGCCCGGTTGATTGTCCCCTTATAGTCGGCGCACATTCTAATTTCGCCATTTGCATTGAGCGGTGTTACGATGGAGGTTTTCCATTCCGCTCCATTGACTGGCGTTAGCACCCCCTGGTCTACCAGCTCATCCAATTCCCACTCTATCTTATGTTTTAGCGCAAACGGAACTCTCCTGGCCTTCATCCTTATGGGCTGCACCTGGGGGTTTAATTTAAATGAGATTGGGTTACCTGTGTACCTTCCCAGCTGCCCGTCGAACACGTCTGCAAAATCCTTGCAGACAGCTTCAAGGGAAAGGCAGCTCCGCGTCTGGTGAATCCCCGTGATTCCGATGCCCAGCACGTTGAACCACCCTAACCCCACGAGGCTGGTCCGCTGCCCTTCGACAACCAGTACACTTAATTTGCCCTCGAACCCTTTGTACTGAACCCTCACCAACGCCTCCCCCCAGACGTTAATGGGTGAATTTTGAAAGTCAGAGAGGGTCAGTCTGGATGGCCTCAAGGGAACCCATTGGCCGCTCCGCTTGCAAATCTCCTTAAACATTCTGGCGGAGATGATGGACACGGCTGACTCTGAGTCCAGCTCCATCGTGCAGGGGACCCCTTGCAGCTTCACCCTCAATTTTATTTTTGGGGTTAGTGCCGCAGGGGCCCCCGTTAGACAAACGTCCGGCCGTCCTGCCATGTGGCTGACCGTCAGTCCGGCAACTGCTCCCCGGTACCTGTAGCGAACTGGAACTCCGCTTCCACTTTGTGCAGGCTATCCCGCTGCTTGCTCCTACAGACTGCCACGAGGTGCCAGGTTTTCCCGCATGCCCAACACTTGGCCGACTTGAAACAGCAGGTAGACCGGGGATGCTGTCCTCCGCAGCTGGCGCAATGGGTAGACCAGGAGCTGTTCGTACCTCAGCCGGAGCACTGTGTAGACCGGGTTTGTCTGCACCCGCTGTGCTGCGTAGACCGGGGGCCGCAACCACAATGCTGGGTAGACCGGGTCCGATTCGCGCTGTAGCCATGGAGTTGGGTAGACCGGGGACCGTTCGCTCTGCACCTGCACTCCTGGCACCTTGGGTCCGCCGCGGCTGGTCTTGGCTCCCTCACGTTGTCTCGGTTGGAGGTGACAGGTTGCTGTTGTCAGTGGATAGCATCCACTTCTGACTCTGCCCCATCCACATCGCTGCAACTGCTCAACTGGTGGATGGATCCGCCCTCTCTCGTGTCGGACTCCTCGGCTGCGTCCCAGGCTAGGAATTCCTCTTGGACATCCCTCAGGGTCAACTTCTGCTTTGCAAAGATTTTCTGGCGCAGCTTCCTGTCCCTCAACCCACAGACGATCCGATCCCGCAGCCGGATCTCTAAATTTTCAAAGTTACAGAGGCGAGCTGCCTGCCTCAGGGCGGCCATGTATTGCTTGGCAGACTCACCCAGCCGCTGGTCCCATTTCTCGAAGCAATACCGCCAGGTGATCTCGGACGTCTCGTGCTTGAAGTGCTCGGTCAGCTTCGCCAGCAACTCGTTGTACCCAACGGTGTGGATGTCATCGGGTGCGCAGAGACCGACCGCCAGCTGGTACATTTCCGTGCCGCAGCTGCACAGTAGTGCCGCCGCTCTCTGCCGGTCATCTTTCACACCGTTTGCCCTTAGATAGCACTCGAGCTGCCCCACGAAGGCTTCCCACTCCTCTGGGCGGTTGCTATTGAAAAGGGGATACTGACCCAGTTGTGCCATTCCACCGTCTCGGTTGTCCTGCGTCTTGGTCCGGGGCTGCCGATTGGATTCCGTCCGTGGCTAGCGTTGTCCAGTGCAGGATCCCACATTCGTTGCCAGTGCAATGTCGCGTGGTCGCACAGAGAGACGGACACTTGAGCTGGGTAGTACTTCTTTATTTGATCAGGAATGAAGCTGAGGCAAAGGGGTTACCTGGCGTCTCTTTATACCTGCCCAGGGGAATCACAGCCAATAGATTCAAACCTGGGCTTCCCGCCAGTGCAGGTGGCCAATGGATTTGAACCTTGGCTTCCCGCCAGAGCTGACCATGCCCTGGGGCTGTCAACGACTAGCTCTATTCAGGCTTTCCTACTAAAAGTGGTTATAGCCTGGAGCTGTCCAGGCCCCTGCTGTACTGACATTCCGTGTATGCTTTAAGAGCATACACTACAATGAGTTTGAATTTATTTACCTTCAGACAGTTCTTCACTATCTATTAGAATTGCTCAATAATTTTGTTTGATCCTTAATCTGCTTCCAATAAAACTTAGTCCTTACCATGTCACGTGATTCCTTGAAAAGACACCAGCATCTAAGTTTCTGAACTGGTGAACCTAACACTCTCCTTCTCTAAATGTAGTTCTTCTTCATTGTAAAAACTCTTCATAAAAAAGGGAATATGTTTGGCATACCCATTAGCCTTGATATTAATCCTTAATTATAAAAAAGATGAAAAAATGTCTACTACTTAAATCAAGGAGAACTTATTGTCAATGGTTGTTTAATAAATTACAAAGAGATATCAGATGGGATGCCAGAAGATTTATTTATAATTTATTTTTAAATTTTATATGCTACCCGTCTTCCTATTTGAGGCGTCTCTGTTTAGTTCAGGGCAGGGTTTTTCAACCGGTGGCACTTTAGCACCTGGCAGGTGGTACACGACCTCTAGCCAAGTGTATCAGGGGAGGGAATGAGTTAAAGTAGTGCTGCACAGGCCTGGAGCAGATCAGCTGAAGCTGCAGGGCTCTGCTGAAGCCCCAAGACCTGCCTGTGCAGCTACATGCTGATTGGAGCTTCCAGCACAGCTGGAATAGAAAAGGAGGAGGAAGGCAGAGAGAGGAGAAGCTATGAAAGGAGCAGGTTTTGGCGGGAGAGGGAGATGGAAAAATACACATGGAGAAAGAGAGAGAAGAGAAGAGGTCTTTGTGAGCAAAGCAGTCAGGAGAGAAAGAGAGAGCAAGTGGCTTTTGAGAGCAAAGTGTGAGTGAGTGAGTGAGAAAGTGAGGGGCCTTTGTGAGGGTGAGAGAAAAAGCAAAAAGTGAGGAGGAGAAGGGAAAAAGAAAAGTCATTGACTTCTGACTTCCTCTGTTGCAGTAGAACAGGGGTGTCAAACTCAATTTCATTGAGGGCCGCGTCAGCATTGCGATTGCCCTCAGGGGGCCGGGTGGGTGTGGCCTGGGTGGGCGTGGCCTACTGGGTGGGCGTGGCTAGAGTGCCTATGGCCTACTGGGTAGGCGTGGCCAGCTCTACATTGTTGGCATCAAGGGTGCCTATGGGGGCCTGGGCAGGAGAGGGACAGATCTGAGGGTCTCTGGCAGAAGGAGGGTCTCTGGGCCAGGGCCAAGGCAGTGGGGGCCATTCCCTTACTGTTTCCAGGATGGCTTCGCGGGCCACATGAAACCACTTCGCGGGCCGGATCTGGCCCCCGGGCCTTGTGTTTGACATGTCTGCAGTAGAAGGAAGCATTAACATTAAACCTCAACTTTTTACTTTTCCATAATATTATAATCTAGTCATTTCTGTAACAACAAATGAATCTAACCAGTAAAGCCCCAAATCCGCCCCCCCTTTTTTTTAGTCATCAAGTTTTTGACACCTTGCTAAGTGCTGGTGGTACTCGAGTACTGTCATGTCCTAAAAGTGGTACAATCTGTGGAAAAGGTTGGAAAGCTCTGGTTCAGGGCTCTGAATTCTTCAAGATTTTTCTTATTTAGAGGAAGAACTAAAAAAATGTATATAAGTGTTGCAAATTAAAAGAAAAGGGTGATATATTGGACAACAGAAAACAGACATAAAATCCAAAATAAGTTTGATGGTTAGAAAATTGAACCCAAAATAACATGATATAATTTAGCAGTGCAAATTGGGTATACATTTAAAAATAGAATTCAAATGCACAGGCATAGAAAGGGGAATATGTACAATAGCTTAGCAATACTGTAGGTCTTTGAAAATCAACTTGAATTAGAGTTGTTTAAAAAGATGAATATATCTAGTGTGATGCTGCTATAAAAAAAAGACAAATTCAATTTTAGGCTGCATCAGCCTAATTAAAAAATCCAGACTATAGTCAAAGAATACAAAGGATGATAGAGATTCTTTTATTCCAACACAGCGATCTATCTCATTCTACTTTCACAGGACTACAAACTATCATTCTAGGACTTTTCACTCTTTGTTTGGAGGATATGTAATATGCATGCCCAATGATTTATGTTTTTTGATGGTTCTTTGAGAAGATCACAATGTCAGTTCTACGACTAATACAATCAATTTAAACTTAAGTTATGTTAAGTTCATGATAGGGCAAGATTCCATAACAAGGGTGGACAGAGAAGAAGAATGTATCCACAACTGCAGTTGGAAAAACAGTTGAAAAAGAGTGAAATGAAGCAAGGATAACCAACATAACTGGACATTAAGTGGGTAGGTAAGTAGAGAAAGTCTGACAAGTAGAAACTAGCTGGTTCTTCATTAAAAAAATAGATATGTAGGGAAAGGATTTCTAAGATCCATAAACTTGCAATAATTGTTTACTTACAATTTTACTATACACTCCTGCAGACAATTCTAGAAAACAGCAATAAAGTAATTGATTCTCAATCTGCAACAAGTTGTTGATAATTCAAAATATGTTACTTTTCTAGCTCCTCCCATTTATCCTGCAATGATGACGCTTCATCATACATCTTACGTGAATGGCGAAAAAGTGTTGCAAACCCAATGCTGGAGAAGAGGGTTTGGATTGGGATGACCTTGATAGGGGAGGAAACTTGCTCACCATAAAAATAAACTTCCTCATGCTCACTGATTGTCTAGCTAAGGAAAACATGGATCATGTTTATACAATAAGGTCAATAGCAACTTTGGAAGATGGGATAATCTTCACCAAGAACACTGAGCAAAAATTGAATTTCCTACCCATAAATCATGCAGTAAATAGTTCCTAACTGTGTCTACCCTCATGCTTTCTAATCATGCTTTCCCCATCTATTTTAAAAGATGGGGGAAAGCCAAATCTTCAATTGTTATACTGTTTGGCCTTGGGGATTTATTTACTTGTCCCTGTGTGATGGCTTGTTATTTGAACAAATTACTCTGGATTGAAGAGTACAGATGCTTTTCGGTGGAATCAGCTCAGGTATTTAACTGCAGGATCTGCCACCCTGATGCACACCAGTGCTACAGCCAAATTGTTTCATGTACTTGTGTTCAAGCTTTCCTCAAAACTTCATTACCTCATTCCGGCAACTTCCCATAGTCAAAACTGGCTTCTTTTATCAGTTCTGTTGGCAAAACTCTTCTGAGGCTCCATTGGTTCCCAATTGAGGCCCCCACACAGATTTAAGGACTGAAGAGAATATATGCTATGATGTATCATTACACTGTGGAATTTTCAGCTGTGGCTTTTAATCTTTGTAGAACTGACAGCTCCTCTTTCACTCAAGTCTCTGGAGTGGAAGCCACCAGTTGCCATATTATATCCTGGGTTTTGGAATTGCTGCAGCTGCTAAGTACAGGTTAAGAAAACGTCTGAGACATCTTTTATCTCTTATGCATTGGGACCCTGGCTCAGCAGCATGTAATAGGAGCCACGACAATTTTATAGGGTTTGAAAGCCAGCCTCTACTTTCCTAAGCAGGCCAAACCCCACTGTGCTGCCTCTTCAGTTGTAGAAAAGATGCTTTCTGAAAAATAATTAGGTTTGGCAGCACCACATTTGTTCCCAAAAATAAAACCAGTAGTTCCAACTCTCACTGAATATTTGTGCTCTGTAAAACAGTCCCAGGCTTTGATGTTGTTTCCAATGAAATTGTGATATTTGGAGGAGGGAGGGAAACCATGAATTGCTCTGGGTCTTTCTAAGGAAACATTGAAATATTGCTTCTGCATTTCTTTTCCTGAGCTTTATTCTTGTAATTTGGGGGGTGGGGTAATAAAAAGAATTGGGTGGGTGTATTCTTACCACAATCCCCGCTTTGTGCCCAATAAATGTTGGGTGGTGGTGGTGATGGTAGGGTGGCACCCATACTTATATATTGGCACAAGATTAGGAATAAATGCAAAGGGGAAGGCCTTGATAGAGGCAGCAGAAAAGGATCCCTGTGGTGGCTTCCAAAAGGAGAGCTTTCATGAAAGTCTAGCCACCAGGGCAAAAGTTCTGTTAAGTAGAAAAGAAATTTATAGTATCCAATATTCTGTGCCAATTCCTTTTAGATGTTGGATGTCACTTCTGTGAGCTTTCAGTCAGGTTGAAGCAAGCACATATCCCAAAATTCTTCTCAGCCATGGTTTTGCCCTAGCAAATAATTAGTGGCTGCCTATTTTCAAGGGTTGCTTCCTGAACCTGCCTTAGCTCTTAGTTTAGTGCATCCAGGATTTGTGATGTCAAATTGAGGTTAGCCAGTGTGCAAGCCAGGCTATTAATATTTCTTAAATTGCACACAGTGAGCCCTAGGACTCCCACCAATGAGACCACCAGTTCAACATATTCTGCCTTACCGGGCAGCATCGTTTGTAAGTCACAGTCAGGCCTTGGGTTTGGTGACTTTCTAGTAGATGGCTGGATCCAACCCAATTCCCTGGCTCATAAGAATGGAGGGTCTTCTCTGGAAACAGCATCTGGGTCAGTGTGCTCTGCTTCCAAAGGTTATGGAGTCTTCTGTGCAGGGTTGAAAGATATGAGAACAGGGGGCCCTCCTCTCTTTTGAGGATGACTGTCCCATATAGGCCATTGTTGGTCTGACATAGGCATGGAGAACAGGGGATAAGACTTGGAGAGGGGTGAATAGCTTGCAGGCAGGGTTTGAAAAGACATTATGGTTAACATTGCAGATGTTAAATAGACAGATAAAACCCACTTAAACATATACAGTAAAAGCAAGAATGAAACTTTTCCTATAGTTAAATATCTGGTATCATTATTCTTGAGCCCTTCTCCTCTGTTATATTAGAAATTTGAAATTAGTAATGACTTTTAGAGACTTCTGGAAACTGGTGTCAGGGCTTTTGGAGGCTAGATGTCTTCCCATTTTGTTTCTACTCTATTGCAATTTTTTCAAAGCAGCTTTCTTTCTTTATCAGGGGCATGTACTATGAAACTGTCAGCCTTCCCAGGTAGATAGATTGGAAACTTGACCAGATGAGCTAATTCTACTTTGTTGCAATGCTACATTAACAAAACCTTGGAACTCTGAAAATGCAAATCTCTTGCTGTCTTCTTTATAGCCTGAGAAGCTAGGGATCCCTTCTGATCCTCTTTCTCCTATCATGTAGCTGCTGGTTATGATCTCTCTTATTGGACAGTTTCCTAGGCAGCATTTCCTTACCCTGTCTCTCAAGTTCTTTTTCATATACCATTACCGAAACTTTGAAAGCATGCAAGAATTTAAAACCTTCTCGAATTTAATTACGGCAGCAAGACTTTTAGTAGGGCAATATTGGAAGAAGGAAGAACTGCCGACTATAGAAGAATGGACTTTAAAAGTTTCCAACCTGGCGGAAATGGCAAAGATTTCAGCGTATTTGAAAGACCATTCGCAACAGAGATATATTGTGAAGTGGAAAAAATGGATTGATTACATCCAGAATAAATATGGGACTAAAAAGTTTCATTTAGCATTTGAATAAGTATTGATGTGATATTTATAGTGCTTGTAGTTATTTTATAAGAGTTAAAGTGCAATAGATTTAATAGTTTATTGTTGTTTGCATATGGTAGATTATGATTGTTTTTACTTTTATACCTTGTATTTAGCTCTGGGAAGTCGGGGAGGGGGGAGGGGGAGGGAGGGAGGTGTTGGGAAGGGTTGGGAAGAGGGGAGGGGGGTGGGAGGGGTTTTGTTTTGTTTTGTTAAAAATAAAATGTACTGTAAAACTTTTCAATTAAAAAAAAGAATTTAAAACCTTCTTCATTATCATTGCACAGTAAACTCCAGTTTAGTTTTTGTCTTTTAAACTTATTATTGATAGAGGAGAATATTTGTAGCCCAAAGTCCAAATGAGGGGCCCTTGGTGCTCACTGAGTTTGGTTGTTTTATTGCCCCATTCCCTACTGGCACTGATGATGTTACCTAGTTTGGGTAATAAAACATCTTCAATAAAAAAAACCAAGGACCCCTCAAACGTATTATCTCTCTCATTGACCATCTCATGAACCCCATCCAATCATAACTTACTCAGTTCTCCCATTTTTCTTGATTTACTCATTCTTCATAAATTTGCTTTTCAGTTCTTTCTACATTAATTCTATTTGTATTATCAAACCAGCTCAATGCACTTATTTCATTCCTGTCACTTTCTTTTGTATTCATTCCACATCCACTCAGCATCCATTCATTCTTTTGCCCATCTTTTTCTTGTTTTATCACTGAGACTCTTTAGTATCCTATTCCCACTGCATTTGATTTCTTTTTAAGTTTTTCTTCATTTATCTAACTCTCACTTCCATATAATAAAGTGAGCAGGAACACAATATTGTACAGAGCCATTTTTGCTTGTTTTAGCAATCACATATTCATTACAACAGACCACTCACTGCCCACGCCTTTTCTACCATCATTATGTACCTTGAAATTACTCTATTAGCCCTTTTATCTTTAGTAACCATTCTGCCAAAGTACACAAATCCATCTACTTGCTCTAATTTTTCACTATTTATGTATAACTTACTCTTATTCACTCTTTCTTTCCCTGGGAATCACAATCACTTTTTATACAATAATTTTCAAATCTTCTCTGCATCATACACTCTAGTATTCACTACAAATCATCCAGGTTTTCAGCCAGTAACAGGACATCATGTGCATACAAAGTACACATACATTTATGTCTACAACCAACAAATATCTAATGTCTACACCAGCATTTCTTACACATTTATCTATAAATGCATTAAACAACCAAAAGGAAGTCACCCTTGGTATTAAATCATTTACTAAGCATTGAATCTACTCGTATGCCTTTGCTATTTTCATCTTGTATCCATCTTACTTGATTTAGCAACCAATCGTTCATATTTATGCAAATATTCAATTCTATTAACTTTATCACATGCTTTTCCCAAAGCAATAAACATACAGTAAATGTTCTTGCTCACTTTCATATATTTTTCAGTGCCCTGAAGAAGAGCCAAAATTTGATTGGTACATAAAGTCACACTTTCAGCATACAGTAAAGTCACACTGCACTTGCCAGATTTTTTTTCTCATTGCTACCACTTGTATCCTTTCAATAAGAACTGTGCCAAACACTTTACCAGGCAGACTTAACACACTAATCCCTATGCACTTTTTGCATTCATTCTTGCTTTCTATCCCTTTGTGTAAAGGAACAATAATGGCATTCTTCCAATCATCAGACACAGATGCAATCTTGACAAACATGTTAAACTAACCACATTCATATTTTAGCATTTCTCTTTACATATATCTGAAGATTTACCATTTTTCAGCATTCTCATTACTTTTAGGACTTCCTTTTCAACCATTTTGTTTCTTGAATACTAACATTTATAAAATTAATTTTGTTTCCACTATTTGCAATCTCTAAAGTTGCTTTTCAGTATTATCTCACTTCAGTTTTATGTCTTTTATTTTTAAATCTGTCCCAATTCTATTCACTCTGTTGTTTAGCTCTCTTCACCTACTTCCAGAAGAGCACTTTATTTCTTTCAAAGCCCCTTATAACCAATTTCTTTCTCTCTCTGGCTGAATTATTTGCAATTTTTTTAATTTTTACTTAGCACTTTATATCAAGAGATAGTGGGATTATTTTTTCATATAAACAAAAAGGTAATTCAGGCTTGTGAAAGAGCAACATGGATGAACAGGTACAATTGACTGATGTTTTCTTTTAATCTGCATGCAAAAAGTAAAATGACCTTTGAGTCAAGTTCAACTGCTGGTGACATGTCCATGCAGTTTTCTTGGAAACCAGAACATTGTTCACCTTGGCCTTCTTTCGGACTTCTTTTACTTCCCTGTTTAGCCTGTGGTGCTTGCATTTCCTCATGGGCTTCTGTACAATTACTGATCATACCTAACTGTGCTTAGTTTCAAAGCCCAGACAAAGCTACTTATATGTTCCTAGTCCCAGTATGTGATGTGAAAATCTAGCACTCAGATAAATACCGTTTAATGAAAAGATCCTTTACATACCAATGGAAACAGTCTCATACCTTTCTTGTATTTGGAAAATAAGTCTTTGGTCCACTACTAAGAAAAATGATTCAACCAAAAACTTGAGAAAACCCAGTATTTTGAGGGAAAAAACTGTCTTCACACACTTTTCCATTGATTTAACAACTACTTCAGTACATTACAAGGAATTCAGGATGACTTAAAAGGGCCTGGACTTTACCTGCACATTCATGGTCAGTATCTTGAATTTATGACCCTCCTACAAACATCCCTGACTTGATCAGTTCTGCTTCTCTGAAGAAAAGTAAGTAGAAATGCTTTAAAGATTTACCTAGTCTTATTGAAACTCTTCTGACTTTTCTTAAAGTTTCTTATGCCCCAAACAAAAAGGTCCTCCAGATATGCTCTGAATTTGCCTTATGTGACATTTCTGTGATATTGTGGTTTGGTATGCTGGTCTGACAGCCGTGGACAGGAAGGTATTACAGAGGGTGGTGAGCACAGCACAAGACATTGTGGACTGTCCCCTGACACCACTGGATGACATCGCCACAGCTCGCTGCCTTGGGAGAGTGAGGAAAATTCTCAGGGATGACTCACACCCTGGATGGTATCTCTTTACTCTCCTACCATTGGGTATAGGAGTATAGCCAGCCACACCAACAGGCTGAAAAATAGCTTTTATCCATGGGCTGTTAGGCTTTTGAACGGGAAATATTTTTTTAATAAACTTTATGCATAATTGACTTGCGAGGCTGGTGTGTTGTGCAATTAGTTCACATGGTGTAATAAGATGGAGGGTTTGTGTCACTGTAAGCTGGGGGGTGGGGGCACGAAGGGAGGCTCAGCCAATCTCAGTGTATACATGGTTGTACTTTGACAATAAAGGTTCATTCATTCATTCTATGACAATTCTAGGTTGGTTTGTCCCTTTGGCAGAAGCAATTTCATTCACTCTGCATTTGGTGTTTACAGAGCAGATGACCAGTAAAAGAGTACCTGACTTCACTGAAATTAAAAGACTTACTTTTCTTGTCCATTTTGTTCTGGTTTGTCATAGTCTAATTTTTGTACAGTTGCTGGTATTTTAGAGCAATTATTGCAAGATTATTGGGTTATTTCTTACCACACCCATTTGTTCTGCAAAATAGGTCATTTTATTATGACCGGATAAGTTCATTCAAATCTTTGGTGTTGCCACTGCTACCTCAGAATAACTATTTTTCAGTCATGTGATGAATATCTGCTTTCAAGTCTTGACGTTACCAGTTCAAATAACTGGTAAAATTACCTCACAGATATCTGAGCACATCAAAAATTTAGCATGATAGCTCATGCTATCTAGAGTCGAGTGAAGAAAACATAACTGAGGAACATATATGCTGTCACACGAATCTCTATGTCTAAGAACATGGCAAAATAGTCTTGAGAGGTGCACTGAGCTTATTTTTTTAAACAAAAACAACCCCCCCCATAAACTATAATTATTTAGTGAGGCCAAACAGTTAAGTTGTAAAATCATTTATATTACTTTGGCAATGTAAATACATTTAGAGTATGTAAAAGTACATGTAAATGATGAATTAAAAGCCTACTGTTATGTGAAGGGAGATTTTGGAGCTTAACTTGAGATAAATAATGATACCAGCAAGGGTTAATACCTTATGCTTCAAGAGAAATTGGCAACTTAGGGAAAATGCAAACTTCTTTATTTTCCTGCTAGCTAATTTGCTTGAAAGAAGAACCTGCATTTAAACAATTGTCCAAGCACAGACGGCCAAGTTGCAGCTTTGGAAAGTTACCATCATCCTCTCACATCTTACATTTAAAAGCTTTGGAGCAGCCTCATTTCCTTCCAATTCTGCTTCCCCCTCCCCACCCTTCCCTCCTTAATTTCCAAGAGAGATGAAATCTGGAACAGTGGGTTTGCGTCTGTCTTTTGGCTTTCAGCCCCGGATTATGTGGAGTTCCCACCAACAATAACATTGCAAGGTGTCATCTCCGTGTGCATCGTCACCAGAGCAGAACAGAGGGGCTCTTGGCTTCCTTTGTAGGATTTTGAGAGAGCAAACCCATTTTTGAAAGAGCTGCATATGTGTTCAGAGAACTATCTGTACAGGGCCTGTGGTGCTCCTCTTCACGCAACCCCCCTGCCCTTTCCACGCCTCACTTTGGAACAGCAACAGCAACAATCAACCCCCAAGGATAGCTCACATTTCTGACCAGATTGTGCGTAAAGGTTCCAACAGGCGCCTGGAAAGTCATTCCAGCAATTAAGCATTTGCTAGTGATTTTTCTCCCCCCTTACGAAGGATATGCCCCACTGTGCAGGGTATTGCAGCCACCCTCCCTGTCAGGCCGTTTCACAGTAGCATTGTGGCGCCATGGAGAGTAGCTAATTGGATTTGTTGTCACCTCCCGAAGCTGCCAGGAGCTCACGTCTGCTCTGGTTACAGATGAAGACATCACGGTGACAGGCTTAGAGATGGCTCAGCTGGCATCCTATGGACACTAATAGAGCCATGTTGATTTAATGTCCGAACGGAGAGGTGCGGACAAGCTGTTCAAGTTTTCTATTCCAAACAAAGCAAAGATCTGTTGTATCAGTCATTTGAGGATCAGTAAATAAACTTCCATGTGGGTGCCTCTCGGTTCCCAGCACCTAACTGACTCTAAAGAAGGATGACAAAGTATTTTAAACACTGAGATGGTACTTTCTTCCCCCTCAGCCCCCTTCATTGCATCTAACCAGAGAGAGAGCGCTGTCTCTATGCTTTATATTGCCCTGAGGGAAATCAGTTAATTCCTTCATACATAAATTTTACTTAACTATGTAATTATGGATGAATCCTATTAGTCTTTAAATTGCTCACTAGTTAAAAGGTATGTGTGTTTCTGTGGGATATGTGTATGTGTGGAAAATTTACAGAACATTTGATTTAAGATTAAAAAGTTGATTTGTAGTCATCTGATTTCTTCTGATCACGGAAGAAAACTGGACCGGAGCCAAACATTGTAATATATTCTCCCATATACACCAACTCCGTGTTATAATATTAATAATTTGGGAACATTAAAACCATTGACTCAGTCACTATAAAATGCCTGTGAATTAGTGAATTCCTGTTATTCTTACTGTATAAACTGCAACGTTGCAAACTCTGAGAGGACCTGTGCACATACATAATGAGTTCTTTGTGCACAGGGAGAGAGCTGCCCCCAGTGGAAGGGAAATTAAAACTTTGCATAAATATGTGTGGATGTGGGATGCAATCAATAATTTTACCCAACATCTTGTACTTCTCAAAGTACTTCTTAAAAAGGATCCCTGATCTTCAGGTGAGGCCAGCGTCAGGAATATGGAATGGAGAAGCTGAAAAATTCCAGAAAGCATGTGACATTCTGCATCAGCACTTTGGTTCCTTGTTAGACATGATGTCTTGGGCACTAACTATGAATACTGAGTAAAGTAAGTATTTTAGTTAGGAAGGCAAGGAGTTCTAGTCCTAAACTATCTGGCAGCACCAAGTTAGGGAAACATGAATGATTAATCAAGATCAGCTGAGCCTATATTTACCCTATAGTACTAACTGAAACGAAGTGGGAAGGCAGTGTTTGTAGTTGACAACAAGAATGAGCTGGAGCCGTGGAGTTTTATATATATATATATATATATATATATATATATATATATATATATATATATATATATATATATATATGGATCTTTGGTTATTCGGGTTTTTTCCCACGTAGAACTAAAGGTGTAGGGGCGACGTTTCGACGGAATCCCATTCGTCATCATCAGGCTGGTGGCTTCTGCTTCCTTCTTCTGGGAGAAGCATGTGGCTGTTTGTTCCTCTTTTTTAAACTGCCAGAGGGGGTGTGTTCAGTGGGTGGAGTTGTGCTCTGATTGGGTGGGGGAGTAAGTGTGTTCTGATTGGGTGGGAGTGTGTTTTGAATGGTGGGGGTGTTCTGATTGGGTGGGTGTGTGTTTTGAGTGGATGGGCTGGTCTCAGCTGCCAGCCTTAGACCTGAGCTGGTGATTTGTGCTGCTTTTGTTCGGCTTCGAACAAATATATATATGTGTGTGTGTGTGTGTGTGTGTGTGTGTGTGTGTGTGTGTAAATTTTAGATTGGTAACAAAGAATTAAAGGGAGACTGATATGCATTTCATAGTTAACAAGCATTTACACATATCTCCCTTGCTTCTCAGCTAACAAAGTGAGATAGAGCTTGTGGCCTAGAGGTTAAAACAACTGCCTAATGTGCAATCAGCTCAGGTTCGAATCTCAGAAGGTTATGGCTGACTGATGAAAACAAATAAGTTTGAAATGCATATCAGTCTCCCTTTAATTCTTTGTTAGCAATCTAATATGAGGTGTCACTGTTGTGACTACTGCCTGTCGATGGCCTTCAGTTAGGCTGAAACAGGAAATAAAGATTTGTCCCATGTTTACACACACAAACACACACACACACACACACACACACATATATATATACATATATATCACACAAACCATCTTGAGACAAAACTGCTTTCTTACAGAACAGCCTGTAATAACGTGAAAATAAAAAAGCAATGAAAACCAATATAACAGCACAACTAAAAGGGTTTTTAATTTACTGAGTTACCAGACTAATAAAACTTTCTTGAATAAAAATTAAAGGATAAATTATTACAAATTGCATGCCTTAAACTTCTGTGACTTTTCCTCAAAAGGAAATCAATCCTGAAAAAGTTATCATTTCTAGAACTTCACTGGGAAATTGGGAAAGATGAAATGGCAATGATATGCTATATGTTTATATGACATGGTGTGATATACCAAGAACACAAACACTTTTTCTTATATCTGGGAGGGTGATTTTATATGATCAATAAAACCAGTGTGTCCAGGAATTTAATTAAGGCAGTGTTTCAGTTCTAGAAAATTTAAATCACAGTTTCTCAACCTCGGCAAATTTAAGATGCATGGGTTTCAACTCCCAGAATGCTGGGTTCGGAATTTTGGAAATTGAAGTTCATGTGTCTTAAAGTTGCTGAGGTTAGTAAGCACTGATCCAAATGAACTTTATCTTAGCCTAAGGCTAATTGTATCTCTTTCCATACCACCTTTTCTGTCCCACAAAAGATAAATGAAACCCTTCTCTGATTTTCAGGATATGGAAAAGTGCAGTATGTATGTATGTACCGGTATGTATGTATAACTAAAAGCTGGAGTGCTTCTCAGTGCTTTCAACCCCAGATTGGAGTGCCAGCTTTGTAACTTGAGAGACAGTGATGTAATGGTGAAAGTGTTGGACTAGGATGGGAAACACCCACATTCTAGTCTATCTTCAGCTATAGAAGCACAGTAAGTAGATGACTTTAAGCCAGCCACTCTCTCTCAAGCTTGTCTATCTCACTGAATGCTTGTTTGGGGAATAAATGAGGGGGGGAAAGCACTAACTATATCTCTTTGTGCTTATAGAGGGAAAAAAGGATATAAATGAAATATTTTATTATTATTAAAAGCATTGCTTAAGTTAATTGTAAGACTTAGTTGTACTGACAATTTAATTGTCTTTGTCAAAGCAATTTTGTTTTTATGTTGTTTATTCTCCATAATTACTGTGCTCTCCTGGAATTTTCTGTATATGAAAGGAAAGCTTAGAAAGTTAGAATAGGATAGAATGGAATTCTTTATTGGCTAAGTATGGTCAGTCACACAATGAATTTGTCATTGTGGTAGTGCACATGTTTTCTGCCACCTGAATGTCCTAGAGGACCATTGTTTCTCAACTTTGGCAACTTTAAAATGTGTGGTCAAGTTTAGGATTAGAGGAGAACTGCTTTGAGCTCTTACTGGAAAAATGGGATATACATCAAATGGATAATCAAATATATAAACAGTTTGGATACATGGCAAGGGGAAGTAATCTCCAGAGGTAGAATTGAGTTTAAAGGTTTTCTACAGATTAATTCTTTGTTCTGGCATTCCTTTGAAAGAAATCAGAGAAGTTGTTTCTGTCTGAAGTAAACTTGTGGAAGAAAGAAAAATGGACTGAAGCCCCCACATCATCTCTCAAAAGACCATGTGCGCATTAACTAACCTTTTATTCCTTCATTTTCCTGACATAATTTCAATTCTTCCATGCAGCATCACATTTATCAGCCTGGGAAAAGATCTATGGACTGTCCATTGCTATCAAATAAATTTCTTGAGGTTTTGTTGAAGAAAAAGTTCCTGGTAGCAGTGGTGTTATGAAAAATCAGTTAAATTGGCATTATTCAGTTTTTAGGGAACTGTTAGCAGAATGTAACATTTCACTAATGCTTTATAGATTCCCAGTCTCATACTGCTCTCAGTTTTGCCTCAATGTTGCTGGAAGTAAATCAAGCTAGAAGGAATAAAATGAATCCAAAGTGTACCTGATGTTTCCCTGCCAAAATAGTCTAGTGCCCTAGGCAGAGGAAACACTTTCAAACAATGTTAGTAAAAGAGAGTTCTTTGAAAAGAATTTATAACTCAGTAGATCAGCTGGTTACTTAGAACACTGAATAGTGAAACAAACCTTGGTGGAGCAGTGGGCTAATGCCTCCTTAAGTAACACCAGCTGCCTGCAATTAGTGCAGGTTCGAGTCCCACCAGGCTCAAGGTTGACTCAGCCTTCCATCCTTCCGAGGTAGGTAAAATGAGGACCCAGATTGTTGGGGGCAATTAAGCTGACTTTGTAATAATGCCGCTTGGGGGAGGTGTGAAAGCCCTAATAAGCAGGCATATACATAGAATGAAGGCTACTGCTAAGCTTGTAAGCTGCCCTGAGTCTTCGGAGAAGGGCGGGATATAAATGGAATTAAAATAATAAATAAAAATAAAAAATATAATGAATAAAGACACATTTCTGTCTCCTGAATGTTTGAGTTTCTACCTTTCCTAGTCAGAAGTTCAGTTTTTCTTTTCTAACAGAAACAAAGAAAAAGTAGAAAAGCAAAACTTCTTTTACATCTTTACTCATTCTATAGGTCTCTTTCAGACTACGATTTCCCCCTTTTCTTCTGTTTCCTCCAAGCCAAAGGAACAAGTTAATCTATTATGTTTAACCATAAGTAGCTTCTTTCCTTGCGGTATGTAAGCCATCATCATACATTTCAAGTTTTGTGAACAGAACTACTATAGTTTTTTCATACATACATACATATATGTGATATGTGATGTAGTCCATATTGTGCTTCCTACCTCTTTTTAAAAGATTTATATTTAACCATTGCTTTTAAATCTATAATTAGTCTCCTCCTAATTTGAGACTCATTAGATACACACAGCTATAATGGTGTAGATCCAGTAGTGGCATTCATCTGGTTCGCACCACTTCAGCAGAACTGCTAGTTAATTTTTTGTTGCCCAGGCCCAGAATGGACCTCCGGAAGCAGCATCCACACAGAGAACCAGTTGTTCACATATCTAAATCCCACCACTGTGTAGATCATGTGTTTCAAACCCCTCTTCCGGGAATTGAACTTATGGACTACAGTGCTTAAATCTAAGAACTGTTTATGGAAAAGAAAAACCATGGCTTTTTCGCTAACCTTTTAGAGGAGAATCTACAGGAAGGATTTAAAGTGGCTTAACACACTGAACTGTAATTTTGATTGACTGATAAATTGACTTTTGAATTAAAACATTGGTGAAAGATTATTTGAAGTGGGGAGAGAACATGGATATCACGTATGTATCAAAAAATGACAGGATGCCACATTCAATATTTTCTCCTGAAGGACTTAGCCTGGAAAATCTAGGGCCTCCAGAAGCAATACTTCAAGACAAGATAAATACCTTCCAGGAGGAAATATATGTAATGTTAGGACAAATACAAACGACAATAGACTCAAACCACAAGGAAATTCGAAACAACTTTGATGGTTTAAATAAGCATATCTCCAATCTAAATCTACAATCAAAAAACACCCAGGAAATAACAACAAATGAACAAATAAATCAGACAGCAGACTACAAATTAGAAAAGTATGATCAAATTGATGAAATAACAATGGAAAAGAATTACAATTTGACACAAACAGGAAAAAATCTACAAGGTTCTGATACAACAAGAAAATGAAATGAAAATGAAAATGAAATTCAATGGTGAAAAAAAGTAAGGTTCTACATTTAGGGAAGAAAACCCAAATGTACAGGTATAGTATAGGGGGTACCTTGCTCAATAGTAGTAACTGTGAGAGGGATCTTGGAGTCCTAGTGGACAATAACTTAAATATGAGCCAGCAGTGTGTTGCAGCTGCCAAAAAAGTCAACAGAGTACTAGGTTGCATTAACAGAGGGATAGAATCAAGATCACGTGAAGTATTAATACCACTTTACAATGCCTTGGTAAGGCCACACCTGGAATACTACATCCAGTTTTGGTCACCACGATGTAAAAAAGATGTCGAGACTCTAGAAAGGGTACAGAGAAGAGCAACAAAGATGATTAGTGGATTGGAGGCTAAAACATATAGGGAACGGTTGCTGGAATTGGGTATGTGTAGTTTAATGAAGAGAAGAGTGAGGGGGTGACATGATAGCAGTGTTCCAATATCTCAGGGGCTGCCACAAAGAAGAGGGAGTCAAGCTATTCTCCAAAGCGCCCGAAGGCAGGACAAGAAGCAACGAATGGAAACTAATTAAGGAGAGAAGCAACCTAGAACTAAGAATAAACTTCCTGACAGTTAGAACAATTAACCAATGGAACAATCTGCCTCCAGAAGCTGTGAATGCTCCAACACTGGAAGTTTTTAAGAAGAGTCTGGACAGCCATTTGTCTGAAATGGTATAGGGTTTCCTGCCTGAGCAGGGGGTTGGACTAGATGACCTCCAATGTCCCTTCCAACTTTACTATTATGATTATGATTATGGAATGGACTATAGAATTATCAGGAGAACCATTAAATTTTGGGAGACAGAATGTATTCATCTTGCTTACTTCATCTTTTGTATTCCCAACAATATTTGTAAAAATACAGGAACTGCTGGATAAGCAGATTACATCAACTTGGAAAATTACTCAGCAAAAGAAGTCCAGAGACAGATACAAGAGATTTGACTCACCCTACCAGATGGACTATTACGTGAATAAACATTTGTTTGAATATGGCTAAAAGAACAGAGAATTTTGAACATAGAGGGGCCTTATAACAAGAAGGATAAGAGATTTAATAATGTAGTATGTTATATGAAATGTTAAAATAGCAGGTTTATCTAACTTTTATTAATATAAGTGAAATATAAACTGATTAAAAAGAATGTTATATTTAGATACTATAAGATAGATAAAAAGTATAATATTTTTATAATGCATGACATAAAATATTGGGATGATGTACCTAAATGGGAAAATCTGGACAGTTAGATGACTAATATGAAGACATTATGACTGATAAGAATTGGATTGAATATAAAGGAATTTAAGCAAACAAAAATTATAAAAATAGGATGCATGCTGAACTAATGAGATGATGGTTATGCGAATAATATTAGCTGAAAAAATATAGAGAGATTATTATTATTTGCATAAATATAAAAATGCCTATATCTAATCATTTATATATTGAAAATATTAAGAATTATATTTTGGCTAAGGTTGAAGAAGGGGAATACAAATGGGAGAAGGGAAGATCAAAGAAATATATCATTAATTAATATATTAATTATGGAATTATCAAAATTATTATTAATTAATTATTATTGTCCTTTTTTTCTTGTTAAAATATAAACCAAGACAACACACTATACACCAGGCACTGGAGATTGTTATAGTTAAAAACCAATAAAATATTTATTAAAAAAACATTTATCATCCGTGCTAAGCTTATCTCATTCTACCAAAAAAGAAACATCTGCAGGCATTGTGATACTTCCCCATTATAGCCGATGGACTAATCTTTCTTTTCTTTTCAAATTGAATCTTTCTTCTTTTCAAATCGAATTCTAACTTCTAATAGTTAGAATAAATTCTCAAACCTAAGCTCTGAAATGTTGAAGTGCAAAGTTAAATCGAATCATGCCCACCTGAATCTCAAAGTTCTGATTTGCACCATCCTATTGTGCGTAAGAAAACTTGATCAACATCTCAACGTACAATTTTTGATTGAAAATCTTCATTTCTTGAGGTTAAACTTGTAAGGATGAAATCAGCAAACTCTTACTGATAGCAAAATCTAGTGATGACTCATTTAGGGCCATCTAGGCAGCAGTCAACTAGGAATGTACTTACCACATCAGGTTTCCATAGAAAGAAAAAGGATGAGTTGTGAGGACAGAAGTAGAGAGCAGTGATGCAGATAAGAAGTTTATTCAATGTAAAGGATATACCACAACAAATATATTCATATAAGTAAACTATGCATACTGTTTTGCATTTCCCAATTTTGGAAATTTGCATGGAATTTTGATAAAATCTACTAAATTAGCATTAAAGGCAATCTTAGTCCTTCCACTCATAACATATTACACCCCAATGGAATCACACTAACTGCATAATAGATTTGAACTGTGATTATTTTTGAGTAATCAGAGATACATTTTCAGATTTGCCTGTGGTTTAATTCCCACTTCCTTCCTCTCTTTCTTTGCTTATGAAAATCAACATGGTGAACTGTTTAAGGAGTTGGATCAGAACTGAGGAATTCTGAGTTCAAATTTACCCTCCACCACGGAAATGTAATGATTGTTTTGCAAACTGTCATTCTGTCTTAGGTCAACCAACTCTGTCATGAGCTTCTGGAGGAAAGAGAAGAAAGAAAGAAAGAAAGAAAGAAAGAAAGAAAGAAAGAAAGAAAGAAAGAAAGAAAGAAAGAAAGAAAGAAAGAAAGAAAGAAGGAAGGAAGGAAGGAAGGAAGGAAGGAAGGAAGGAAGGAAGGAAGGAAGGAAGGAAGGAAGGAGATCAGAATGAGAAGCAGGGAGACAGGGAAAGAAAGAGAGTAGGGATGGAGGGAAGGAAGGAAGGAAGGATGGGACAATTTGAAAAAGTTGAAAAGCCCTGGTATGGGGTCTCTAACTGAACAGGGGGTTGGACTATAAGACCTCTAATGTCCCTTATTAATTTTATGTTTTACGCTCTATTGGTACAATGATATCATAGCACAATGGGATTTGTTTTGTACTTCAGACAATTGGGAACATTCTGCTATTTATGCATAGTAAATCTCTTGGAAAGTTTGGCCATCATGGAAACTGGCTCATTCCAAGCTGCATAACCTTCCTTCCTTCCTTCCTTCCTTCCTTCCTTCCTTCCTTCCTTCCTTCCTTCCTTCCTTTCCTTCCTTCCCTCATTGTGCCATCCTTCCTTCCTTCCCATTGTTTCTTCCTTCCCTCCCTCCCTCTCATTGTTTCTTCCTTCCTTCCCTCCCTCCCTCTCATTTTCCCATCCTGCCTTCCTTCCTTCCCTCCTTCCCATTGACCCTTCCTTCCTTCCTTCCTTCCTTCCTTCCTTCCTTCCTTCCTTCCTTCCTTCCTTTCCTCCTCATTGCCCCTTCCTTCCTCCCTTCCTCTCTTCCCTGCCTCCCTGCCTCTTTCCCATCTCCTCCCTCCCTCCCTCCATGCCCAAGAAGGGACAAGGGGAGTGGTAGAGGCTGCCTGCTTGGCTGGTGGCCATGTTGCCACTGGCCATAGCTTGAAAGGTCACGGTAAATTCCTGGACAAGAGCTGCACAGCCTTAAGAGCAGGGTGGCAGGAAGATATTTGCAATGAGGGAGGGAGAAAAACAGGCAAGAAATGCAGCTGGGGAAGGGTCGTCCTCTAGAAGGAATGAAGAAAGACAGCATCCCCTGAAGGAGACCAGCAGATGGCCCTCACCCACTTCACATGCCCATGGACTCCGGGGGAGGGGATGCGGTGAGCAGCGTGAGAGTCCACATTACCACCCAGCCCCCAGCCTGCCCTGTTTTGGCAGGCAGCAGCGCAGGCAGCGGCGAGACCACCTTTTGGCAGGCAGCGGCGAGACCACCTGCTGCCATTGTCAACCTCCCATCGCCCGGTTCGCTCCCACAGAGTCGGCCTCCTCAGAGTTCCATCGGTTAAGCAATGCCGGCTGGCGACCCCTAGGGGGAGAGCCTTCTCTGTGGGCGCACCGACCCTCTGGAATGAGTTGCCTCCGGAGCTGCAGATGGCCCCTGACCTTTGGTCCTTTAGTCGTGACCTGAAGACATGGATGTTTCAACAATCGGGCCTGGACTGACTATGGTTTTAAATTTGGTTTTATGGGGTTAAATTACTATGTATTGAACATATCTATTGTGTAGTGGGTCCGACGCAAGAGAGACGCCAGCCGGTGTGTGAGTTCAGCTCTTTATTGGAAGGGGAAGTGAACTGAGGAATGAGGGCTACCTGGCCTCCTTATATACCTGGCCAGGTAAGCTAACAGCCAATGGGGTTGGCCCTAGGTTTCCCGCCGAAACTGTCCAGGCCAACGCCCCCTGATGGCTGTTGCTATGCAGATGCCTGCATACATAACACCATCTACTGTTTAATTCTTTTTAAAATTTTGTATTTTTATGTTCTTTTTTAGTTTTTATTGTTGTGAGCCGCCCTGAGTCCTTAGGGAGAAGGGCGGCATATAAATATAATAAATCAATCAATCAATCACTCTCCTCACCACATGTATAGGCTGGGACAGACAAAGCGAAGCTGACAAGAAGCCAAACCTGCCTGGGTGTGTACAGAGGAGGCAGCGAGCACATGGCGCCTGGTGTCCCGGGTGACTGTTTTGCCCCGCAGGCTGACCATGTTCTGAGCACTTCCCTTTCACCGCCCCAGCTGCCCTGAAGCTTCTGAGGACTCTCTCACAGCAAGTCCTGCGCTGCACCACTTTGGCTCGTTACCTCCCCTGCTAGACTTGGCTAGGCTGGGCATGACTGCGTACCACCTGCCAGGTGCCTATGTACCACCGGTACTGGTTGAAAAGCACTGCCCTATACCATTCCAGCCATATGGCTGTTCAATCTCTTCTTAAAAACCTCCAGTAAGGGGAAACCCTCTAGTTCTGGAGCAAGCCATTCCACTGATCATTGTTCTCACTGCCAGGAAATTTCTCCTGAATTCTATGTTGGATCTGTCTTAGATAAGCTTCTATCTGTTACTTCTTGCCCTTCCCTCAAATGCTTTGGATAATAGGTTCACCCTTCTTCTCTGTGACAGCCCCTCAAACAGACTATCATGTCCTGGTCCTTCTCTGAAGACTAGACATACCCAGTTCCCGCAACTGTTTATTGTATGCTTTAGCCTTAATTGTCTCGACTTCCTGGCTTTATTTGCTTTCAGCAATTCTACAGAAACCATTATCTTTCCTGGCCATCTAGATTGGCTGAATATTTTCAAAAAAGGCAAGGTAAAACAAGGAGGGTAGTATCTCAGCTATCCACTTACTTTCTCTACAAAAGCAGGTGATTGGCATCTAGATCAAGACTGGCAATCTTTAAGTATACCTCTTTCAGCATTTAGCAAGGAAGCAGTATTAGAAAAGTTACCTTTTTCTAGATAGAAAGGCAGTCGGCTAGTTCCTTCTATTGAATTCTTCTGATAAGTCAGAACAAAAGGCAGCATTTACGTTTTCCATTTCTGTACTTTCAGCAGGGAGAAACGTTTTTAGGCTGAGGGATACATTTGTTCCTCCTCCCCTATTGTGGAGCTGCAAGGGGAGTTGCCAATTATTTTTTGAGGGGCAGCATTAGATCTTTTAGATATTGGATTACTCCATAGGCTACTTCAAATTCCAACTATTGACTATGCTACTTGTTGTCAGTGGTTGGGACAGTGGTTGGGACAATAATCAAGAATGGAGCTGGCTTGGGGTTAATTGTTCCCACCTCTTCATTCTGCACCCATGTTCTATTCCTAGGACTTGTCAGCTAGACTCTTTGGATACAGCATACTTTCAAAAAACACACACAATAGAATCAATGTTCAGAAACAGGCCATACCAATGGAACATCTCTACATTGGTGATTTGGTTTTGAGGCAATTGTAAACCAACCATGTTAAGCACTAGCCTATGGTCTCCCAAGTTAAGAAGGATGATTTGAAAAGCCAGGAGATCCACTAATTGCTTTCCTTAACTGGGAAACCCTTACAAGAGTAAAGACAGCATCATTACTCATTACTAAGGAATAATAGAGTCAACCTACATCAAATTGAGAAAGAAGATGTAGGAGATACTGGGTTTACTGATAAACACTTTCTGTTGGGCACCAAGTTGTTTAAGAATTCTTTAACCTTTAGGAGCTCAAGATTGAATGTGGTTGCTTGCTTTTTTCTCTGGGATCATTGTTTTTTCTTATAGCTTTTTAGATTGATAGTTTGGGGCAATCTTGCTTCTTACTGAGTGGTTGTGCTTGCAACCTGGATCCAGGATTGGACTATTGTGCCATAAAACCATGACTCCATCAAAAAATAGCACCTTTGGGACACGACTCCATCAGTTTAGGCCAAACAACTGAGAGATATTTTTGGATTAAACTAGCCTACTACTATAAGTCACAGTGATGTGATATTTCACTTAAGATTTACATTGATTCACCTAACAGCTAAATGGAAAGTACGTTTCTTAACCCATCATGGTCATGTGATTTTTCCAGTGACCACAGTGCTTTGCAACCTAGTTGTCCATTCCAATTGTGGTCAGTGAGCAAGGACCACTTATACTGGGGTAGTGGCTAGTTCATCCATTCTGTATGAATAGCTCCTCTGAGAGCTATTTTTTGCTTTACTCAAAAAGGGAGAACAGCATGATGGACAGGTACGTGAAGAACTGTGTAGAACTGACACCTATTAAAGCCTTGACTTACAACACAACCTTGCTAAGCAAGGTAATTGTTAAGCAAATCACTGCAGTTAAATGAATCCCATGGTTGTTAAGTGAATCTGATTTCCTAAACTGACTTTACTTGTTGGAAGCTGGCTGGGAAAGTCTCAAATGGCAGACATGTGACCCCAGGACCCTGCAATTCTCATAAAATACATGCTAGTTGCAAAATGCCCAAATTTTTCACACATGATTGTGAGAAGGCTGCAATGGTTTAAGAGTGAGGACAGGTCATATTTTTTTTTCCATTGTCATAACTTTAAAGGAACACTAAAATGGTTGTTCCCCTTCATGGATTACTGCCTTGTCGTGGCGAAGGGGCTTGCGTAATTCAATGAAACTATGAGCTATGCCGTGCAGGGCCACCCAAGACGGACAGGTCATAGCAGAGAGTTCTGACAAAACGTGATCCACTGGGGAAGGAAATGGCAAACCACTCCAGTATCTTTGCCATGAAAACCCTATGGACAGTACCAAAAGGCAAAACGATATGACGCTGGAAGATGAGCCCCTCAGGTCGGAAGGTGTCCAATATGCTACTGGGGAAGAGCAGAGGGCTAGTACTAGTAGCGCCAGAAAGAATGAAGCGACTGGGCCAAAGCCGAAAGGACGCTCAGCTGTGGATATGTCTGGTGGTGAAAGGAAAGTCCAATGCTGTAAAGATTTTTTCTTCATAGGAACCTGGAATGTAAGATCCATGAATCAAGGAAAGCTAGACGTGGTCAAACAAGAGATGACAAGACTTGGGGGGAGGCAGGGGAGGGAGGAGGGAGAGGGGGAGGGGGGGAGATAGGGGGGAGGTAGGGAGGGGAGGAGGGAGGGGGAAGGGGGGTTTTTCAAAGGAAAATTGTATTTTAAAACTTTTCAATAAAAAAAAAAAACAGAAAAGTAAAAAAAAAAAAGAGATGACAAGACTAAACATTGACATCTTAGGTATCAGCGAACTAAAATGGACAGGAATGGGTGAATTTAATTCAGATGACCATCAGGTATACTACTGCGGGCAAGAATCCCTCAGAAGAAATGGAGTAGCCTTCATAGTCAATAAAAGAGTAGGAAAAACAATACTGGGATACAATCCTCAAAATGACAGAATGATCTCAGTTCGAATCCAAGGCAAACCATTCAATATCACAGTAGTCCAAGTCTATGCCCCAACCACCGGTGCTGAAGAGGATGAAATTGACCGGTTCTATGAAGCCCTACAGCACCTTATAGAACTAACACCCAGAAATGATGTCCTTATCATCATGGGGGATTGGAATGCCAAAGTAGGAAGCCAAAAGATAACTGGAATAACAGGCAAGTTTGGCCTTGGAGTACAAAATGAAGCAGGGCACAGGCTGATAGAATTTTGTCAAGAGAATACGATGGTCATAGCAAACACTCTTTTCCAACAACCCAAGAGACGGCTTTACACATGGACATCACCAGACGGTCAACACAGAAATCAGATTGACTATATGCTCTGCAGCCAAAGATGGAGAAGCTCTATACAGTCAGTAAAAACAAGACCAGGAGCTGACTGTGGCTCAGACCATGAGCTTCTTGTTGCAAAGTTTAGGCTTAAATTAAAGAAAGTAGGGAAAAGCGCTAGGCCAGTCAGGTATGAATTAAATCATATCCCTGTTGAATATACAGTAGAGGTGACAAATAGATTTAAGGAATTAGATCTGATAGACAGAGTGCCTGAAGAACTATGGACAGAGGTTCACGACATTGTACAACAGGTAGCAACCAAAACCATCCCAAAGAAAAAGAAATGCAAGAAAGCAAAATGGCTGTCTGAGGAAGCTTTGCAAATAGCTGAGGAAAGGAGAGAAGCGAAAGGCAAGGGAGAAAAAGAAAGATATGCCCAATTAAATGCAGAATTCCAAAGAATAGCTAGAAGAGATAAGAATGCCTTCTTAAATGAACAATGCAAAGAAATAGAAGAAAACAATAGAATAGGGAGGACCAGAGATCTTTTCAAGAAAATTGGAGAGATGAAAGGAACGTTTCATGCAAAAATGGGCATGATAAAGGACCAAAATGGCAGGGACCTAACAGAGGCAGAAGAGATTAAGAAGAGGTGGCAAAATTACACAGAAGAACTATACAAGAATGAGCTTAACGTCCCTGATAATCACAATGAGGTGGTCACTGACCTCGAGCCAGACATCCTAGAATGTGAAGTGAAGTGGGCCTTAGAAAAGCTGAGCAACAACAAAGCTAGTGGAAGTGACAGTATTCCAGCTGAGCTATTCAAAATCTTAAAAGACGATGCAGTAAAAGTGCTACACTCAATTTGCCAGCAAATTTGGAAAACTCAACAGTGGCCACAGGATTGGAAAAGATCAGTTTACATTCCAATTCCAAAGAAAGGCAGTGCCAAAGAATGTTCAAACTATCGCACCATTGCACTCATTTCTCATGCTAGTAAAGTTATGCTTAAAATTCTACAAGCTAGACTCCAGCAGTATGTGGATCGAGAACTACCAGAAGTACAGGCAGGATTTTGAAGAGGCAGAGGAACTAGAGATCAAATTGCTAACATACGCTGGATCATGGAGAAAGCTAGAGAGTTCCAGAAAAACATCTACTTCTGCTTCATTGACTATGGTAAAGCCTTTGATTGTGTGGATCATAACAAACTGTGGCAAGTTCTTAAAGAGATGGGCATACCAGACCATCTTATTTGTCTCTTGAGAAACCTATATGCGGGCCAAGAAGCAACAGTGAGAACTGGACACGGAACCACTGATTGGTTCAAAATTGGGAAAGGAGTCCGGCAAGGCTGTATACTGTCGCCTTGCCTATTTAACTTATATGCAGAGCACATCATGAGAAAGGCAGGGCTAGATGAATCAAAAGTTGGAATTAAGATTGCCGGAAGAAACATCAACAACCTAAGATATGCAGATGATACCACTCTAATGGCAGAAAGTGAAGAAGAACTAAAGAGCCTCTTGTTGCGGGTGAAGAAGGAGAGTGCAAAACTTGGGTTGAAACTAAACATTAAGAAAACCAAGATCATGGCATCTGGCCCTCTCAATTCCTGGCAAATAGATGGGGAAGAAATGGAGGTAGTGACAGATTTTATTTTCCTGGGCTCCAAGATCACTGCAGATGGGGACTGTAGTCAAGAAATTAAAAGACGCTTGCTCCTGGGGAGGAAAGCCATGGCAAATCTAGACAGCACACTAAAAAGCAGAGACATCACCCTGTCAACAAAAGTGCGTATAGTCAAGGCTATGGTCTTCCCAGTTGCAATGTATGGCAGTGAAAGTTGGACCATAAGAAAGGCTGAGCGCCAAAGAATTGAAGCCTTTGAACTATGGTGCTGGAGAAGACTCCTGCGAGTTCCTTGGACTGCAAGGCGATCAAACCGGTCAGTCCTAGAGGAGATCAACCCTGACTGCTCTTTAGAAGGCCAGATCCTGAAGCTAAAACTCAAATACTTTGGCCACCTAATGAGAAGGAAGGACTCACTGGAGAAGAGCCTAATGCTGGGAAAGGTTGAGGGCAATAGAAGAAGGGGACGACAGAGAATGAGGTGGCTGGATGGAGTCATTGAAGCAGTAGGCGTGAGCTTAAATGGACTCCAGAAGATGGTAGAGGACAGGAAAGCCTGGAGGAACATTGTCCATAGGGTCGCGATGGGTCGGACACGACTTTTCAACTAACAACAACAACAACAAAATGGTTGTAAGTCAAAAACTATTGTAAATAACCACTTTGAGCAGGCTTTATTCAAGTTTTTATTATATATTTTTTAAAATGGTAATTAATATTATTTCTCACATAAAGACTATTGTATATTGCAAAGAATCGGTAGAACTGTAATTTTGGGGGTCTTCTCAATTGCATCTAGCCATGGTATGTTCATAGGCAGTCCAAAGTCCTCCAGCCAACTTTCATGACTAAGGCAGGATTAAAACTCACAGCCTCCTAGTTTCTAGTCTGGTGCCTTACTACACCAAACAGGGTCTCAGTGTTTTCCCCATAAAGCTGATTTAAATTCATGACAATTTCGAGGTAAGTAAAATTGATCTACTTCTAAGGTTATAAGTAGAGCTCTCCACTTACGGGGAGATTTCTATAGCTTTCTTCAGTTAAAACAGAGGTGTCAAACTCAATTTCATTGAGGGCCGCATCAGCATTGCGGTTGCCCTCAGGGGGCCGGGTGGGTGTGGCCTGGGTGGGCGTGGCCTATTGGGTGGGTGTGGCTAGAGTGCCTATGGCCTACTGGGTGGGCGTGGCCAGCTCTACATCGTTCGCATCAAGGGTGCCTATGGGGGCCCGGGCAGGAGTGGGACAGATCTGAGGGTCTCTGGCAGAAGGAGGGTCTCTGGGCCAGGGCCAAGGCAGTGGGGGCCGTTCTCTCACTGTTTCCAGGATGGCTTCGCGGGCCACATGAAACCACTTCGTGGGACGCATCCGGCCCCTGGGCCTCGTGTTTGACATGTCTGAGTTAAAACATCAGTTAAAACTCAGTTAGATAGCACTTCAACTAAGCAGTGGAGAAAAACTCAGAGTCTAGACTTGCTTAGTTGCAACTAAACAGTTTCATTTTTCAAGTCAGTGTTGCAATTATTGAGTTCTCTTCAAGAATGGATTCACACAGAGCTCATTGTCATATCCAAACTGGAGGTTACTAAAACATGGTGCTGTTGTGTAAACCCAGTCAATCATTATTTGTTCAGTAGCTAAGGTCAAAGGAATCATGAAGTGTATTAGTCCAATGTGATCATATCAACAGTAAAGTAACTTAACTTTGTATAGCAAAATAGAACTTGGGTATTTTTTTAAAAAAAATAACAAAATTGTAAAACTTGTAAAGCATTTATTTTTTTAAAGATACTAAAATCGTGTTTTGAAAATACTGGTCTTCAGCAACAAAAGAGATTTTTCTTTCTGAAGTACCTAGACTTTGGCAAAGTTCTGTTCTCTTGGCTTTGCTGAACTCCTGAACACAGATGTCCCGTTTGTGTTTCATTAGGACATCAGCTTCACAGAGGCTCCCGACCTCTGCACTAGCCAATAATTACCTGGCTCAGACCCAGTCCCTCACCAGCTGGCTGGGGAGCTGGGTCTGCTCAGGCCCGGGCCATAATTCCATCCGCCCTTTGCAGTCAACTGGACAGCTCAATCAGCTGAAAATATTTTTAAAATGGGACATTGTGATACTCAGACAACATTGCTGTGGCCTCTTCTAACAACACATTTTCCAAAAGTAAGAGAATGGAAAAGATAACCCTTCCAAAAGAGGAACTGAGAATGCTGTCTGTGAAGATGAAGACTTGATGAGTTTTTCACACCTTCTTTGATTTTGTTTAAAAAAGAAATATTGCCTCTGAAGATTGGAAGATTATTTCCTTAGAATTATCTTAACAGAAAATGAATAGGAAATGGCTAGAGGTGGATGGAAATACACATGTTTTGCATGCAAAAAAATAAATAAATAAAAAAGCTTTCCTGGCCTCTGCAGACAGGAATGGGAAAGTAGCAGCTTTAAAAATCTAGAGCAGTATTTTTCAACCTTAACATGCTGGCTGGGGAATTCTGAGAATTGAAATCCACATATCTTAAAGTTGCTAAGGTTGAGAAATACTGCTGTAAAGCAACTTGCTTTCCATTCTGAGGTCTGCAAATTCAGTGTCAAAAAGTAATCCCAGGAGACTCATGATTTAAGATGGGAGGAGGACCCACTGTTCTTCCTGCATGAATTCTTTAATACATCTATTCCCTCATGATCTGCGATCTACTCTCTGAGACCAGAGTCTAAAGCTATACTATTGACGGATGATGATGTTATCCCATTCAGTTGTGTCCAACTCTTGACAATTCTGTGGGCCAGGTCAATCCATATCTTCCGATCTTGCACTCTTCTTTGAGTAAGTCATTGACTGTTGTTAGCTGCGAAGTCGTGTCCGACCCATCGCAACCCTATGGACAACGTTCTTCCAGGCCTTCCTGTCCTCTACCATCTTCTGGAATCCATTTAAGCTCACGCCTACTGCTTCAGTGACTCCATCCAGCCACCTCATTCTCTGTCGTCCCCTTCTTCTCTTGCCCTCAATCTTTCCCAGCATTAGGCTCTTCTCCAGTGAGTCCTTCCTTCTCATTAGGTGGCCAAAGTATTTGAGTTTCAACTTCAGGATCTGGCCTTCTAAAGAGCAGTCAGGGTTGATCTCCTCTAGGACTGACCGGTTTGATCGCCTTGCAGTCCAAGGGACTCGCAGGAGTCTTCTCCAGCACCACAGTTCAAAGGCCTCAATGCTAAAACCGGGTTTTATGGCAATTCTGCACTTCTTAAGCCAGTTTCAAAAATTATAATATTAATTGTAATGTGATAGCAATGGGGACAGATGGGTATAGACGGTATAACCTGCTTCTTGCCCTTACGATCTATGCAGGGAAGGCAGACATGGTTGGCTAGTTCCTAGGTGGACCAATCTACCTGTTACTGTCTTCTCTTCTTGGTAAGGATTCTTCCCTTCTCACCAGCCCACGTGCCTCTTGTTTGCTTACTCAATTGTTTGCAACATTTCACAGCCTTTTCTCACATTCATTTTAATAATGATACTAGCCTTTCTTCCCCCCACCCCTTTATGGTACTATCCTAGCACCAAAGCTATGGTAATCAAAGCAACATGGAAGAGCATATTCTTCACTCTCATGTTCCTCTATAGGACTACAGAAATTCTATATCAAGAACTGATAGTTGAGCTACAGTATTGTGAGTCTGAGTATTAAAATAATTTTATTTTTTAATGTAATATTTAAAATTTTAGAGAAAATTTTAGCATTTGAAAAGCTGACTTTATATTAAATATACTAAAATAAACAATAAGGGGCATCATATTGATAAATTTGGCACTAGGTGGTTGGTGAATGAATCTAATTTTTAAAGGACTGCAATGTTTTTATTGTTTAAACTTTTTTTAATCATATCATGTTTTATTTTGTGTGCATCCCAAAGTTCTTCCTGGTAGATGGGTGATTGTATAAGTTTATTTAATAGATTTGTTGAATAAGGTCAAGCTGTACAAGTTATACAGAAAAAGTATTTCATAAGGTAAATAGAAAAACCTTAGATTGCATATAGCTTGGTATGATAAGAAAAGGAAAGTGAATTAAAAGAACTGATGTATTTATAAGTTTTTTAAAACATGGAAACATCAATATGTCATAACCTGATTCTCACAGTCGTGATATATATGCACAGTACTGGAAATCTCAGAATGTCTTATTCTTTTATTTATATTTTTACTCTTTGCTATACAAACAGTTCTATAATATCTTGAAGACAATGATTTTGCATAAGAGCTAGAAATGAAGATGCTGTTGACCAGTGTGTGTGAACATGTATATCTTCTTTGAATAACACAAACATGATAATATTAAAAACACAGGTTAAGTTTGGATTATTGTTTTATTTTTATATAATTTGGACCTGGTGGTATTTCTGTTATTTCATTTTTGTTTAAAAATTGTTGACATAAATACATATCTAGGCCAAATTTCTAACTACCACCGGACAGATGATGCTGATGCTATCACTGGTGCCATCACGATAGGAAAAGACTCATAATTCTGATTTAACAGTGAAGTCACCCACAAATGCTTCAGAATTACTTAATATAACGACTGAGTCTACAACAGAGAAAACAGAACATTATAATATATATTTACACATTAATCTTAGGTGAGTACGAAGTATGCCTGCAAAGTCGTGTGGTCGCACAGAGAGACGGACACTTGAGCTGGGTAGTATTTCTTTTATTCGGATCAGGAATGAATCTGGGACAAAGGGGTTTGCCTGGTGTTTCTTATACCTGCCCAGGTGAATGATGGCCAATAGAATTGAACCTGGGCTTCCCGCCAGTGCATGTGGCCAATAGGTTTAAACCCTGGCTTCCCGCCAGAGCTGACCATGCCGGGGCTGTCAAACTAGCTCCGTCCGGCTTTTCCCGCCTCAGCGGTTATCGCCTGGAGCTGACCAGCCCCCTGCTGCGCTGGCATTTCCTGTGTATGCTAGCAGCATACACTACACCCCTTCCCCCATAGTGAGGATTTTTCCTCTGTCATACCATCTCCAACTATATACACATATTTACAAAACATGGTTACAATGGATGCACTTGTTGATCTGTTGCCCCCTTATGAACGTACATAGTCAGCGAGGTAGCTTGGCGCTTTGTGTGGCCTACTTGACCTTCTTGGTACATGATCTTCCGGAGGTGTGGTGGTGTGGCTATTCATTCCTTCCTGAAGCTCCTATTGAGGAAGGTTGCTGTGTGTCTGTGTGTGTGATTTGCTGATTCCTGGTGACTGCCTGGTTTCTCTATCAGACTCCTGCCTGTACAGGGGTTGCCATTGCTGCCCCCCAACCATCCTCCTTGGTGAATGTGTTTGTATTGGCTTTAGTGTTGGAACTTCCTCCTCACCCCCCAGTGTGTCCTCTGCCCCCCTTTCAGGAGTCCTTTTCCTCAGTTGATCCAGATGCCTTTTCCACAGGAGTCCCCCCTCCACCCTTACTCTGTAGGAAAGGGGCCCTGTTTGCTCTATAATTTCCCCTGGCACCCATGGATAACCCGTACTGTAGTTCCTGGCCCAAATGATGTCCCCTGAGGTAAAATGTGTCTTGATGTTGGGGTTCCCCGTGTCTGCGGCTACTCTGTCTGGATGGAGCCTGTCTAAAGTTGTAATGAGGCGTCTCCCCCATCTGAGTTCCGCTGGGCTTTTGCCTGTGGCAGTGCAAGGTGTTGCGTGTTGGTGAAGGAGGAATGTGGCTAGTCTTTGCTTCCAATCTCCCTGTACTATGCGCTTGAGTGCATCTTTTGTTGTTCTCACGAATCGTTCTGCCAATCCATTACTGGCAGGGTGGAAGGGGGCCGAGGTGACGTGTCTAATCCCCAAGGTCCTCAGGAACACCTGGAAATCCGAGGAAGTAAATTGCGTTCCATTATCTGACACGATTACATCAGGCAACCCATGTGTAGCGAATATCCCCCTCAATGCTTGGATGGTCCCTGCTGATGTCATGCTTCTTACAGGTACCACCTCAAGCCATTTTGAATGACTATCCACAACTACCAGAAATGTGTGACCTTGGAATGGGCCAGCGTAGTCTATGTGCACCCTGGACCAGGGTGAGTGTGTTTCCTCCCACTTATGGACTGGTGCGTGTGGTTGTTCTGGCCGTGTCCTCTGGCATGTGTAGCACCCCGCTACTTGTGCTTCTATCTCCTTGTCCAACCCTGGCCACCACAGGTAACTCCTTGCTAGAGCCTTCATTCTTACTATCCCTGGGTGTCCTTCATGTAGTGATTGGAGGACTCTTTCCCTGAGCCTCGTGGGAATTATGACTCTGTTTCCCCACAAAAGGCACCCTTTGTGTGTGGACAGTTCGAACCTTCTTGAGAAGTAAGCAGTGAACTCTTGCCCAGGTGATTTGTCTTGCCACCCACTACTCACCCACGAATGAACTCTGCTCAGAACCTTGTCTTTTGGTGTCTCTGTGGCTATGTCCTTCGCGTTGAGGGGGCATTCTGGCAGTTCTTGGATTGCCAGGATTTGGGCAGCCGGTGCTGGGTCCGGCTCCCTGTCCATTAGGGGCAGTCTGCTGAGACCATCAGCATGCCCCATCTCCTTCCCTGGTCTGTGTATCAATTTACAAGAATATGCAGAGAGAAATATTGACCATCTTAGCATTCTTGGTGACAAAATCTGTGGTGTTTGTCTCTCAGTTGTGAATAGTCCTAATAAAGGTTTATGGTCTGTGAAGATTATGAAATCTCTGCCATACAGGTAATCATGAAATTTCTTTACTCCAGCAACCACTGCCAATGCCTCCTTGTCTATCTGGGCGTAGTTCCGCTCTGCAGCTGACAGGGTTCTGGAGTAGTAGGCGATGGGAGCCTGAGTTCCATCCTCCTTGAGATGGCTGAGCACTGCTCCAATCCCATAAGGGGATGCATCGCACGCAATACAGATTGGCTGATCCTCCCTGAAATGGGTGACAGTGGCATCGCTTGCTAACATGTTTTTTAGTGTTTGGAATGCTTTTGCATGTTTGTCAGTCCATTCCCAAGGCGCTTGCTTGTCAAGTAGCCTATGTAGGGGTTCTGCAATTGAGGCTTTGTGAGGCAGGAATGTGTGGTAGAAATTGAGGAGTCCCAAGAACGCCTGCAATTCAGGCTTGTTTTTGGGAGCAGGGGCTTCTTTGATTGCCCTCACCTTTGATGCAGATGGGTAGATGCCTTGAGCATCTATCCTGAACCCCAGGAATTCTGTCTCTGGGACCCCAATCCTGCACTTCTCCCTTTTGAGTTTGAGACCTGCCCCCCTGAACCTCTCAAGGACCGTCCTTAAACGGGTCGCCAGCACGTCCGGGGAGCTGGCTGCGATCAGAATGTCATCAAAATAAGGGCAAACCCCTGGTATTCCTTTAAGCGTCCTTTCCATCACCTCCTGAAATATCCCCGGCGCTACGCTAACCCCAAACTGCAACCGGTCTACCCGGAACGCTCCCTTGTGAGTGATGATCGTTTGTGCTCTAGCAGCCCCTGGGTGTACCGGCAATTGCTGATAAGCTTGGGCGAGGTCCAATTTAGCGAACACCGACCCGCCTTGTAGGGACGCTAAGATGCTGCTGACTGCAGGAACCGGATAGGAATGGGCACTTAAAGCTCGGTTTATCGTCCCTTTATAATCAGCGCAGATACGAATTTCCCCGTTTGCTTTCATTGGCGTTACGATGGGAGTTTCCCAATCTGCTCCATCCACTGGTGTTAACACTCCCTGGTCTACCAGCTTATCCAATTCCCGCTCTATCTTTTGCTTTAATGCGAATGGAACACGCCTCGCCTTCATCCTTATGGGTTGTACCTGGGGATCTAGTTTAAATGAGATTGGGGGACCCGTGTACTTTCCCAACTGCCCATCAAACACGTCCGCGAATTCCTCGCAGACTGCTTCTAGGGACAAATGGCTCCGTGTTTGATTAATCCCTGTGATTTTGATGCCCAAGGCGTTAAACCACCCTAACCCCACAAGGCTAGTCCGCTGGCCCTCGACGACCAACACACTTAATTTACCCTTGAATCCCTTGTACTGCACCCACAACAACGCCTCCCCCCGGATTTTGATCGGTGAATTTTGAAAGTCAGTGAGGGTCAGTCTGGATGTTCTCAAGGGAACCCGTTGGCCGCTCCGCTTGCAAATGTCTAAAAACGTTCTGGCGGAGATGATGGATACGGCTGACCCTGAGTCCAGCTCCATCAAGCAGGGGACCCCTTGCAGCTTCACCCTCAGTTTTATTTTTTGGGCTAGCGCCGCAGGAGCCCCTGTTTTGAAAACGCCCGGCCGTCCCGATGTGTGACTCACAGTCAGACCCAACGACCCCTTCCCAGTACCTGTGGCATACTGGAGCTCAGCTTCCACCTCGTGTAGGCTGTCCCGCTGCTTGCCTCTGCAGACCGCCGCGATGTGCCCCGTTTTTCCGCACGACCGACACTTCTCTGACTTGAAACGGCAGGTAGACCGGGGATGCTGTCCTCCACAGCTTGCACAGCAGGTAGACCGGGAGCCGCTCGCGCCACAGCCAGAGCACTGGGTAGACCGGGGCTGTCCGAAACTGCTGTTCTGGGTAGACCGGGAGTTGCAGCCGCAATGCTGGGTAGACCGGGGGCGATTCGCGCTGTGATCGTGAGGCTGGGTAGACCGGGGTCCGCTCGCTCCACATCTGCACTCCTGGTCTCTCTCGCCTGCCGTGGTTGGTCTCGGTTCTTTTCTGTTGTCTCGGTCGGGGTTGAAGGATCGCTGAGGTCGGTTGATGGCATCCACCTCCAGCTCTTCCCCGTCTGCGTCGGTGCCTCTTCTCACCTGGTGGATGGATCCGCCCTCCCTCGTCTCGGGCTCCTCGGCTGCATCCCAGGCTAGGAGTTCGTCTTGGACATCCCTCAGGGTCAGTTTCTGCTTAGCAAAAAGTTTCTGGCGCAGCTTCCTGTCCCTCACCCCGCAAACGAGCCGATCCCGCAGCCTAATTTCTAGATTTTCGAAATTGCAGAGGTGAGCTGCCAGCCTCAGAGCTGCCATATACTGTTTGGCAGACTCACCTGGTCGCTGATCCCGTTTTTCAAAACGATACTGCCAGGCGATCTCGGACGTCTCGGGCTTGAAATGTTCAGACAGTTTCGCCAGCAATTCGTTGTAGCCGACGGAGTGGATGTCATCGGGTGCGCAGAGGCCGACCGCCAGCTGGTAGGTTTCTGTGCCGCAGCTGCAGAGCAGTACCGCCGCTCTCTGCCGGTCCTCCTTCACCCCGTTCGCCCTCAGGTAGCATTCTATCTGCCCCACGAAGGCTTCCCACTCCTCAGGGCGGCCGCTATTGAAAAGAGGATACTGACCCAGTTGTGTCATCTTGTCGTCTCGGTTGTCCTGCGTCTGGATCCGGGCTGCCGATTGGATTCTGTCCGTGGCTAGCGTTGTCCGGTGCAGGATCCCATCCTCGTCGCCAGTGCAAAGTCGCGTGGTCGCACAGAGAGACGGACACTTGAGCTGGGTAGTATTTCTTTTATTCGGATCAGGAATGAATCTGGGACAAAGGGGTTTGCCTGGTGTTTCTTATACCTGCCCAGGTGAATGATGGCCAATAGAATTGAACCTGGGCTTCCCGCCAGTGCATGTGGCCAATAGGTTTAAACCCTGGCTTCCCGCCAGAGCTGACCATGCCGGGGCTGTCAAACTAGCTCCGTCCGGCTTTTCCCGCCTCAGCGGTTATCGCCTGGAGCTGACCAGCCCCCTGCTGCGCTGGCATTTCCTGTGTATGCTAGCAGCATACACTACAATGCCAAATTTCCTCTCAAGCACAGTGAAAGAGGGGGAAAGATATCTCCAAGTTCAGTGCTGAAGAAATGTAAAATGAGACTGGCATGCTGAGTGAATGGGCATGAGTGCTGATCTGGACATGTCTATAAAACGGGAGCATCCAGCCTTGGAGTTGATACATATTAATTCCCTTCCACTGGTTTTAATGGGAAGGAACTTGTAGGAAAAAAGGGGGAAATGAGAGGCTATTCTGCTTCTCTTTCACTTAATTCATATCAGAAGCGCTGAAAGAGAGGACACCTCTCTTTATATGAAATAGTCCAAAGATTGCTCATTATCTGAAAAGGAATTTCTTATGACCAAGCTAAAAGAATATAAAGAATGGAAACAAGTCCAGCCTTACAATTCAACAGTAAGCAGCCAATTCAAACAGCTGATGACATCTGGCAAATTAAAACTAAATCTCCACTCATTAATCCCACAGGGAGGGTCTGCTCAGGGTCCCGCCGGTAAGAGATTGCCGGCGGGTGACACCCAGGGATAGGGCCTTCTCGGTGGGAGCGCCTGCCCTCTGGAACCAGCTGCCGGTGGAGCTGAGAACTGCCCCCGACCTCCGATCATTCCGCCGGGGCCTGAAGACCTGGCTCTTCGAGCTCTCGGGCCCAGACTGAGGAGAAATTTTTAATTTGGGGTTCTTTTTAATTGAGTACAGGGTCAATTTAATATTTTTTAATTTGGTTCTTAATTTTTGTATTTTGGATTTTTAATTCCCTGTAAACCGCCCTGAGTCCTCAGGGAATAGGGCGGTATATAAATATAACTAAATAAATAAAATAAATAAATAAAATCTCCCAGTCTCTATAATATAAATACATTTAACGGCTCTCTACAAGTGTCTTGCTATTTCAACTGGTTACTTTGTAGTGTTGCTCAGAGCGGATTTTCTGAGTGACATTCTGGAAGATAGTTATACTATTTTTCTGCACAGGCAAACATAATGGTTACTTCACTAAGCTCTGTTGCCACTGAGAAGCCTCCACAGATCAGAGAGAGGACAAGAACTCTGCAAGATCTATGTAGTTGTTCCTCTTAGGCTGGGCCTATAGGAAACATATTTGAAGCACCTTTTTGAACCTGTGAACAGATGTGTCACAGTATAAGTTCTATACTTTTAATGGCTTGCTGCCTTAGGAATATGGAAGCAAGACTTCAACTCATCTGTTGCATATTTTCTTACATTGTATTTATTGTGTAGTGGGTTCTCGACCGCATGGCAATATGACGGACAAAGGTTTCAGCATGGCAGCTCTTTATTAGTGGAAGTACTGAACAGGACAATAGGGGTTACCGATGCCCCTTTATATACCTGGCCAGGTATGCTCACGGCCAATCCCTTTATTCGGTTTTCCCGCTGAGCGCTAGCCAGCCAATCCCGTCACAGTACAGCACCACCTGATGGTGTCAGTGAGCCACTGCTTGTGTTCATTCATCCCCGTACATAACAGTATTGGCTAAAGATTTGAACTTAAGCCAGAGATCATTCCTCATGGTTTTCTGGTAGACATTATATCAATTGACCATGGAACACAGTATCAATTAGAACAGAAAAAAAGGGAAACTGGAGTTGGGGATAGATGCCCTGGTTGAGAGCAAGCTGTAGTATATAATGTCCTGAAAAACATAAACTAAGTTCAGAATGGTCTATTAACAAAAATAAGTAATGTGACCATTTCTTAACTCAGTTACTAGCTATAGTTACCACACTGAGAGGGGGAAAGAGAGAGGGAGAGTGGGAGGGGGGGAGAAGATCAGAAAAAGATCCAGTCTCAATTGCAAATTTGCATAACACTCAGGATTTCTAGACTTTCACAATTTAGTAGCTTGAGCTCCATTATCCAATTATGTTTCTATGAGAATCAAACCAAGAAATCCTCAGGAAGCTTTATCAAATTTGGAGGCCAAAACACCATGAGAATTTCTCCAAGAAAACAGGTCCCAAGACACAGTTTACCTTTATCCGGATAATTCTATCAAATCTAGCCCCAAGGTATTTGCAGTAACACCCCATCTACTTTGCTTCCAGATACTGTTGAATTATACTTCCCATTCCCATTTACTGGGCCATGCCACAACATTCAAGCTATAACCCCTTTCCGTTTTTTGAGGAGTATAAGATTAGCCTTAGTTGATTTCTTTACTTAGCTAGCTAAGAAATTATAAAATTGAACATCTGAAACGCAGTAAATGATTGCAAAATTAGAGGATGAGCTTAAAGGAAAGGGAAAAGAAAATGATGGTGAGTAGAGAAAACTAGGGCATGAGGAAATGTCTTCAAAGATGTTTCCAAGGTACAGGGGTTTGTTTTCTGCATTCTGGTATTAAGCACTTATTGTTCATAGTACTTTGCTCTCTTAAAGGCAGAAGCACCCAAAGGGTTTCTAAGGAAGGCAGGAACCAGCAAGGTAGTTTGTCCCAGGAGGCAAAGTTTCCTTGTTCTCTCCCTTTTTTTAGGGCACCTTCCTTTTTAAATCTTTTGGAGTTGCGATTTCTAGTTTCTTGTTAATGCTTTAGTATCATTTTCCTATAAAATCTAAAAAAGATATGGGGGTGGGGGTGGGAAGACAATCTTTGAGGGCCAGGGATTGTATAATTTGAAGTTCAACTCATATGGTGGGTTCTGAGTTGAGAAAAAAAATACACTAAGCTGCGTATTAAGTGGCCACTTTGTCAAATAAACTGAGTTTATAAAAAGAGTTCCTTTCATGAATAACTCCATAATTTATTTTGCAGGATAAGCAGATTTCAGATCACATGCAAGCAAGGCTCTCCATATTCTGCATTAATGGCAAGCAAAAATCAAAATTCCATTTCATGATGATTTCCATGCTGTGTTGGATTTAAACTGCTATCAACTATTTGCTCTTTTTAGCTTTGATAACGATATTGCTTTTTCCTGTGTTTAAAAACAGTTGCTAATGGTAATGCTTGATGAATGTGGCTAGCACAGTGGAGAAAATCTTTGCATTCCTGTGAAAGAGGCATTGTTTTCTATGCTTCTTTCATAGTGGAAGAATTTCTTTAAACATTTGCAATAGGAAGAGGAGAAATTATATATGCCTCTTATTAAGTACTCAAGATGGCTAAAGGAACTGCCCATCTCTTTTTACATTAAAATGCTTCTCCTTCCATTAAAAAATTCTTGTGCATATTTGCAGCAGTGCAGAGAAGTATAATTTTAAAATCAAAAACACTTAGTAGGTGGATCAGATAAGCAGGCATGGGACATTGTAGTATGAAAAAGAGAAAAACAATTGCTGGGTCACTTTGTGCCATCAAATGAGATGTTCGCCACCTCCCTTCCATATTGCAAATTTCAGAGGAAATTTCACCTTTTTTTGACAGTTTTGTTCCCTTGTTCTCCATTACACCCCCACCCCCACCCCACCCATAGCAAGGAAACAATGTGTGCATGTACATTAATACAGACACACAATTGTTTTGTACTTTTCATTTTATTTGTAAGTTGTGCTTGGAAAAGTTTTATTCAGGAAACTCCTTCCATGTATTTTAAATACATCCATCGATGCCATAAAAAATAGAAAGGGAATGACAGGGTTTTGTCTCCTTCCTTTGCTCAGACATTTCTAAGGTTTTACATTCTTGGTTGTTCCCATTTCATTTGCAGAATTATTGCTATAGCCATAACGGCTCCCCCCCCCACCTTCCCTAAAATGAAAAGTGGGGTAGTCACATATCATTTCAGGCTTCATGTACTGAATTACTGAAGCAAGAAAGAAGCAATTGTAGCTATGTGATTGTGTGAATTTAGGTAGGTCCTCTCACATGAGTCAGAAAGATGCAGAGAGACTCGAAACCGTATAGAATGCCCTTCTCTCCTATGGTGATTAATCCAGATCAATGTACAAGTAAATACTCTGGTAAGAGGTGGATAGACAAATGAATACGTAATTTCTTCTTTTTTAGCAAAAGGCACTGAAAGGAACCTCATGAAGGTTGATCTGAATAATCTGGCACAAAGAGAAAAATAAAGAATCAGTAGTAGCAAGCACAAGCTTTTGTGCTGTTCAATAATACACAGAGCAAGAGAGGGGTGAGGGTGAGGTTCAAGGTAAGCGCAGAGTAACACCATTTCTCTCTGCACAATCACAAATAAAATGACTCTCAATTTGGCAGGATTAAATTAAAGATGGATCTTGTACTTGATGATGGTTTGATAGAACTGAAGTTTGTAGTGCTTGTATCATGAACATAAGTGGATGTCTCTAGTGGCTACCTAGTATTTTCTTTATATTCAAGCATTTTCTATACAACGTACAAATGCTAACTGGTTTTCTCACATGTTCATAATAATATCTTCTCTCTCTGCTTCCTTTTAAATATTATTCAGGCAAGCCTTGCTATAAGAGGTTGATTTCAGCATCTACAAATCTCAGGTTTAAAGGGGATAGCTATTTATAACAATTGCTGTTCAAGATTTCTTTTCTCTCTCTCTTTAATACAGCATTCTGTAGAATATAATAGAACCTTTTATTTTATTCTCACATTTTAAAAGTTTTTTTTAAGATAAAGATTGAAAATCACTATATCTTTCAAATCATTCTCTCTTTTCAAATCACCCCTAGCTTTCACAGATACTTCCATTCAAGAATGAAAGTTTAGCTGGAAGATTCAGGTTTGTTGACAAACACTACAAGTTAGAAAGCAGAATTTTAAAATGTACTTGCAACTCCCCCTCTCCCTCCCAAGGAGACATGCATGAAAGAGACACATCAGTGCTAATTCTGAAGATATTTCTTTTTATGTAAATGAAAGAAAAGACGGGGTGGGGGTGACACAAATTCTGCCTTGGTTTTCAAAGCAAATAGGTTTACTAGCTTTTTTCCAACATGGAGATACTGTGCAGTCATACACTTAAAACATGGCTTAATCATTGGGCTTCTTGTGCTTACTGTTGAATATAACATTTGGAATCAGAAGGAGCTGTTTGTTGCAAAATTCCATGGATTATTTCAACAATTGTTGGGCTAGCAATCCTATATCTATTTAACCTGAGCATTAGCCCCACTAAAAGCAGTGGGATTTACTTCTGAAGAAGGGATTTTTGGCATCTGGGAGGTTAATTTTCTTTATCAAAAGTGTACCAAAAAAATCCTAATTTTGCAGAGTAGCAATTTGGTTTAAAAAAATCTGCAATGGGGGAAAATGTTGGTTATGCTGCACTAGACTTTCAGTACTCAGGGGATCAATTATAAAAACACTCATTCAGCTATTTCTATTCAAATGAACACCTGAAGAGAAGGTCTCAAATGGTTTTAAGAGTGTGTGGATATTACTGGATAAATGTTAGCCCAATAAAAGAGATCATCATCTGCTATTTGTATGCATTTACGTTGACACTAAAAAGATCTTTGTGAAGGATTGCTGCTGCCTCTTCTTCTTCCTTTTTTCTCCTCTTTTTTTTTTCTTTTCTAAGCACGCATCTTTTATCTCCTATTCCCTTAACAATTTGGGAATTAAAGAAAATGTACCAGATGAGCTGTTCTTTAGTATTAAAGGGGCCGCATTTAGCTGAACACACCTGAAGAAGGAAAAAGCCTATTTCCTTCGCCACTTATGAATATGGAATGATCCGCTTGGAGGCGGAAGTCACAAGTTCCTAGTAGATTTCACCAGTCAGTGCTTGAAAAAAAGAGATTTACATTTACCCTTTGGTTTTAGGGCATGGCCATTTCAAGTCCAAATTGTACTAGCTTCCTTCTCCAGTTCCTTTTAGCCATTTCTCCCCTCCCCCCCAAAGAAATGTATTATTATTATTTTCTTCTTATGCAAAACCCCACCACTGCCATTCAAGGGGTACTGCCCTACAGTACTCGTATATTTAATTAGAAAGACTGAACAATTATTCAAAGAGGCTATACTTTGCAATGTGCTAATCCAGATTGTCTATTCTTAGAACTGGAAGAGGCAAGATGTGTCAGAGGATGACAGTCTACCAAGACTTGGGACTTCTGACATAGCATGGAAGCAGAGTAATGTAGTTTTAATGCTCAGGAGGAAAAAAGAGAGAAGGGGGGGGAGAGAGGGAGGAAGAGAGGGAGGGGGAGGGAGGGAGGGAGAGATGCCAGTAACAGCACTGGAAGCAGCATTACCATCTGGAAAGCAAACAAACAAACAGCTCTTAAATGTCACTGAGGAATATGGTATAGTTATATATGTAAAGTATTTTTATTGATTTCTGTAAACTGCTGTAGCACCCTTTTAGGTGAAGTGTGAGATTTAAAAAGTAAGAAAATAAATATCAAGATTAATAACTTAAAGAATGATCTGAAAGTATGTATTTAGGGGCAGCGGAGAAAATCTAGGAGGGAGGCTAAAGAGACAGCAACTAATATTCACAAAGGAAATATTTTATTCCTATTGTAAATTCCTTCTATGAAAAAGCCTTTGATGTGTGATTTGGAAACACAAACGTTAAAACTATTATGCTGCTTTCAATCTCTCATACTAACTTCTTTTGCTTCCAACAAGATTTTTTTTCCTCCTTGGGATTTGAGACATTAAACCAGGAAGTAGAAGGTTAAAACTTTATTTTTAAAAGAGAAAATAAAATTTATTTACATAATCATAGTGTTTCTTTGTTAAGCACTTCAGTGTAAAATGTAGCACTGTTTTAAAAACTAAGCAAGATATTCATGATTTTTATGTCAGTTGATAGATTTTAATCTAAGTGCAACTCTTACTTGTTTATTCCCATGTAAAAAAAAATATCACTCCAAATAGCACAGTCCTGTAATGTTTTCATCCTTCTATGCTTATTTTGTATTTTGCTTTAGAAATGGGGAGAGGGGAGAAAACCTAAGGATAAAAATAGATTTGTGAATATGCATTTGCGGCAACTGATTTTCTTAAGAGATCAAAAATAATTTTTGTGGTCCGTAATCAAATCAATATATTTTTTTATTCATTCATTCTTAATTGCACATTGATGAGGGGAGAGGAAGGAGCTAGTACCACCTTTTAAGCAATGAATACTTTTAAATATTTTTCACTCAAAAGTAATGTCATTTCTTTTCCCCTTTCTAGCTCCGAAATTCCAAATATACTGTCTGGTTTATCAAGCAAGCACACAACTGTACATTGAAAGCATTTGTTATATATTTCCACTTGTGCCTTCTTTATTCCCCCCCCCCTTTATTGTTGCTTTCATCACGGTGTTTTGAAGAAGGAAACAAAAATTACTCCGAAGGATAGCAGCTCTGATTTCAAATCTTACAGTGACACCTGCAGTCGAGTCATACACATTGATAATTTTATCCTGAGGCATAAATGTGTCCCTTGTGCCTTCAGTAACATGCCAACATTTATGGTATATTGGCTGAGGTACAAAACTCTATTGAACAATGACCATCTCAAAAAAGGTATGAATGAAGCTTTAGCTTATCAAACAAATATCTACATTATTTGCATTAACGCAAAGCTGTTGGTTACTTGGAGCATAAAACTGTATTGCGTGATATGAGGAAAAACCTGGGCATATGGTCCATGGTGGGTGACTAGCAGTTCACCTTATTAATCTAATTCATCTAGTATATTCAGGAACAGTGAAGCAAAATTTGGTAATAGTATATAGTGCGTGAAGTTAAGTTTCTTAGCTTTCTGTCTCCAGTTAAAGAAATTTTTAGTCACAGACTGGACAAAACTTCTGCTTGCTGAAACTCTAAAATCTGGTCTAGATGAACCAGTCATCTATTTCAGTATATCATAGTGTTGCAAGTATTTATGTCGGCCCTGCTTCTGTGCTTTTAATAATAGCCTTAAACTATTAGGGAAACAGCACATAGAAAAAAGCCACAGACTTTGTATATCCCAAGGTGCAAGACACAGGATAATCTTAACCTACTGGGAAGCAAATGATCTATTGGAAAATTAGGGAAAAAAATCTCTTTAAAGAAGGATCAGCTTGAGAAAATAAATTATCTGAAAAGCAGTAAGTCTCCCTTTCTTAAACATACCCAAACAGAAACAGGATGGTTGTGGATGGTTTAATTTACATTTCTGGATAGTGAAGAAACTTGAGCTAGTTTAAAAGTAAGCTTCTTTAAATATAAAATGGTGTTTTTAAGATAACCTTTAAGATATTAAGCAAGGAAAAGTTTCCTTATCGCTTTCTAACTCCACAATGATAAGTTGTTTGTTTATTTTCTCAATGTCGTGTTGCATTGCTATTTAGCATAGTATTTAATTAGTAAAAGGGCAGAAAAAAGAGGGAAAGAGGCCATTATCTGGAACAAGCAACATTTAACATTAGCAAACAAATCAGACATGTGCGAGTAAGACTGAAGCCTTGTCAATAGCAAAGAGAGGCACATATAGATGCACTACTCAGTGCTGCATCTAAAGAGACTTCAGTTTTCTGAACCAAATCAGCAACTATGGACTTTTTACTGCTGCCAAGTGGAAGAGTAGTCCATCCTTGAGTCAGGAGAAAACTATGCCAGCATAAAACATATCATGCCCTATCTTGCCTCTCTTATATCTGTTTCAAGTTACTACAGTTACTAGAGTTCCCTCCAAGGTAATTTGTGACAAAGCCTAGCAGTTTTTACACACCTTGAGGCTATCTTTGGACTATGTCAGAATGAAGCAGAAAATACTACCTTAACACTGATACAGCTGAGAAGAACTGAAGCCTGTCTGTCTTATGTGCTGGAGACAAGGCGGCAACTTTGGGCTTTTGAGCATATTTATAGCATCTGTAGGTACAAGGGACATGGTGGCTCAGTGGGTAGCTTGTCGATCAGATGGTCGGCAGTTTGGCGGGTCGAATTCTGAGTGCCGCATAACAGAGTGAGTGCCTGTTACTTGTCCCAGCTTCTGCCAACCTAGCAGTTCGAAAGCACGTAAAAATGCAAGTAGAAAAATAGGGACCACTATGGTGGGAAGGTAACAGCATTCCGTGCGCCTTTGGCGTCTAGTCATGCCGGCCACATGACCACAGAGATGTCCTTGGACAAGCGCTGGCTCTTCGGCTTTGAAACGGAGATGAGCACCGGCCCCTAGAGTTGGAAAACGACTAGCACGCATATCCAGGGGAACCTTTACCTTTACCTTTAGGTACAAGTAGGCATTAACCAGTTTGCTGTAGTGGTTAAGGTTCTGGTTTAGAAACGAGGAGACTGTGAGTTCTAGTCCAGTCTTTGGCACAATGACTTTGGGCAAGTCATTTTCTCAGCCCACAGGGTTGTCATTGTAGGGGTGGGGGAGGGAAGGAAGAGGAATTATTATTAGGCATATTTGCATCTTTGAATTGAGTCTCTCTCTGTGTGTCTATGACAAGATAAAAATCTAAATCTATTCCCCTTTTATAAAATAAAACAGAAGAAAAAGCTCAAATGATGTTCTGATTTTACTGTTTTCATATGCTCTGATAGTAGTCCTATATATACAATCACAAGCAGGACATTAAGAGATGTGAATTTGCTGTGTGTGTGTGTGTGTGTGTGTGTGTGTGTGTTGTAACACCAATATTTTGAAATAATCACAATAATTAGAAAAACGCACTTAATCAAGCACATACTACTGTATGGTGACTATTTAAGGCCTTTCCCTAAGTGGAAAGTTGTGCAGAATAGGCAGGGTAAGAATTGCCGAACTCATTTTGCAAATGGCTCCTTAATTCAAAAATAGCCCAACCCAACTTGTGTCAGTCTATGAATAATAGAGCCTGACTTATACTTGAATCTGGAATGAGAGAGTCTTTGTTCTTCTATTATGCAGCTTTCTTATGTCTTCAGCCATATTATGAGCTTAATAAATAAATGCCATGACAATGGCATTTGTTGTCATGAAAAAATTAAATTTGCAATTAAGTTAGAATTATATAAACAGTAAAGGCAGGCCACATTTCTTTGAAATTGGTGTGTAAGGGGTTGAGTTATGCATCCTTCAAATCTGTTTTTTAAACTGTCCCCGCCACCCTCTGCCTTTTGCTCTGAAGGGCCAAGTTTCAGAGAAATTACTCCAAGGATTTACCAAACCTATTCTGATTGTACATATAACTTTTTATTTAGAGAAAATGGACCTTGGACAAAAGGCTATCTATATAAATCCAAATAATAGATAGATAGATAGATAGATAGATAGATAGATAGATAGATAGATAGATAGATAGAGTGAAAGTTTTTTTGAAAATCAATTTGAAAAGGAAGAATTATGGTTCTTTCTGCACAGATTGGAGCTATTAAAGAACAGAGAGAAGAGCTTAACTTATTTGACTTTTGCATAAAATAAAATGTTGTTCTCACCCCAGCCAGTTAAATAAAGCCACAAAATTTCTTCTGTTTGTAAGGATAGGAAGAGTGAAGCATGAGATGACTATAGTAAATGATTAGATCAAGAACACCCTCTAAAGTTCTCTCCAGGTCATCCCCAAGTCAGTGTGATTCAGCAACAAGTTGTGGTCTGATTTCAAGAATCACTCTGTTGTAAGAGTAGATCTATCACTCATTAAATCAGACTGTCTACCTTCCCTCCCCACCAAAATATTTGGTGCTGAACGTAAAAAAAATGTTTCTGTACACAATAAAAATCCTTTTTTGCACATGGCTGAGCTATCAAATAATATATCAGAGACGGAACGTCACAGATAATTCATTTTTCCATGAGTGAGGACCCCAATCTGCATGAAATTTTTGGTTGATGCTGACTTGGGGCACAGGCCTAGTTCAAAGTAATATGTTTCAAAGGTGCTATACTATTAATAGCAAAAAGAATAAGTAACTAGTTTCTGGCTCCTTGGCAACCTTGTCTTTAAAAACTGTTCTACATGTGTGAGAACTGGTCCTCAGGAGTGCAGTTTTGTTGAACCATCCCTCCCCCCCACCTCTCCTTTGTCAGAAGCTGGCTGGGAAGGATGGACATAGTGATCACATGACCCGGGAACACTGCAACCGTCCTAAATACATGTCAGTTGCCAAGCAGCCAAATTTTAATCATGTAACTGTGAGGATGTTGTGATTGTCGTAAGTGTGAGGATAGGTTGGATGTCACATTTTTGAGTGCCACTATAACTCTGAACAATCTCTAGATGAACAGTTATAAGTTGAGGACTACTTGTAGTATGAATTACTAGGAGCCCTTCACATCATCTGATTATGAACTGGGAAAAGAGGGGGACACTCATAATCTATTACTTGTTCTGCCATTTCATTATTGTTATTTCACTTTACCATGCTGCTTGTAAAACAGATGAATCAGCTAGTCATAACATTACAAGGGAAGCACTGGGCTTTATCTCTGATTTTGTGTTCTTGAATTTTACTGATCTACTTCCAGAAACTGAGAATTGGAGAGATCATTGCAAAGTTTAGATCTAGCATTCCTCCTCCCCTTCCTCCACCAATCACTTCTTGAAAAATTTATAATTTGCTGGTCTTCTCATGTATTTGAGCTGCATCTCTCTGATCTAATTCCTCCAATATGCAAATATCCTAACTACAAGTGTGTGAGAGAGCAACTATGTTCAAATGTGCAAAAAAAATAAATTCCTTTATAACTTTTCTCAATATTCTGCTGATTGCCAACTCAGTAGCAGATGTGCTGTGCTTAATGGTGCATATACAAGAAGCGTTCCCTAATCCCTAAATGAACTTCTTATCTCTAAATATATACAAGATAAGCTATATAAACTCCATTTAGTTACTCTGCTATTAAATCTACCAGAACTGAAAAGGCAATGAATATTGTTAAAGCTAGCACCTGTTAATGAAAAAAAAATGCCCCCTCCCTAATACAAAACAACAATGCCAACAAATCAAAATTATCAAAACAGAAGTTAAGGCAAGCTAGGATTGTTTAGCCTCAGTGAGAGAGCATTTGGCACTTTCACTAATGAAGAAAGATTGTCATTCCCATGTAGAAAAGCAAGTGGTATCGGCCCATTACAGGATCCCATGTCCCCTCTGTGAATTTACCACACTTATTGGTAGATGGAGCTAATGTGGATAAAGAGAGATGTGTTCAGAATGAATATTTCATTAGGGTATTTCTTAACAAAGGTTTAGGAATTGCTAGAACAATTGGTACCAGCTGAATTACTTTTCTGCTTCTTGTACAATGCAAGATTTTATTTGTTTATTTATTTAATTTAATTTGTATACCGCCCTTCTCCCGAAGGACTCATGTATCCTACTTTATTCAAATTAGTAGCAATGCCATGGAGTTAATTCAGAGTTAATTTTCTCTTTGAATGACTGTTCAGTTCAAAACTAGTGTAGGGTCTTCCAAGTTGTCCCTCAAAATTTGGCACTTGAATAATTTAAGCAGACAAAAGATCACCTGGCCAGATTTGCCCTGTAGTAAAAGGCACTTCTGTGCTGCAGTTCCCTTCTTTCTGAGATTTATAGTCAAAATACATGGCAATGATTCCAGAGACAAGAAGGCTGGCCTGGGTATACAGGATGATCTGTCAGTCTTGCCAGACTTCCCACCAAGCTCAGCACTACATTTTGCCATATACTTAATCCTGCATACAAAGACTTGATAGAAATAACACTGCTAGATAAATTGCTTAACTGCAGACAAAATAAAGCCATACCTACAGAGAAGAGCTGCCTCCTGCAGAATGTAGATATCAGGCCAGTGTGTCTTTTCTGGAGTTTACATCTTAGAATTTTGTCTCCCACATTTTTGATTCAGTGAAAAGAGGGCCCTTCTCTTCTTAGGACTAGGTCTAACCTGCTGAATGTCTACACAAGAACTTGGTCTAGCTAGAGAGCCACCACTTCTCAGTCCCTCACTCCAGCCCTCATATTTCCCATGCTTAGGGTAGTGTAGACAAGATAGCAATTGCAATAGCATCTAGACTTATATACCCCACCCCATAGTGCTTTACAGCACTCTCTGGGCAGTTTACAATGTATTATTTGCGTATTGCCCCGAACAATCCTCATCTTTCCAACTTCGAAGGATGGAAGGCTGAGTCAAACTTGAGCCCCATCCGGATCAAACTCTGGACTGTGGGCAGAGTTTGCCTGCAATACTGCACTTTAATTACTATGTCACCAGATGCTCTGTTGATCTTTCTCACTTATATCTTCTCTTACCAGTAATATATTTTACGTCTGCTGTGGCCCAGAGAGGCTAGACAAGTAAGATGGTGATGGCAGATGCTTTTGTTATTTTAATGTTCATTATTGCTTGTACTGATCAGAGGGAAGTAGCGGGAGAACAGGAAGGCACCAGTAAAAAGAGCAACAACGGAGTGTGGAAGGAGATGGTTTGTCAGAAGTACCCCTTCCTTTTAAAAAGGTAGCTTGGAAGAATATCCAATGAGGTTATGGTTGTAATGAATGTGCAATGCATGCTACAACAAAAACCAATTGTGTGAAATAAATGTAGGCACAGCAGGTAGAGACAAGTCTGTCTCATTATTTTCCTTTTAAGGAGAACAGACCATGGGATTCAGTGATCTGGGTGGTCCACTACAAGGGCATCAGCACACCTTTTTTTCTGTGTAGTTTTGGCAGGTAAGGGGATCCTATTTATATTATTCTGTAAGCTACCTAGAGTCGCCTTAATAAGATGGGTGGCATACAATTTTGGTAAATAAATAATTCTGCCCTGTCCTTTTTTCAGTGTTCCAGTGGAAATATAACGAAGTAAATCCTAAAATTAATTGCATTCCATTCAAGACAAAGCTTTTCTTTAGACTGCATGATCAAACCTAGGGTGGGATGGGTGTGGGATACTACAAACAGCAGCCTTGCAGACATGCCGCTTTCAGCATTTTGTGCTTAAACTTGCAGCGCACCTGCCTACATTACACTCAGCTATGTCCAGGCAATTCTATTGTCACCTTGGATAAACATTAAAACATTTACCATGTTTATGATGGAAAACATGAGGGAGGGAGGGAAATTTTTCCAAACAAAGAAAAGCCAACATTTAAAAGAGAAATTGCTTATCCATATGCAAATTTTTGCGATTATTCCATAGAAAAGCTGTGTCCTAGTTTTTGAAATATATATTTCACTTTATGTTGCACACAGCTGGGTTTATATTGGCACTCATGCTAATATGCAAAATACAAGTCTCTTGCATTCAGAAATGACTCTCTTTATAAAATGCCAGGAGGGCACCTGCTTTCTTTTGAAGGCTTGATCGTGCCAAACACTCAGCAGCCGTTTGTGGCCATTTTCCAGCTCTGACCACATAGCTTTCCTGGCTTCATGCCAACTCAAGACCAAAGAGTGTTTACTTCAATTGCTATGGCCTGGTCAAAAAGTTTCACACATTCCATGGGAAGGCTGCGATAATGAGATGCAGCACATTGAAGAGAGAAGGATGTCAAAGTTGATTGTGTGCAGCGTAATTACAGGGAAGCTTAGATACACTCACACACTCACACAGTGTCCTGATCAGCTGGATGAACAGGAGTCTCATCTGCATAATACAAAATACTCCTCACATACAGAATATTAACCAGTCTTTGCAAAACTTAGATTGACATTCACACGGTTGCTGGGCTAATCAGAAGCTACAATTCACATTCATTTGGAAAGTGAAGAGTGATATGAACTAGAAGGGATGGGCTGTTGTATCATAGTACAAAGAAGTCATTACTCTGCCAGAAACAAATCTGTTTATTTGATGAAGTTTTAGTTTCCTGGAAAATGTTTGAGATCAACTTCCATGGAATTTACCAGCTCATCTGATTCTTTTCCAAACCACTACTCTCTGTGACTTCCCTGTATTTCATGTGATAATTGCTAGAGAGGCAACATGTAAAACAATTGCACAGTTAAAGAACTCTGGATGTGATTACTCAGTTCAAAATTCAGAGAGAATAGAGAAAAAGATGGCCAGCCAGTTAGCCAGTCAAAAAAACTTGTTTTTGAAAACATTTATGAACAGAGGAGCTTCCATAGACTCTTGCATTATCACCTATAAGCCAATTCACCTCACTCAAAAGCTGCGTTTTTCCCTTTGTGACACCCAATAGAGCCAGTACATCCCTTGGAATGGGGAAGGCCTGTGAGGTTTCTTCTTCTCCTTAGAAAAATGAATGAATTCTGGAGAAAAGAACTTCATCAACACCACAGCTCTTGACATTGATCTGCTACCAAGTCACAGAAGAACTAGATTAATTTTTGATTAAATCCCACTTGCTCTCCTTAATGATGAGGAACTGCTTGGTTGTTTTTTTTGTTGCATTAACTACTTTTAAGATTTGATTTCCTGAGTGCACTTTCAGGACTTATAGGATTGCTACTAGAAGGTGTCTTATTTCTCTATGGAACCGAATGACCCCTAAATACGTCATCAGATGGCTCAGTGGAAGAACATATGCTTTGCATATAGAGCCATATAGAACGTGTGCTTTCCATCCAGATTCAATCCCTACCATCTTCAGCTGAAGGAAATGTGAAAGTTCTCTATCAGGAATTCAATAGTTCTGTCCAATTAGATCAGTACAGCCAATTAACTTCACAACTTAAATTTTTCATCCCTTTTAACTTTTTCTGTATGATTTCAAACCCAGGTAGAATAAATTTAGATGACTGCCCAAGATCATTGCTGAAGTCTAGAAGTTTTCCAGGTTTCTTTGCAGTTGCCCTGATGATGTCATTATCATTAATCAAAATCTCTCCTTCCCCTCCCATTCAAATTTCTGTATTTAGTTAACAGTGTAATTAGAGGCAAGTGGGAAAACAGCACTGTCAAAGAACAGCCTGCATTGAGTGCTTTGTTATTCCCTTATGATTCTGAATAGAAACTGGAGAGAACATTTTAATTAGCATGTTAGGGCCATTTCACACATTACAAAACAATAAACCCAGGTTTGCCATAGTGTTTGCAGTCAATAGGAAATTGCCATTGACCTGATTTTCTGAGAATTCCTACAGATATGTGGGCTTTTCCGCACAATTATTTTTTTGCATTTTGGAAGGATAAACTTCACAATATTATATGCAAGGACACCCATAACATGCAGTTCAGAACTGACTGTAAAACAGATTGTTATACACAACTGCAAGTCTTGTTGGCTTCATTGTAAAACATATAAAAAAGGGAGAAAATACTATAAATATATAACAAGGGGGGGGCAGGTCTCAAAGTAATAACTATTTGTCTGTGTTCACACATAATCCATACTAACATTTTGTAATAAAAAACATGGTAGGGGGTAAATTGTAATCCTACAGATGTGGTTGAATTAAAGAAGTCTAATACAGGTTGTGTTCTTCATCCCTGATGACTTTTCACTGAATGGCAGCACCTTCTTTGTCTTCATTTCACTCACACAGCCCTTTGAAATATTACACAGTTTTAGAGATCAACAGCTTGTTTAATTGCAATCCTTGAGGAGTGAATTTCAGTCCGTGAGAAGCTTAAACCCCTACGTAAACAATGTATTTGTTTAGGAAAGTAGTTTACTGCTCATTCACTCCCTGAAAAAGGACTAAGCCTAATATATCTCAGCACCTGGTTGGTTATGCCAGAGCTCAAAAGCAGAGGTTAATACTTGGGTAGGCAATCATCAGAGAATTCCTAGGCTGTAGCCTAGACTGAGAATAAAGAAACCTGCTCAAAAAATGCTGGTGGCAACCTAATCTGGTACTGCTGTCAAGCAACTTGCAGAACTGCGCCCATGTAGTCATCACCAGGTGAGATGAAATCAAAGGTGCTTTTATCATAGAGATAATATACCTAGTCCTCAGGGTCTAGAGACAGCTCCTGACCAGAACTATTAGAAATGGTAGTCATGGTCTTTGGTACTTTTAAAAAATTAAGCATACAACTAGGTAAAACATGCTTCTGGGGGAAAAAACACCCCAGATCTGTGCAGTTCAAAAGAAAGAATGGAAAGAAGACCCACAAGATCACTTAGTACTGTAAAATAATAATAACATTCAGGAGCTATCAAATTAACAATAAGGAGGAAAGAATGACATGGTGTATTGTGGAAGAGGCCATGGGTGGATGACGGAACAGCAAGCTGGACAACTCCGTACTGAAACATTTGGTTGCAGACCACATATTTGGTTTTACTTTGATTAATCATGCAGAAAAGAAGCCAAGGTCCTGAAGGTTTTAACAATAAAAATGTTACTTAATAACACCTCTACCTTCTGATATGACAGTTGATTTCCATTAACCTTTAAGTTTAATTATGCATGCCAAAAACTTGCCAAATAAATATATTAAAAGTACATTTCAACCCCTGGCATTGCTTCTCAAAATACTTCTGTGATTACCATCTCCCACAAAATCGAGCTTTTCTGATACCTAGTGGCCACAACTCCCTAGTTCCAATATATATCTGCAAATAAGCTTATAATTAAAATAGTGTATCAAATTGCATACCCTTCCATTTAACCCCACCTGCAGACTATTAGTGATATTATTATCAAGTGACTTTTGTGTCTGTTATATTCTACTGCATTTGTCTCTTATTCAAATTTTTGCACATGACTTCATCCTAATCATTAATATGCACCATCAAGAAACTAGGGACAGTGAGGGAGGGAAGGAGTCAAGAGAATTAGAGATTCCATGTCCATCACTATGCACCTTTCAGCCCTGCTGCTGACTCCCTGGGTGACCTTGGTTAAATTGCAACCTTTCTGTCTTCCTTTATCCATCCAATATGAATCTAACTCCTATGGCCCAATATTTATTTAGCTTCTAGGTTTGTTATGAAGCTTAATTAATGTTTGCTGAAAGCTTTGCGATCAGATGATTGAAAGTGCTTATATAAAGTTCAAAATATAACAAAGACAATGAAGGTGTTTTGGGGAGGCAGTGGATGGACATTTTGGCTAAGTGCCAGAAAGTTTAATTGGACCAAATACCTTCTATTATCAGGGCCACTTCTATTTCAGTTTCTAATTCATCAATTAAAAATATCCAAAGTTCTTTAAGTAAGGACTCGAACATATTCAGCTGTACATAGAACCAGTTCCCTATATTTATATGATTTGAAAACAGAGCTACCAAGCAGCAAGATAACAGCTATCAGGCCTTAAGCATTATGTTGTAAATAAAATTTGCTTTACATACCTTGTGTCCTCTGTGGACAAACATCTAGCGCAAATAACAAGCAAAACCTTTCAGAGTTTAAAGCAGACATGTCAAACACAAGGCCCGGGGGCCGGATCCGGCCCGCAAAGTGGTTTCATGTGGCCCGCGAAGCCATCCTGGAAACAGTGAGGGAATGGCCCCCACTGCCTTGGCCCTGGCCCAGAGACCCTCCTTCTGCCAGAGACCCTCAGATCTGTCCCACTCCTGCCCGGGCCCCCATAGGCACCCTTGATGCGAACGATGTAGAGCTGGCCACGCCCACCCAGTAGGCCATACACTCTAGCCACGCCCACCCAGGCCACACCCACCCGGCCCCTTGAGGGCAACCGCAATGCTGATGCGGCCCTCAATGAAATTGATTTTTTTACATATAACCTTTAGCAAAAAGCTGAATGTGTTATGTCAGGGTATTTCTAATACTGCCATATTAAGCAGCAAAAAGGAAATTAAAATTTAAATATAAAGGAATTCATATTTTAGAAATCTTTACTGTCTCCAAACCTTTCCCATTATTGTAACTGGTACGATAACATTAAAGAACATCCACACGTAAGCTGCCTTAAGTCTCCAAAGACAGGATATATATTCACTAATTATAATCATCATTTTGTTCCTTCCAACGAAACAAAATAATGGAAAGAAAATTATGCAAAGGGCTCAAGCTTGTCCATTTGTCTGACAGTTAGCAATACAACTTCCTAGTAAACAGACTGGGGGGGGGAGGGAATGTGGGGTAGCAGCAGTTGGACCAAAGCCCAGTTGTGACTCCTCCATTCTAAGACATCCTCCCCTTTACCCTACCCCACGCATGCAACCCAGAGCTGTTATTATCATGTGTTATGTAGATTTCTGTACCTTTGAGTTTAGGCACATCATCAGGATTCAGGACTTTCATCAAAATGATAGAGGCAGCGTGCTATGGCTGTAGTGTAAACTCACTCCATTTGTATGTATGAGGTCACAATGGACACACAAAAGGGTTCCAGCCTGTATCTCATAGGCACGACGTTGCTTTCATCATTTGTTCCACCTCCACTGATGAAATGCAAGACTAACCAAAGTTCACCCAAAAATCTTCATGACCAAACAAGAGTGTGAATCTTAATCTCACAACCAACTGCTTCCTCTCTTGACTCCGTCAAGCTATCTCGATATTTTTTGGGGAAATCCTTGGTGTTGGGGGTGCCTCTCCTTTCTCCTCTCCAGTCAAACGAGGAATTGGGATGAGCAACTTTCTGTGTTGTTATTCAAGATTTGGAATATAAAATGCACAAACTGAAATGAATTATTTTCAGGCCTTTTTGGCTTTTGATCTTTTAAAGGTTATTTTGGCATAGCTGTTATTTTTGCCTTTTTTTAAAAAAATGTATAGTTATGCATTTTGTTCTTCTGAAATGCTTTCTTTTAAAAATACTTGGTGAGATTAATTGCTTCTTAAAATACTTACAAAGTATTCTGAAGATAAAATAATCCCTCTTTTATTAAGTGACAATGGAAGAGCAGTATTTCTATCCTATGAGAAAAAAACAATATCTGGTCTAGGGCATTTAGAAATAATATTAAAAACAGATTATTTCTAATCATGATTTAAGCAGTTCCTAATTTTTCACAATAGTTTTTGTATTTGCTAAAATTCTTAAAAGGAGAAATAATTTTGAAAATTATTTCAATTCCTCATCCTAGAAATGTATTCTGCCCAATGTAAGTCAATTAAAATAATTTTCTCATTAAAATTAAAGAATTATACATTACAGCAATATTTTAGTGAAAAGATAATGGATCTGACATTTTTAGAACAAAATTTTGATTTCTAGATACAAGGAAGCTAATCATAATCCAAATCCTACATTAAAATAAGTACCAGCATAAAACAAAATGACAAAACTTTATTTTCTCAAATGCTAAGCATTTATTTTCCTAAATGTTAAGCAGACATGTATTTCAGTATAAAATGTTCGCAAATGTTTAGGCCAGGGAATCTTTAAGTATTTAATAAATTTATTATGAATAGGCCACAAAGGTCATAATGAAACTCCTATTTCCTTTCCCCTGGATCGAGGAAGCTAATCCTAATCCAAATCCTACTTAAAGAGAAATACCAGTATAAAACAAAAAAACCTGCAATAATAAAAGATATTGTTAATATGGAAGCTCTGAAAGCCTCCACATTACTGATAACCTTCACATAATATCTAAACAAAGTCACTTCTCTGTTGGGGACAGTATTCTTCTCTGCCACTGGTGGGACACACTTTCCCAACCATCTCTTTTTGACTATTTCAATATCAATTTTTTTGCTAACAATTCCAACATGGACTAAATGCAGATGCAACTGATAGAGGTAGTCCTTGACTTGCAACAATTGAGCCCAAAATTTCTGTTGTTAAGTGAGACATTTGTTAAGTGAGCTTTGCCCCATTTTATGAGTTTTCTTGCCACAGTTATTAAGTGAATTACTGCAGTTACTAAGTTAGTAACACAGTTAAGTGAAACTGGCTTCCCCATTGATTTTGCTTGTGGAAAGGTTGCAAAACAGGATCACATGACCTAGGGCACAGCAACGGTCCTAAGTATGAGTCAATTACCGAGCATCTGAATCTTGGTCACATGATCGTGGGGATGCTACAAAGGTCATAAGTGTGAAAAACAGTCATAAGTCATTTTTCAGTGCCATTATAACTTTGAATGGTCACTAAATGAACTGTTGTAAGTCAAGGACTACCTGTATTGAAGATTCCAGGAAGTGCATATTCTACTAGACACCCATGGGATGGAATTTAATATTAGAGCACAATACATAAAATGAAAGGGCCAAACTTTTCTAAAATAAATCTTCCTCCAACATAAGACAAAGTGGTAATACAGAAATTCTAAAACACCAACCTATTGATTTACCAAATAAAAATCTGAAAAATATATGATCCCCACAGGTCCACTCTCATATGCGCCATGGTTTCAAGTATACAAAATTTCAGTTTCAAGTTTTTAAGCAACCTATCAAATGTACAAGTGGGAATACCAAAGCTGTTTTTTACCCAGATGATTGAGACTAGGAATGGCAAACTGCCGGCCTGCAGGCTGGATGTGTCATGCCGAAACCGCACCCACCCCATCGCCAGCAATGGAAAAAAAGTCGCAATACGTCGCGACATATCATGTGACGTTGCGAGTGGGAAGTATATCTTGAGAGTATCTGTTTGGTATAGTGGTTAAGGCACTGGACTAGAAACTGGGAGGCCCCATGTTTTAGTCCTGCCATAAGCAGAGCCAGCTGAGTAACCTTGGGCCAGATATTCTCAGCCCACATCAGCTAATCACTTCTGAAAACTCTTGCCAAGTGAATTGCATGGACCTGTGTAGACAGTCACAAAGAATCAATACTGACTTGAAACAAATAAATATATGTTGTTGTTGTTGTTTTGTGTGTGTGTGTGTGTGTATATATATATATATATATATATATATATATATATATATATATATATATATATATATATATATATATATATATATATATATATATATATATGTTGTTGTTGTTGTTAGCTGCGAAGTCGTGTCCGACCCATCGCGACCCTATGGACAATGTTCCTCCAGGCCTTCCTGTCCTCTACCATCTTCTGGAGTCCATTTAAGCTCACGCCTACTGCTTCAGTGACTCCATCCAGCCACCTCATTCTCTGTCGTCCCCTTCTTCTATTGCCCTCGATCTTTCCCAGCATTAGGCTTTTCTCCAGTGAGTCTTTCCTTCTCATTAGGTGGCCAAAGTATTTGAGTTTTAGCTTCAGGATCTGGCCTTCTAAAGAGCAGTCGGGATTGATCTCCTCTAGGACTGACCGGTTTGATCGCTTTGCAGTCCAAGGGACTCGCAGGAGTCTTCTCCAGCACCATAGTTCAAAGGCCTCAATTCTTTGGCGCTCAGCCTTTCTTATGGTCCAACTTTCACTGCCATACATTGCAACTGGGAAGACCATAGCCTTGACTATACGCACTTTTGTTGACAGGGTGATGTCTCTGCTTTTTAGTGTGCTGTCTAGATTTGCCATGGCTTTCCTCCCCAGGAGCAAGCGTCTTTTAATTTCTTGGCTACAGTTCCCATCTGCAGTGATCTTGGAGCCCAGGAAAATAAAATCTGTCACTACCTCCATTTCTTCCCCATCTATTTGCCAGGAATTGAGAGGGCCAGATGCCATGATCTTGGTTTTCTTAATGTTAAGTTTCAACCCAAGTTTTGCACTCTCCTTCTTCACCCGCAACAAGAGGCTCTTTAGTTCTTCTTCACTTTCTGCCATTAGAGTGGTATCATCTGCGTATCTTAGGTTGTTGATATTTCTTCCGGCAATCTTAATTCCAACTTTTGATTCAACTAGCCCTGCCTTTCTCATGATGTGCTCTGCATATAAGTTAAATAGGCAGGGCGACAGTATACAGCCTTGCCGGACTCCTTTCCCAATTTTGAACCAATCAGTGGTTCCATGTCCAGTTCTCACTGTTGCTTCTTGACCCGCATATAGGTTTCTCAAGAGACAAATAAGATGGTCTGGTACTCCCATCTCTTTAAGAACTTGCCACAGTTTGTTATGATCCACACAATCAAAGGCTTTAGCATAGTCAATGAAGCAGAAGTAGATGTTTTTCTGGAATTCCCTAGCTTTCTCCATGATCCAGCGTATGTTGGCAATTTGATCTCTAGTTCCTCTGCCTCTTCGAAATCCTTCCTGTACTTCTGGTAGTTCTCGATCCACATACTGCTGAAGTCTAGCTTGTAGGATTTTAAGCATGACTTTACTAGCATGAGAAATGAGTGCAATGGTGCGATAGTTTGAACATTCTTTGGCACTGCCTTTCTTTGGAATTGGAATGTAAACTGATCTTTTCCAATCCTGTGGCCACTGTTGAGTTTTCCAAATTTGCTGGCAAATTGAGTGTAGCACTTTTACTGCATTGTCTTTTAAGATTTTGAATAGTTCAGCTGGAATACTGTCACCTCCACTAGCTTTGTTGTTGCTCAGCTTTTCTAAGGCCCACTTCACTTCACATTCTAGGATGTCTGGCTCGAGGTCAGTGACCACCTCATTGTGATTATCTGGGACGTTAAGCTCATTCTTGTATAGTTCTTCTGTGTAATTTTGCCACCTCTTCTTAATCTCTTCTGCCTCTGTTAGGTCCCTGCCATTTTGGTCCCTTATCATGCCCATTTTTGCATTAAACGTTCCCTTCATCTCTCCAATTTTCTTGAAAAGATCTCTGGTCCTCCCTATTCTATTGTTTTCTTCTATTTCTTTGCACTGTTCATTTAAGAAGGCATTCTTATCTCTTCTAGCTATTCTCTGGAATTCTGCATTCAATTGGGCATATCTATGTTTTTCTCCCTTGCCTTTCGCTTCCCTCCTTTCCTCAGCTATTTGCAAAGCTTCCTCAGACAGCCATTTTGCTTTCTTGCATTTCTTTTTCTTTGGGATGGTTTTGGTTGCTACCTGTTGTACAATGTCGCGAACCTCTGTCCATAGTTCTTCAGGCACTCTGTCTATCAGATCTAATTCCTTAAATCTATTTGTCACCTCTACTGTATATTCAACAGGGATATGATTCAATTCATACCTGAGTGGCCTAGTGCTTTTCCCTACTTTCTTCAGTTTAAGCCTAAACTTTGCAAGGAGAAGCTCATGGTCTGAGCCACAGTCAGCTCCTGGTCTTGTTTTTACTGACTGTATAGAGCTTCTCCATCTTTGGCTGCAGAGCATATAGTCAATCTGATTTCTGTGTTGACCGTCTGGTGATGTCCATGTGTAGAGCCGTCTCTTGGGTTGTTGGAAAAGAGTGTTTGCTATGACCATCGTATTCTCTTGACAAAATTCTATCAGCCTGTGCCCTGCTTCATTTTGTACTCCAAGGCCAAACTTGCCTGTTATTCCAGTTATCTTTTGGCTTCCTACTTTAGCATTCCAATCCCCCATGATGATAAGGACATCATTTTTGGGTGTTAGTTCTATAAGGTGCTGTAGGGCTTCATAGAACCGGTCAATTTCTTCCTCTTCAGCACTGGTGGTTGGGGCATAGACTTGGACTACTGTGATATTGAATGGTTTGCCTTGGATTCGAACTGAGATCATTCTGTCATTTTGAGGATTGTATCCCAGTATTGCTTTTCCTACTCTTTTATTGACTATGAAGGCTACTCCATTTCTTCTGAGGGATTCTTGCCCGCAGTAGTATACCTGATGGTCATCTGAATTAAATTCACCCATTCCTGTCCAGTTTAGTTCGCTGATACCTAAGATGTCGATGTTCAGTCTTGTCATCTCTTGTTTGACCACGTCCAACTTTCCTTGATTCATGGATCTTACATTCCAGGTTCCTATGGAGAAAAAATCTTTACAGCATCGGACTTTCCTTTCACCACCAGACACATCCACAGCTGAGCGTCCTTTCGGCTTTGGCCCAGTCGCTTCATTCTTTCTGGCGCTACTAGTACTAGCCCTCTGCTCTTCCCCAGTAGCATATTGGACGCCTTCCGACCTGAGGGGCTCATCTTCCAGCGTCATATCGTTTTGCCTTTTGGTACTGTCCATAGGGTTTTCATGGCAAAGATACTGGAGTGGTTTGCCATTTCCTTCTCCAGTGGATCACGTTTTGTCAGAACTCTCTGCTATGACCTGTCCGTCTTGGGTGGCCCTGCACGGCATAGCTCATAGCTTCATGTGCCTGTATGTGGATCCTTGGTTTTTCGGGTTTTTCCCCGCGTAGAACTAAAGGTGTGGGCGCAACGTTTCGATGGAGTCCCATCCGTCATCATCAGGCTTTAGCTTCCTTCTTCTGGGAGAAGCATGTGGCTGTTAGTTCCTCTTTTTTAAACTGCCAGAGGGGGTGTGTTCTGTGGAGGTGTGCTCTGATTGGGTAGGGGACCAAGTGTGTTCTGATTGGGTGGGAGTGTGTTTTGAATGGTGGGTGTGTTCTGATTGGGTGGGGGGGTGTTCTGAGTGGATGGGCTGGTCTCAGCTGCCAGCTCCAGAACTGAGCTGGTGAGTTGTGCTGCTTTTGTTCGGCTTCGTGTTTGTGGTGGTGCCATGTTTTTATAGTGGGTGTCAGTTTGCTTATTGTGTGGTTTGGAGGGGTTTAAAGTGGCTGATGTTGCAGCTGTAGTTAGGTTTCTGTTTTGTGGTTGTGTGTCTTTATCGTTGTGGGTTCGGATTTGCTTTTTGAATGGTTGTGTGGTGGTGATGTCATGTGATGTTATCATGAGTTTGGGTCTGGTATCATTCTTGGTGGTTGGGCCTCGTCTGTCAATCAAGGCGGGTTTCCAAATGGCTGGTAGACGAGAGGTATCATCTCGTGTATTCATGCTGTGGGGGCGTTTTTCTATCTCAATGGCTTCTCTGATTATTCTGTTGTTAAAATGTTCAATTTTATATATATATATATATATATATATATATATATATAAACACACACACACACACACACATATACATACTGGAAAACTAATGTACTTCAAGGGAGGGAGGGAGGGAGGGAGGGAGGGAGGGAGGGAGGGGGAGAGAGAGAGAGAGAGAGAGAGAGAGAGAGAGAGAGAGAGAGAGAGAGAGAGAGAGAGAGAGAGAGCTTGAAGTACACTAGTTTTCCAGTATATTATACACAATATTTCTAGGAGAGATGCTTTATATTTGCTTTTTAAAAATCAAACACTACTATCAGCTATAGCATTTGTAACACTCAGGTATCTGTAACTCACTTGTATCTACTATGACTCCAAACTGCCACTTTTATATGCATACGTATAATGTCTGCATTTAAAAACATGACTGCTATTATATAAAAACATTTTTATTACAAATGTGCACATAAAATGTGGCTTTTATGTGCATGTTTAACTATTTTCTGTAGGACGTTCAATCTGGTGCCTGTCATAAACAAAGTAACACTGTTATTCATTGCACAAAATACACATCTCTAAATTTGTAAAAAGGTGGAATTTGAGGTCATATGCTATTTGTCCTACAGAGCAATCATAGTAAAAAAAACCACCCCTATACACTGCTGTTGTGTTAGAAAATTATCCACCCACTTTTACTGAAAAAAAGCTCTTCTTTGGGTAGAAACACTTATTTAAAAGTGGCAATTTAATGTTTGCCCCTATAATTAATTAATGCACAGCTTTTCAATTGGTTACTAAACAATTTTATCTGAATTCAGCTTCTTTGCACTTTGCTTTAGAGTCTATTTTGCTTTAACTTTATTGAAACAATGATGGGAATTCCTAATCTGCTTAAAGCAAATTAAAATCAGTTCTGTTTAGCACTATAAATTTTGTGAACATGGATAGAAAAAGGAATATAGACTGCTTATCATGATTCGACCCTGATCTAAATATGATCGCCAAACATTGCGGAATTTAGTATCAACAATATAACATACTAAACATCGCTTGAAAGCCATTAAGGTTCTAAGTATCAACCAAAACAGATGGAATATCCAGCAATAGTTCATCGTGTTATCTTTTTTATAACAACACCCTGACTCAGAAGTTTGATAGCAAACCTAGCACTCTTTTGGTGATAATAGTGACAGATGTTTGATGCCTATAGATTTTAAATATTCATTTAACCCCTCCACACTGCATCTGCTCCCATCAACAAAATTTGTATACACTGATTATGCTGAATAATGAACTAATGCTTTGAAGATTAAAGCAAGCAAAAATAATTATTAATAAAGTTCTGTTCTAATACATGTAGAACATACTTTTTAATTTGTCTGCTTCGTTTTTCATATTATTAAATTAGCAATAAAAATGAATACAACACATCAAGCTAATTCAGTTTTCTTAACTAGGATGTGTAGACATCTCCAAATTTCTAGATATGTAGAAATGTAATAAAACAAAATAAAATACATGGACATCTCAAGAAATATATGAAGTATGGTATTTTCTCAGTTAAAAACTGATTTCATTAGTCGTTTAAAGATGGACTCATATACTCAGAACACCAGATGAAAGCTTCTTGAAAACTCAGGAGTTTCTACTTGCATTAAGTTCCCTTTGACTTTTATACTGCTTACCTAAGTTTCACAGTGACTTCTGATACTATACAAACAGTGGCAGATGGGCAAATTCTAAAATTTCTTGAAAATGCATCTTATTTGAAACATACCACTTTTTAACTAAAGATCAGAAGCTAATGCAACTCTTAATAACTTGCTATAAACTATTATGTTTAATTTAAACTGTAACTACATTCCAAATAGATATGTAAATCATCATCTATTTAAGTCAAGACTGCTTTTTCAAGTCTGAAATAAAAGTGAGTAGATAAAATTGAGACTTTTCAATGGTTTTGTTCTAACTACAAAGCTACAAAAATATTAAGTGGTATATGGATTTTGGTATGTCTTTGTTATTGTGCAAGTTTTAATCAGTGAAATGAAAAAACAGTGCCATCTCTTGGCTGAACTATTAACTTACATGTTTTTTTCGTAAGTATGATATGCTGATCAGTTCAATAACAAACACAGATATGGTATTAACAGTTGGACTGTTGGTTTGACCAACTCTAGTTACTAATATTCAAACACATCTCAAATTATTAACAGTTTCATGCTTACATTCCATACTCTTCCCCAAGTGAATTAAATTCTCATTATTCCACACTTCCATACCTAGGTCAATAATATGCAACATTAAATAATGGATATCCTCTTTGGTCCTTTCAAAAATAAAAGCCAGGAAGTAATATTTCACTTTTTTAAAAATACAGATTCCAACTATATATATTAGTGGATGGTTTTAAATCAGCTTCTTTTACTTTCAGCAGTGTTGTATTCACATCTAGGTTTTCTTATTTAGAAAAAGACATTTAAACTAATTTAGTAATTTTGGAATACCACTATTTATACATTCAAAAGAAACAAAGCAACTGTGGGATTGTGCTGTTTTTTTTATTGTTTTCCATGGAGAAATACATCATCTGTTTACAAAATAGCTCTTGAAAAATACAAGGAGTACAGATACTATAAAACAAAGCAACTCCAGTCATGAGACACCTACGTACATCATGCGAAAGCAACAGTCTGATCTCCAGGTTATGAAAACTAGAATTAAAAAGTCACTATACAGGAAAGATTCCAAGTTTCCAGCTTGGCAAAACTTGGTGCAGATACATGAAACGTTTAATAAAATGAAGGGGGAAAAAGATGTCCTGATGTGTAAACAAGACTAATTTTGTGCCTGGCAAGTTCGATCTAAACTCCATAGCTACACAAAATGCACAGATAGCTTGTACACTTCAACTGATACCCTTCTTGTTTGGGCAGCAGGAGAAAGAGAAGGAGCAAGGAGGGTGTGGGAAAATTTAAGAGGGTGGAAGTTGGATCACTGGAGGCAGAAGAGGGCAGGGATAAGAATTTTTTTGTACTAGACATCATAGACAAAATGGCAGAAAATAAAGATCTTGGTTACTGCGTGGCTGAGGAGATAGGTAGGGAGTAAGCTACATTCTCTTGACTTTGGAAAATTAAATTATAGGGAAAAGGGAAAGAGCAATTATTTTTTCTTTAAGATGGAAATGCACATGTAGAAGGATTGAGCACAATGCAGGGAAGGAAGTTATTAAACATGCTGATCAGAAAAAATGGGAAGGGCAGTTTAACCATCCCACTTAATTTTGCTGAAATCAAGGTTACGTGTAGTTTGTTATCTCCATCTGATAATCACTGGCATTCCACACTTTCTGTTTAGTCATGAGAGATTTCCATTTTTTAAACAAACTTGCTGCTAATAATTTTATAGCTCTACAGAACAAAGCAAAACAACTGGTTAAGGAGAGCTTTATCAGATCATTTAAGTGCCTGCTAGAAATGTGATTCTACAAAAATTAAACATTCAGAATGTAAAGCTACTTTCAGATGAGCTACCTAAAAATAAAACTGTTAAAACCCTAGAGTAGGTAAGATCCGCCTTAAAATATGAAATATTTGTAATGCAGACAGGACTCCTTTGGAGTATACAAAACTTTTATACTTAATGATGAAAAAGCCGTCAAAACAGGACTATGCTTCACAGGCACACTTTATTTACTGTATTTAATTTCTGGGGGAAAGTAGCTTGTGTAGCTAAGGGCTACAGAGCTTAAAAGAAAAACTACCAGTATTTCACTGACAACAATAGTCCAATTTTGTGCATACAAACAAAACATGAGTTAAATGCTAACATTTCTTTTTCCTCTCCAAAAAATACGGTAATAGGAATGGGAAGGTAATAAGGAGAAGGCTTGATTAAACTGAAGGAATCAATTATTTGCTTTTTGATAGCTGATTTGTATGCACCATAAAATAACTCCCAAAATAAAAAATAGTCAATTTCTTAATCATGCCCCATCAAATATTTTAAATGTATTTTCCCAAACTTAGAACCTCAAGATTTGTCATTTTCTTTATAAGGGCTTGCTGCATCCTAATGGTGACTGAGCTAGATACAATGCATACTTTTACATTCAGTATACAATATATCAAGCCATTTTCTAATTTGAAGGTCACAGATTTTGAAGATTTTTTTTTTAATAAAAATAAAATCTATCAAGCTGAAGCACTAAAATTAGTCATATTCCAATAAAAAAGTACATAAAAGTGCATTTAAGGAATTCTTTTGCCAGTTTTAGCTGAATTTCTTTTCTTCCAAACAATGCATCAACACAAACCCAATCAGTACATCAAATATGGCTAGAAATAGTATTCCCATTCCTTTTTATAGGCAGTAATCCTTTAAAGAATTTAATGTAACTGTTGCTAACACATTAATAGTACTCCTGGCTCCACAAATACGAACCTGGACTTCCAGATCAAGTGATTATAGCCCAGCAAGAGAAGTGCACAAAATATACCTAAATCCATCTGTGTTCACATTCTCGTCTTGCACCTTCTGTTCTCCTTTCCAGTATTAGAAGACAACAGGTTAAATTGGCAGATACTGTTTATGGACCCCTGAGGTTGGTTTTACCGATTCAATCTTAGTTTTATTGAATTTTTGATAACTGGAATAGGATTTGCAGGGAGAGCAGGGATATCTGAAAGATCGGTACTGGGCATTTTCTAGGTAGAGGAAAAAAAGGAAGAAATATTAGATATTTCTAATTAGATAAAATTTTGATTATATGTTACTAAAAAGTTAAAGTTTCCATTTGTTGAAATTGTTTCAAATCTTAGTTTCCCCTCAATTTTAGTTAGTGCCAATTTATTTCAGAATGATGCTAATAAACTTAACATGGATTTCTGAAAATTTGCACAGAGCAACAAACTCATGTTCCTCTGCTTCTTCATTAACTGTTGTCTGGGTTATTCAATAACTCCCATTCTAATCTGCTATTTTCAAGAAATGTAACTAATCTTCAATTATGTCAAAAGCTGTAGAATCTACTACATCAAATTCACTATGATGGGACAGAAGGCAAAGAAATTTGTATCAATCCACATGTCAGAATGCAGATCAGAGCTTTATACCTCAGGAGGTGGCAGTGTCTTGCCTACCTTGGCAACCAAGCAGGGTTGACCTTAATTCAAGTTGGTTGGCTAGACTGCAAAGTAGTATCTAAGAGAGAACACAACCGCTTCTATTGTGCTCCCAAGAAAATGCAAAGAGGCAGCTGTCAGGAGTCAAATTGAAGTTGAAGGCTTTTATTTCTACAAAATGCAGAAATAGATTCATGCTAGTACCTGAGGAGCTTGTAGAGATACTGTGGTCTGAAGAGTTTCCTGCTGAGAGGCCATATCTGATTCTGTATCAAAAAGTTCCTGAAAAGAAGAAAAGTATGCCAACATTTCTTATTAGATCACTGTAATTCAATCATGAATTATTTGGAATCTTAACATTTTAATATTAACAAAGTTTGTTAAATTTATCTGAAAGAAAAGAATCTGTCGTAGTTCAAACACAATTAGATAGTCCTCAAATTACAACATTTTTTGTTAAGTGAGTTCTGCTCCATTTTATGACTTTTTTACCACAGTTGTTACGCGAATCACTGCAGTTGATAAGTTAGTAAACTGGTTGTTAAATGAATTTGGTTTCCCCATTGACTTTTCTTGTCAGAAGATCTCAAAAGATGATCACATGATCCTGGGGATGCTGCAAAGGTTGTAACTATGAAAAACGGTCATAAGTCACATTTTTCAGTGCCGTTGTCGCTTTGAACAGTCACTAAATGAACTGTTTTAAGTCGAGGACTACCTGTATTTCATTGCACATTCTAACATCTATCTTCAGAGCCCTGAAAAAATGATTTCATAGGGTTGAATACAATTTGCCCCAGTTGTGTCACTCCTTGAGGTTGATTCTGTTGAAGTCACTGAGAATGATGGGGTATTTCACCAATCCTACTTTCCCTTGGAGGATATGTAGCTGTCCCATTTAAAAGGACACTCTGGTTGCAAAGTAAGGGGGGAAGTAATTGAGGTTAAGGTGGTTACCAAGCTTCTGTTATTGAACTTGTCTTTTTTGGTTGCTCTGATGGACTAAAACTGTTCTACTGGCCATCCACAAGTTGAAAAAGTCCTTTGTAGAAAGTAAGAACTGGATCCACATCATTTGAGTTCCCTTTTGTAGGATCCTTTTTCAGTGCTTCTGCCAAGTGACAGCCAACAGCTGCCTACCAGGACTTGTCTAAAGACTATTCTGTAGTCTTTTCAGCTGCAGCTTAAAGAGCGTTTTATTGTCCTGGAACTTTTAAGACTAAAATGTATTTTAATTTTGAACCATTATAATTGTTTTGAGTTGCTGTTAATGTCATTTTGGAATATAAGACTATTTTTATATTCTGCTACTAAGAAATTGTCATGATGCATGATCTATAACTGAATGTAAAACTGTGTTCCCATGATAAAGCACTCCAGGAAACACCAGAAAATTCCCTGAGCCAAAGAACCTGGCACATCCCTGATTATCACTACTTCTCACTATTACTTTTATTATTTTTTAAAAAAATCATTAAGCTATCAACAAATATTAATTATTTAGAGTATACAGAAATTAAAAGCAAATGGTAAGGAAACCATAGATTTCCTGATGCAGTTGAAGTCCATTTCCAAGCAACACTAACTCCTATAACTAGTGGTCACGGAGGATTCATGGCATGGGTCTAGGCTACTTGAGGCACTGCCTCACCACACTGGGATTGGCCCGTACCACTTGTGCCAGCAGAGGAGAGAAGCAGCCCGAGTATTCCAGCTGGCGGGGTCCAGGAGGAGGGCCTTCTTTGCTGTTGCCCTTTCCCTCTGGAATATCTTGACCCCCAATGTGAGCTTGGTCCCAACCCTTTTTGTAAAACATGGCTGTGACAGTTGGCTTGGGGCACCAGCAGGGGATCAGCACAATGGAGGTGGTTGATTGATAACAGATCCCACCTCCCACTGCACCCCCACTCTCACCGTGGGCCTTTGGTTTTAAGGTTATAAATATTTTTGTTTTAACTAAGATGTAATTGTAAGCCACCCAAAGTTACCCTATGATAAGATGGGCAGCCAAATAAATTTTATAAATCAATAAATCAATTTGATTTAAACTTTGGTGGCTGATTTCCTTATCTTTGTCAAATCTCTCTTACTAAGAGGTATCATATCTCTTAATACATTTTGAAGGGAAGGAAGCAAGTGAAGGAAATAGTTTTATGATCTCATTGTTGATTCCCAAAGGTATGTGATTGGACTTGGTGAAGGTGAAATAGCTGGAGTGAAAAATGAAACCTTAGTTTTAAAAACTGTAGGTGTTTAATACACTATATACTGCTACACAGTATAAGAAAAGTACCTTAGTTTCCATCTTATCATGATCACTCATATCAATGCAACTAGCATCTTCATTCATTTCATCCTGTAATAAAGCAGAATAACCACAAGGAAATAGGATACCTGCCCAAGATACAAAAATAAAGTGTCTATCCAGAATTTAATTGCAATTATGTTATATGTATAGATCTGTTAAGAGCATAAGGATCCATAAAACATGTTAACAAATATGAACAAAAGGAAACTAGCATAATCAATGTTCATAAATGCATCACTGTGAAATTGTATCAGCATTCAATTGCAGCTATCATGGTTTTGCCTGCTCAAATAATTGCATAAATAGCAAATCATCTGTATTTCAGGTATTTTATAGCAATAGCACTTAGACTTATAAACCACTCCATAGTGCTTTACAGCTCTCTCTGAGCAGTTTACAGTGTCAGCATATGGCCTCCAACAATCTGGGTCCTCAGGTTACCGACCTTAGAAGACTGAAAGGCTCAGTCAACCTCAAGCCGGATAAGATCAAACTCCAAGCTGTTGGCAGTTAGCTTGCAATGCTGCATTTTGCGTTTGCATTATGCTTTAATGTAACAGGGTTACATTCTTGGGAAAGCCAAGAAAATAATCAAAACAATGAAAAAATGAAAGTTAGAATATTTCGGACATGTGATGCAACACCTAGAAAAACACAGCATACTCCATTTAATCCTCCAGGGAAAGATTGAAGGCAAACGAGATCCAGGCAGAAGAAGAACATCATGGCTTCAAAATCTAAGGGACTGGTTTGGACAAAACTCAGCAGCATTTATTCATGCGGCTGCTGATAAAAACAGGATCACCAACATGACCACCAACGTCCGATAACAGATATGGCACAAGAAGGTGTGTGTGTGTGTGTGTGTGTGTGTGTGTGTGTGTGTGTATTTGCTACAACATCAAAATATATACTATCTCTCATTATGGAAATACAGAGATTACGACTAGTTATTAATAGTGTTTTTAAAATTTCTACCTTTAAATGCTTTTGGAAAGAATGTTAGGTGATTTAACTGTCTTATTCATCATGTAAACATGCAATAAGCTATTAATGTTCTGTTTAATATTTCTTTAACTCTTTTATTATCTCTCTCTCCCTCTCAAGAATGGGCAGTCTTTTCTTGATCAAGATCTGAGAGCACCAAAATGAAGAAAATGTTCTGCTGCCCCAACAAAGAAATAGAAATACCTCATCAGTCTTTATTTTTTTAGGAGATTCTTCTTTATGGGGAGATGATGTCCTCTTCACACCTGCTACAGGGCTAGTTACTTTAGTTGCAGTGTTTCCTGAAGGTCTTTGTGGTTGGTTGACAAGACGGGTTGAAGATACTACTCTAGAGATGGTAGGCTTTGGTGGTGGAGAGATGGCTGGCTGTGTGGCAGTTTGAGGAATGCTTTCACTTGAAGTACCTATCGAAATATAATTTACTGTTTACAATGTCATCCAATTTTTAATTTATGACTTCATGGGCAAAAAGCAAAGTAACATTTGAATTCTTTTCTTCAAGCAAATCATATTCTTCACCAAGGGCAGTTACGTTTTATGACTAATTGTAGTAAATTAACCAAAATGTATGATTTCTTCTTATTTGACGTAATTTATTCTGCAAGGTTTACTATCAAAAACTGCAAAGGGGAATTGCAAGCATCAAATTTATAACATTACCCAAGAGTGGCTTTGGTTTTTGTTCTAAATTTAAAAACTCTGGAACACACATATTAGCACTACAATGCTGAACAAAACTAAAAAATGATGACCAAATAATAACTATATGTTAAAGCAGGTCTACATTATAGTCCAAATATTCTGTATAGAAATGTAAAAGATACCAAGTCTATGTTAAGGCTGAAAAAACAGAGTTATTTACAAAGTATATTCTAAATATACTGAACTGAGTTGGAGAAATATCAACATGTGCCTAAATGAGCATATGTGAACTGAGTACAAGTGAGAAAGGGATATTTATTTATTTATTTATTTATTTGTTAGTTAGTTAGTTAGTTAGTTAATGGGATTTATATCCCGCCCTATCTCCCGAAGGACTCAGGGCAGCTAACAACAAAACATATAATAAGTACAGAGATTAAGATAAAAATAAAGTTAAAATTATCTGTGCAATAAATTAAAATTAAAAATTAAAAATAAATTAAAAATTGTAAATATAATTAAAATGCCTGTCAGTCCAGGTCAGCCTGGTGGAACAGGAGTGTTTTGAGGCCACGGCGAAAGGACTGGAGATTTTGGGCCATCCGAAGCTCAGGGGGGAGCTGATTCCATAGGACTGGCGCTCCCAGAGAAGGCCCTCCCCCTGGGGGTCGCCAGCCGACATTGCCTAGCTGACGGTACCCAGAGGAGGCCTTCTCTGTGTGAGCGTACTGGGCGATGGGAATTCGTTCCCGGCAGCAGATGGTCCTGATATGGCCATACATTTAAGTCCCACTTCTAGTGTTCTCTTATATGCAAGTCCTACTTAGAATTAATCATGCAAAAGACTGGTTTGTACTCCCTCTTGCCTCTTCCAAGTTTTAGCTTACATACATTCACTCAAAGTCTGTGCATAGCTAAAGTCAGTAATATCAAGCAACAAGCAAATAAATTACTAATAAAAAATTGTTAAGTAATTATTGCTGCTTCATCAGTTACTTCAATGAAGTTGCAAATGACAGGTTAATCCTACACTTCAAATAAGTTGCTACTGAAAATCTAAACATGACAAATGGATTTCAATAATCTAGGAACAAATTTGAAGATTCATGACGGTTTCTTACCCCCTGAGCTTTCACTGGAATTTATTTGTGGCACAGTGACTTCAGAAGCTTGTGTGTTGGTCACAGATGCTGCTGTCACAGCTGGAGCAGGACTGCTTCTGCTAAAATATTTTTAAAAAGAGAACAGGAATTATAGGAAGGCATTACTAGCAAGATTTCTTCCCTCTCTCCTCCACCTAACACCTTTGAGGTTTACTACCTCAAAGGCAAAGATGGGCCAGATGAAGTAGAACACAGGACTGATAACTACAGTTAAGTTAGGCGGATTATTAGTTTGCATGTCTAAATTAACAGTATGATGCACCAACTCCATCAAGAATTCTGATCAAAGGCTTAGAGAGGTACATAGGCAGTGACAGGCTTGATTTGGTATGCACATGTGTCACAACAGCGTCATAAGCTGTCCTGGTTACTACTGAGCTTCTTGATGCAATTCAAAGTGTAGGAAATTACCTTTGAAGCCCATCATGGCATAGTGTATGACACAGATTCCTGCCCATCTATTAAATAATATCATTTATCAGGATATGTATAGTAGTATGGTAGGGTACAGTACAAAACCTTTGTAAAGATGCAAGTTTGAAGTAAGAAATAAGATAACTTGTAAATTTATAGTGCTTTAAAAGCTGAAACAAAGTATATATTATATAAAGTTAAAAGATTCTCTGTGTAAATATTACAGTATGAATTATAGATACTAATAATGCTCTGAATATTAAGGTAAGCATTGGAGACAAATACCCCTGAGAGCTTCCAGAACTGTTCAAAGGACTTGTCTTCGTAGCACTGGTAGGAGAAGGCACAGAAGTGCTGTTATCACTATCCATAGATAGGTCTAGGCTGCTGTCATTCAGCGCTGTCAACCTGACTCCTTCTGTTGAATGCTACAACCAAGAAGATAATGTATCACAGAAGCAATTCAGAAGAACTAAAAAATACATATTGTAATACAAAAACTAAGCACTATCATTTTATGGGCCTGTTCAAGTATTAACATTTTACAGTTTGTTCAGGGACACCAGCAGGAAAAGGAAATTCTGATAAGAAAACATCATAGTTAAGTGAAACATCTGCCTAACAAATTCCCACTCTTTCTGGACATTCTAGACTACATTCATGCACTGCAAATATATTGCTTTCAAAATAAGCATACTAAATAAATACTTACTGTTTTCTTACAATTATGTTATGAGGTATACAAGTGATATAGAAAATCTGAAACTTCTACAAGCTTTGTTTCTTTATAATTAACATCTAAACATTGCTAATGCTACATTCCTGTATTATTTGTAGTTAGCCAGTCAGAAATTACAGAAGAGCAGAGTACTAATTTTAGAAAATAGAAATAACATAATCCATTTTTGCTGTGTAGCAGTGGGCCTTATATACAGCTAGTCCTCAAATTACAACTGCAATTGGGACCGGGATTGCTAAGTGATGTAGTTGTGAAGAACAATTTCACAGGACTGCAACACTTGGTGATGGCAATCAGGGCAGTCCCATTTGCAGATGTGCGGGCCATAGGTCATTAAGCAGGAAGCGGAGGGAGTCTCCAGTAAGGAGTGTGGGGTGCGATTCTATGAGACCCAGTGTAGACTATGTGTGGGGAGGATGGTGCTGTGGTGAAGTGTAAAACCAGGGAAAGAGGGTACCGGGGTCATGTGAGCACAGGAAGGCCGGGGAAAGAGGACATGGGCTGCATGCATGCAAATGCAGGGAGGTCAGGAAAAGAAGGCATGAAATGCATGGGAGCAAAGGGAAGTTGGAGAGAGTTATGGGGTGCATGCAAGTGCAGGGAGGCCAAGAAAAGAAGTCAAGAGGCTAGAGAAAGAGGGTGCATGCAAGCAAAGAGAGTCCAGGAAAAGAGGGGGCAAAGGGGAGAAGGACATGATGCGTGCAACCAAAGAAAGGCAGTTGGGCAGAGAGAACTACCCGAACCATTTGTGACTTTCCCTGCCAGCTTCCCCAATGGTTTTGCTAGTGGGGAACTAGCTGAGAAGGTTGCAAATGGTGATCACTTGACTGACAATGCAACCAGTCCTAAGTGTGAGCTGGTTGCCAAGTGACTAGATTTTGTTGAGGGGACTATGAAAATGCTGCAATGGCCAGAGAAGTTCGAGGACCATCATAAGTCCCTTCATTCAGCACCATCATAACTTTGGTCACTGAATGGAATGATCATAACTTGAGGACTACCTGTACCTTTTTTGTCTCTTTTCCACTACCTGCCTCCTGCTTTAGTAAAAAAAGGGTGCAAAACCAAGGTAGCACGTCAAGAAAACAAAATCGTGATAACTTATTTTTCATAAATTTGATAGTTTTAAGACTGTAGCACTTTAACAGACATTAAATTGTGATATCTGAGTACAAATGTTTAACATTACTCCTATTAACCAATGCAAGCTATTTAAAATATCAATAATTACATCTGAATAAATATCATCTCAAACTAAAAGTTAAAATTAAACCAGGAAGAAAGTAGATGGGATAAATGCAAATGGATTAATTTCTTATGCATGCATAAGAATACTTTTTTGGGGGGAGGAAAGCAGTACTTACATAAAATAATTAATTATAACAAAAACAACACAGCACTAGAACATACAGAAACAAAGAGAGTGAGCGTTTATCACAATATCAATTAACTCAAATGTTACCTTTTTCTTTTTCTGAAAGACATGATTCGGTAGCAATTGATGAAGTTGTCTTCTCCTAACATGCATTGCAGCAATTTTCATATCCATTTCAAACATCTTGCTGTTTATTGCTTGCCTATAAACTATGTAATTAGAATAAAATGAAGACATTTTATGTTTTGGAAAACTGAAACTTATGTATATTTTTATAATATTTATTTTTTAATCTGGATTTTATATTTTTTATGTTTCCTGTTTTTATATTTGCTGTTCCGATTATTATATGGCACCCAGTGTTGCATATTGTGAAATGGATGGCTAATATAAATTTGACTCTTTAATCATAAATAAATCCTAATATTATAACTAAAATCTGGAATTTAATCTAGTTTGCCTACCTACAAAACAAAATGATCTCTTCTGTCTGTGGGAGGAACCAGAATTTAGTAGAACATTTTCACATAAAGGAACAAATGATTCAAACATTATTCTTTCTCTACCTTCCAGCATGTATATGCTTCAAATAGAATCTCTATTTCTCTTAAAAAACTAAACAAAAAAACATTCAGAGAAATAATGGGAAGGATGGAAGTAACATGAGCTTATAAAAACTTACCATCCCTCCTTTTTGCAGCACTCACTGATTTAAATAATTCTGGTCATATATGAAAGGAAACAATTGTCCTAAAAGTTACAGAATATTTCTTCTTATGTAACTTAGGAGAGAATTATATCTACCCAAAAGAAAGACAGCACTGATCTTAAATAATAGATAAAAAGAATTATAAGAAGTATAGGCAAACCCCTACCTTACTTAGTGCACAGAGCCCAATTTGCAAAATCTACCGATTTCAATCCTAAAGATTGTTTTCCTTTCAGTCAATAAATGTGCACATGACACATGGATGTGGGTATGCTTATATGTATGAGTGTATATATACACCTATCAGGACTCACACTCCAAAGAAATGACAGGGTCAGGACTCCAAAAAAAAATACAATAATTGAATTAATAACTAAAATTAATTAAAGAGCCTTGGTGGAGCAGCGGGCTAATGCCTCCTTAAGTAACACCAGCTGCCTGCAATTAGTGCAGGTTCGCAAACCACCAGGCTCAAGGTTGACTCAGCCTTCCATCCTTCCGAGGTAGGTAAAATGAGGACCCAGATTGTTGGGGGCAATTAAGCTGACTTTGTAATAATGCCGCTTGGGTTGTGTGTGAAAGCCCTAACAAGCAGGCATATACATAGAATGAAGGCTACTGCTAAGCTTGTAAGCTGCCCTGAGTCTTCGGAGAAGGGCGGGATATAAATGTAATAATAAATAAATAAATAAATAAATAAATAATTGCTTTAAAATAAATGTTACCTATTTAGAAAATAATTGATTACGTAAATTAAAATTATCTTTATATTATCATTCTTCCTGCTCCTAGCAGAGAACACAAAAACAGAAAAGTGGGACAGATATATGCCAAGATGGATAATTGCATTGGGGGGACTAAGTTGAAGGGGAATCGGGAATCTAAAGCAAGATGAGAGAAAAAGGCAATTGGACGAAGGAAAGAAAAGGTTGGGCTGTGTAGTTATTACATACAGACCTAAATTCACCAGGCAAACAACCCCACCAAACATTATTCACTTTGCCATTTAGATCAAATATTTCATTTAAATGGTTTTCTTAAAGAGATTCTCTGATTCCCCCATCCCTCCCAAAAAAAACAGAAATCAAGATCCTGTGCTACCTCTTGAGTAACAAATTTTAGTAAAAGACATAGCACTCCAATATTGGGTGTTCAGAGTTGCTAGACTGATATAGGATTTATTTGAAAGAGGATGGAGGAGGGGATGACTGGTTGATTAAATAGATATAGTTTATATGTGAGACAGATTGCAAGTATATAATCATTTAACAGCTGTATTGTTTAAAAACCTATTGTGTCTGAGACCTTCTGATTTTGCCTGGAACTTTTTGATCAGGGGTCTTCAAACTTGGCCCTTGCCTGGCTGAGGAATTCAGGGAGTTGAAGTCCACAAGTCATAAAAGGGCCAAGTTTGAAGACCCCTGCTTTTGATATATGTGAGTTCATGTATTTGAGCTCTGAGCTGCAGGTGACAATTAGTAATGCTCTACTGTTCTGTTTCTATTGTTCTGTTTGTCTTTTAATAGATACTTCTTGGGAATCGATCTGGCTCTACAGACATCCTTATTTAATGACCATTTGTTCAGCAACCATTCAAACTTGCAATGGCACTGAACAAGTAGTATGATGTAAGAACCTTCCCTGTCAGCTTCTCACAAGTAAAGTCATTATGGAAGCCGGCAGGAAGTCAGAAGTCACAGCCACATGAGATCCTCACTTTATGACCTGTGTGATCCTTGTTTAACAATATTCATAAGGGATTGCCAGAACCACTGTCACTAAGCAGCATGATCATGTGAGAGCCTTGGTGGAGCAGTGGGCTAATGCCTCCTTAAGTAACACCAGCTGCCTGCAATTAGTGCAGGTTCGCATCCCACCAGGCTCAAGGTTGGCTCAGCCTTCCATCCTTCGGAGGTAGGTAAAATGAGGACCCAGATTGTTGGGGGCAATTAAGCTGACTTTGTAATAATGCCGCTTGGGGGTGTGTGTGTGAAAGCCCTAATAAGCAGGCATATACATAGAATGAAGGCTACTGCTAAGCTTGTAAGCCGCCCTGAGTCTTCGGAGAAGGGCGGGATATAAATGGAATTAAAATAAAAATGTGACATTGAATTTTACAACTGCATTGCTTAGCAACAGAAATTCCAATTCCAATTATTATTGTTAACTGAGAACTACCTGTATTGATCTCATGCAGCTCAGTCTTTTGAATGACTGATATAATCTGAATTGCAAATGTCTGTCAAGTAGGTCTGAATGAATGTGATTGTAGTTTAGAGCCTTGCTGAAGACTATAGAGTTGATAAACGTCCTGGCAGCATTAAAGTATGCAGGGCAATCTGTAAGTTTCCTGCATAATATGTTATTTATGTGTTCTTATTGGTTGGTCTTCAAACTACCCCTTTTAGGGAATATTGCTGAGACAGTGGTAAAGGTTCAAATACAATTGGTTAACCAAGTAAATAACCTGTACACAAATTTCTAAAATGCTCCTTTCAGTGTTACTAAATGTAGTTGTATTCCAAAATATTTAATCACCACAAATGGATAAGCAAAATGATCAGAAAACTAGAGTAAGCTCTTTATAAAGAAAGGCCATAGTGATTGGGCACCAATAAAAAAAGGAATATGACAGAATTATCATATGTGGGATAGAACGCACAGAGAACTGAAGTTTATCTAATGAAGGTAAATTGAAAAGAATAAAAAAGAACGCACACCCTTAAACTATAAATAATTAAACCAAAGTATAAACTGCTATTAGATATAGAAACAGCCACCCTTTAAGACAGATTTAATAGAGAACCTGAAAAATTCATGAAAAATAGAATTATAAAGCTTTTTACTACCTCATAAGCCAAATATGGCATTCTTAAATGCCAGTTGCTAACTTTTGAGATTCTGGGATTCATCTGGTCACCCTCTATGAGTCCAGAATGCTGGACTATATAAACTTTTGTTCTTATTCACGTATCACCCTTATGGAATATTACCGTATTTTATAGACAAATGTATAGGCTGTTATGGAAACATAACAGTATGATCAGGTGTACTATTACAATTACTGCTGATACTAGTCAGAAGACTATACCATTTATATTTAAAACTTGGGGAGAGGCAAAATTATAAATATGAAGGCCAATACTTTGCTAACGGTTGCCAGTACCCCCAAAGTATATTTCTATAATCCAAAGCAAGAGCAGTTGCCAAACTAACAAAGCTTGGGGGAGAGGTTGGATGGAACAAAACAATTTCAGTCAGTCAAACTTACCAGTATCAGTAAAAGACTGAATGTCAAATGTAAGATCAACACTCAGATTTTCAGAATTTTCTGTTTTCTTAAACACTAATCCAATCACCCACATTGTACGAAACTCTTCTCTGGGAAAATAATAATAATAAATCACAAAGGACAATAGAAATAATCCTAAAATATAACTATTCCAACATCAGACCTGGAAACATTTGTGTTAAATGTTATAAAATATTCAACAGAGTTACAACAGTTCAGTGATTTTAGAATTATATAAAGATCTTGGAATTCTCAGAAACTATTGCTCAGTCCCAAGAGGCCAAAACAGTCAGAGGCTTGTTGCCAAAACAGGGTAAGTAAAGTTGTGCTCTAGCCTAATTTCAACCACTTCATGATAGCAACAGAAAAGTATGGATTTTTAAGTTCCCATCAAATCGAATAAACATTAGCTTATATTGATTTCAACCCTCCTAATTACAGTGGGACAAAAAAGTATTTAGTCAGCCACCAATTGTGCAAGTTCTCCCACTTAAAAAGATGAGAGAGGCCTGTAATTTTCATCATAGGTATACCTCAACTATGAGAGACAAAATAGGGGGAAATAATCCAGGAAATCACATTGTAGGATTTCTAATGAATTAATTCGTACATTCCTCGGTAAAATAAGTATTTGGTCACCTACAAACAAGCAAGATTTCTGGCTCTCACAGACCTGTAACTTCTTCTTTAAGAGGCTCCTCTGTCCTCCACTCGTTACCTGTATGAATGGCACCTGGTTGAACTTGTTATCAGTATAAAAGACACCAGTCCACAACCTCAAACAGTCACACTCCAAACTCCACTATGGCCAAGACCAAAGAGCTGTCGAAGGACACCAGAAACAAAATTGTAGACCTGCACCATGCTGGGAAGACTGAATTTGCAATAGACAAGCAGCTTGGTGTGAAGAAATCAACTGTGGGAGCAATTATTAGAAAATGGAAGACATACAAGACCACTGATAATCTCCCTCGTTCTGGGGTTCCACACAAGATCTCACCCCGTGGGGTCAAAATGATCACAAGAACGGTGAGCAAAAATCCCAGAACCACACAGGGGGACCTAGTGAATGACCTGCAGAGAGCTGGGACCAAAGTAACAAAGGCTACCATCAGTAATACACTACGACGCCAGGGACTCAAATCCTGCAGTGCCAGACATGTCCCCCTGCTTAAGCCAGTACATGTCTGGGCCTGTCTGAAGTTTGCTAGAGAGCATTTGGATGATCCAGAACAGGATTGGGAGAATGTCATATGGTCAGATGAAACCAAAGTAGAACTTTTTGGTAAAAACTCAACTCGTCGTGTTTGGAGGAGAAAGAATGCTGAGTTGCATCCAAAGAACACCATACCTACTGTGAAGCACAGGGGGGGGAAACATCATGCATTGGGGCTGTTTTTCTGCAAAGGGACCAGGACGACTGATCCGTGTAAAGGAAAGAATGAATGGGGCCATGTATTGTGAGATTTTGAGTGAAAACCTCCTTCCATCAGCAAGGGCACTGAAGATGAAAAGTGGCTGGGTCTTTCAGCACGACAATGATCCCAAACACACCGCCCGGGAAATGAAGGAGTGGCTTTGTAAGAAGCATTTCAAGGTCCTGGAGTGGCCTAGCCAGTCTCCAGATCTCAACCCCATAGAAAACCTTTGGAGGGAGTTGAAAGTCCGTGTTGCCCAGCGACAGCCCCAAAACATCACTGCTCTAGAGGAGATCTGCATGGAGGAATGGGCCAAAATACCAGCAACAGTGTGTGCAAACCTTGTGAAGACTTACAGAAAATGTTTGACCTCTGTCATTGCCAACAAAGGGTATATAACAAAGTATTGAGATGAACTTTTGCTATTGACCAAATATTTATTTTCTACCATAATTTGCAAATAAATTTGTTAGAAATCCTACAATGTGATTTCCTGGATTCTTTCCCCCCATTTTGTCTCTCATAGTTGAGGTATACCTATGATGAAAATTACAGGCCTCTCTCATCTTTTTAGGTGGGAGAACTTGCACAATTGGTGGCTGACTAAATACTTTTTTGTCCCACTGTATGTGAGGAAGGCAAGTCAAATCTGATTTGGGTATGGCAAACCTGTTTTCTCCTGTGCTTAGCCCTTCTATCAAGTCTTTTTCAACTCCACTTAAAAATAAATAGCTTAACAGAAATGCATTTCTGCCAACACAGGCTTCCTACTTCACCCAAGCGCATCTTTGAATTAGGACTGTACTCTACCTGTTCAACATTTAATGGCTGTCAAATGCAACAAATTTTGGCTTATAAATAGTACCAAACAACTGCTTCAACTACTTTGTCTCTTCTTTAAGTAAGCTATTTAAGTTTGAGATCCTATTCCATGGTCTATTGCAGGTTTAGTAGTAATTATCGTTTACTTTTGTTTACATCTTATTCATTGAGTAGGAGTTTGCACACAGAGGCGCAGTCCTGTGCATAAAAGACTGCACAAAAGCCTTCTGTGGGTAAATTCAAAAGTAAATGTCCATTTGTGCAAAGTCTCACAGAATATCTCAAGATGTATAACAATGCAAGGCAAAATCTTAGACATGATTTTGCAAACATCAGCATACAATGTTTGTGGAATAGAGGACAACTGTTAGAATGTTTTTTGCAGGTACACCTCCAGATCCACCTTCAGTTTTTGTAGTACAGCAAAGGTACTTTAAATCTTAACTGCATCTGCATATATTATCCCAGTTTTAATCTTTTTTCTGTCAGTTTTTCTACATTTCCTGTGAAGAACAAGAAACGGATTTTCTTCCAAGTCATGACCTAAATTAAACTGTCAAACCTGCTGACAAAGTTAATAGGAAAAACTGCCTTTTTTCTTTTTAATAACATTTCTTCCAGTAGTTTTATTAATATTTAAGTGCCTTACTTGTCAGGATTTTCTTTGGGTGCTGGGAATGACTGAGGATTTACATGAGCCAGTGTAATAAATTCATTCTTCTCCAAGCTTCCAACCAAGATACGGATTTTTGACTCTACTAAGCCAACCCTAAAAGAGAACAAGTAATATTGAATAATACAAGTAATAAGTCAACTGGAATAAGTTAAAAACATAATTGCTTGTGAATGAAATTTCACAGAATATTTCTGTCAATGTCATGGTCCCCTCTATTTCTTAGGAGGACTGCAGAACTTTCCACAAATATATGGGTTGCGAGATAGTTGTGGAAGCTTAGCAAAAGTAGTCTTTTTCACCAGAGATTCCAGTGCACAAAAGAGCTATTCATAAACAACCTATTTCACAATTCATAATTTTTAGAAAATGCTGATTTAGATTTATGGCATCTAATTTTCCAGGCTAATCTCCCCATCACTGGTTATTAAAGATTTATTCAACCACAGGCAAGGTAAAGATTCTAGTTCTTTTCTCCATTGGAATCTCTTGCTGAATATCTTAATTCTACATGAGAAAAATCTGTTATTTCCAGGACCTAGCTATTTTAGGAAGCTTTTGGAGATATGGTAATCTCTGGGGCTAGGGCTATTGTTCTCAATGTGCTAATAGATAGGAAGTTGGTTGTTTGGAATTCTACATTTCATTTATTTATATCCCAACCTTCATTATTTTTACAAATAAGGTGAAGATACCCCACATACTTTCCTCATCTTCCTTCCCCCACAATGCAGGTGAGTTGGGCTGAGAGGAACTGGCCCAAGGTCAGACAGCTGGCTTTCACGATCAAGGTAGGACTTATACTCACAGTCTCTTGATTTCTAGCCTGATGACTTAACCACTGGAGCAAATTTTATGTTAAATCTTTTTATTTTTCTATCATTTGTAAGGTGGTCATAGCCTTTTTAGAACTGAGCAACATTCAGATTTTAGGAAGTAAATGAATACAATAATCAAAGAAGAAAAATTATGCATACCTATGGAGGAATGATTGTTTTCTGTAAAGTTACCTCAATATGATTGTGACATGTAGTCAGGTAATCAAACATACTGATTATTTGCTTAAGAAGCTATCAAACTCTAATTGCAGCATTGTTTATGTGGTACTGCTAGTTTTCTAAAGTTTATTTAGAGCCCTATCAAACAGAGACAAGAATGAGTTGATTAGAGTAAGTTGTGTGAAGCCTGGGCAGGCAGACAAATCATCCATCAATAAAGATAGAGATAAACCACCTTTATAAACGATTCAAAGAGACAGTAAAAAAGCTAAGAAGTAAACAGAAAGATCAAAACACATTTTCTCAGCTGCCAAAAGCCAGATAAGCAGGGATAATCACTAGACAAACTCCAATCAAGCAGAAAATACCCTACTCCCAATCAAGGAAATACCAAGCAGTAAACCACACCTCCATCAACACTGGCAGGGCAAGCTTCACTAGTACTAACGATATTACCTACTCAAGTATTGAAATGTCTGCTAACAAACAACAAGTTCAGAGAGCATCAAGATTCCACAAAAATAAGTATCAAGTGCTCTGGTTTTACATGGATTTTTTCGTTTTTTCTTTAGTTGTAAGTATTTTCCATTAGCAGTTTTAACTGAGCAAATTTGTTCAGTTGGTAGCCTGAATAAAGTGAGATGAGGATTTAAAATGATATTAATCCCACTTGTTGGGCTTAGTTTTATTAACTTTGATTAGTGAAAAACAGAAGTAAAGATCATTATCAAATGATCCCAAAGAATGATTTACTCAGTTCTGCATAACACATTTTTAGAATACGTGCTTATTAGCCAAACAATAAAGAACTTAGTTGTTTCTGAGTTTCTCCTTTATTGATCATTCACTCCTCAATTGGAGGAAAAAGTAACAGTCACAGATGTGGGTTACTATGTTATGTATAGCATATTCATTTGCAGTTTTCTGCTTAGACCACAAATTATCTGCCCATAATCAGAGAAGGATCACATTCAAATGCTAAAAGATGACAATATGGAGAATGTGACTCACCATTCTAATCGCTGTTTTTCTGTTGGTGCACTTGCTAGAAGTACAATATAATGCCTTTGAAAATAAAAACAATATAATAATTTTCTTTTTAAAATTTGCTTTCTATCCTATTTTTCAACATTTATTGTATCTTCATATATTAACACCAGTATCTGCTGTAACTATTTTAAGCTTAAAAATCTCCACAGACCTTATAGTGGTTTATTTTGTCAGTCAAAGCAATATTAACAAAATCAGTACGCTTGACAAAAGTCCTATAAGTTGATATAAAATGAGATTCAGGTAATGTACTAAAAAATATATTAGAACTAAGAAATTTATCTTTAGTTGAAAAAGATACTATTCTAAAAGTCCATTATTCTGAAATTGATTTCTAAAACAGAACCATCATCCCATATGTATACTGATAGCATGGAATATGTTCAAGGTAATTCTGAAATATTTTACATTTATGAGCTCAGCAAACCATTTGAACATCTACAAAAAAAACTCTGCTAAATATAATGGCCTCAATCCAGAACTTACTATGTGCTTTGTTGAGTGTGCAGAGTTGCTTCAGGGAAAAAAAAACAGTAACTGTGCCAAGAAAAATTCAAAGCAATTATCTGCCCCTACTATTTTGTGGGCATCTTTTGACCTGTTTATTGGAAGTTCTGTGATAGATGTGATTGTTTAACATACTGTAAGTCAACAATTTTCTTGATGTGAATATCTACAGTGGGTGAGTGCACACACATATAAAAGTAAAAGTTTCCCTGCCAGTTGAGTGTGACTCTAGGGCAGGCATGTCAAACTCGCGACATCACTTCACGTCACGCGTCGTATCGTAACTTTTCCCCCATTGCCGGCAATGGGGTGGGCGCGGTTTCAGCATGATGCATCCGGCCCACGGGCCAGCAATTTGAGATGCCTGGCATGGTGCTCATCTGTTTCTTGACTGAGGGAACCAGTGCTGTCAGACTTTTTCCATGGTTATGTGGCCAGCATGGCTATATGCCAAAGTCGTACGGCACATAGAAATTTGATTAGAATTATTATAGGTACAAAAAAGATAAACAACAAATGCAAATCAGAGTATTTCTGACTTCCAGAACAGACTTAGAAAATTGTATCGAGTGATATAAGGAATGAACAATGTAGAATGTTGTAATCTGCTACCTAACTCTGCTCTTTATTATTACCGCTAGGCAAAATAAAACTAGAAGCATCATTTACTCGATGGCCTGCAAATAACGTTAAAATGGACTTTCCCAAATGTTAGAATTTATTCCAATTTCTTTTACAGTAAAATGTATATAGTAAAGCTAGTCCAAGATAATACTACGTTATAGATGTTTGATTTTAATTGTTTTACAATTCTTATAAAATTGAGGTTATGGTCTGATTTGTTTAAGCTTATTAATAGTAAACTGAAATAGCATCCAAGCTATTTCAAATGAAATGAAAACTCTTTTTAACGAACAATTGTATCCTAAGCTTGTGGGGTTTTTTCAGCATTTTCTTAGCATAATTTATATCTGAAGGACAGATGCCATTTTCTGGTGAATTTTGCTTTAATTAAGTACTTGGTTATGAAGTATAAAAGGGACGCGGTGGCTCAGTGGGTTAGGACGCTGAGCTTGTCGATCAGATGGTCGGCAATTTGGTGTGTCAAATCCCGAGTGCCGCGTAACAGAGTGAGCGCCTGTTACTCGTCCCAGCTTCTGCCAACCTAGCAGTTCAAAAGCACGTAAAAATGCAAATAGAAAAATAGGGACCACTACGGTGGGAAGGTAACAGTGTTCTGTGCACCTTCGGCGTCTAGTCATGCCGGCCATATGACCACAGAGACGTCCTCGGACAAGCGCTGGCTCTTCGGCTTTGAAACGGAGATGAGCACCGGCCCCTAGAGTTGGAAACGACTAGCACGCATGTGCGGGGGAACTTTTACCTTTACCTTTTTATGAAGTATAATTAAGTTCTCAGGTTTTTGTGGCAGAGTACAAAAAACAAAATATTTGATCATTATTGCATCACTATTAATCAATCTGTACTTATTAAACTTGCACCTATCAATACATAGAATTGGATCTTTTAATGAAATATCCTCTAGTTACTGTTATAGTTAAGTTATAGTTAAGTTATACTGTTATAGTTAAGAAGACACATTATACAATAAATTCCATGTGCAGAAAGTACCTAGACTAAAACAATGTACAGTTTCAGTAAGAATAGTACTGTTGTAACTATATAAGCATTTTAGATCTGGGGAATCAACCTTTATCAAACCATTCTTGAGAACCTACAACATATGTGTTTTACTCAAAGCCAGTTTTACACAGAGATTTCAGAAAAGAGAGCATGCTTGATTATTCAGGTAAGTCATTTTACTATTCATTCTTTACTTGGATGTGCCTACAGGAGGTGTCTGAATTGGCAACAGAGCAGTCAAATCTGTTAAGTAGCAAAACAATATATAAAATACTATGCAATATATGGAATTTTATAGAATTCTATGATTTTTTTAAAAATTTCTTTTCTACATCTTATGTCTAATTTATATCTCATTCATTAAAAGTCTATGGAGATTCTCAATCATTCAGGTCATGTTTATCCCTACGGTACTTTTAAAAATGCAATTGAACTTTCTTTTTTTTCCTTTGAAGATGTTTTGCTTCTCATTCAAAAAGTTTCTTCAGTTCTGGCTGAATGATGAAGAATGGAAGGATTTATATTCCTTAGCAGTCAGCTCTCTTGAGTCTTTGAGGTACGACTCTCAGAGAGGTAATGAGGACCTTTAGAGTGCTAAAGACCAGATGATGACTAAGGGATATAAATTCTTTCATTCCCCACCACTCAACCAGAACTGAAGAAGCTTCTTGGATGAGAAGCAAAATTTCTTCAAGGAAAATAAAAAAAGAAAAGAAAGTCCAGTTGCTTTTTGAAAAGCATCTCTGGCCAGTCTTTTAATTGTGGGAGGGATTGCATTAATTTAAGCTCTAGGTACGAAGCACAGACAAAAAAAAATAGTTTACTGCTGGGAATGGGGGGCATAGGTAACTGTAATAGAAGGTACATTAAAAGATACACATTTCAAAATATTTTTTTTAAAAAATAAGCTATATCTTTTCTACAAAAACAGCAATCACACCTAGATTTATATATCACTCCATAGTGCTTTACAGCAGAGCTCCCCAACCTAAATAAAGTCTAAATAAAAACCTTTCCGTCTTGGCGGCCTGGAAGAAAAGGTAGTAGTAGGGAAATGTGCACACATGACCCCGTGCGCACATGTGCAAATAGGCATGTGCGTGACATCAGCTAGCATGTGCACACGTGCAAATGGGACTGCTAGCGCCTGCAAGGTAGTGCTACGAGTGGGGGGGGGCTTGCCAGCTATTCCTGGGGCCCGTGGCCAACAGGCCATGGCCCGTTACCGGGCTGCGGACCATACGTTGGGAATCCTTGCTTTACAGCATTCTTTGAACAATTTAGCATCAGCATATTGCCTCCAACTATCTGGGTCCTCATTTTATTGACCTTGGAAAGATGAAAGCCTTAGTCAACCTTGAGGCAGTCAGGATCAAACTCCAGACTGTGGGCAGAGTTAGCTTGCAATACTGCATTCTAACCACTGTACCATCAGGGCTCCTAACTATTCAACTAATCCAACTATTCTCCATTATACTACTTCAATTTCTAATAACTTATTTGCAAAGCCCCTAAAATCCTCGATAACTATAGAGGTGATTTGCTAATTATTAGAACTCAATCAATTCCTATTTCTCCTAGATAAAATTTATTTTAATCAGCAGTGTGATCAATTCAGCATTTGCCCATTACAGCAATGCTAGTCAATTTACCAGTTGAAATCATAGCACTAAGCATAAGAATGTTAGAGATGACTATACTTAGAAAGCATCTTTCATACCATAGAATACATACTTGTATTTTTGAAAGAAGTTTGGAGCTTCAAAAAGTTTGGACCACTCTGCCTTACTCAGCAAAATTTCATCTGTGATAGCAAGACCTGAATTACAAAAACACATATTCAGCCTTTTACACATTGTATCTGTTTGAACATCAATTTGCAAATTACAAGAGCTAACACTATTATTAGTTACTCAATTAAATATCTTCATTATGAGGACCCTTTTCAGTTTATTATTTAAACTTAACAAAGCATCAGAACTCTGTACTAACAAGCATATACTCTACTCAGTTTGCTGTTTAAGATTTCAACAAAAACTGCTTTGTCACTCAAGCTTTTGAAAATCAGAAAACAGGGATCAAACTTGGTGCAATTATGTTTTCATGTCATTAAGGTAGGTAGGAGTTATATATAATCAGGTATTTAGAAATCAAATTGTACTATGGCTAAAATAATTAACTGAAAGCATAATTTACTAATATTAAATCTTCATCAACTTTTACAGTTCAGAGTTGAAAGTTTACTCTTCTTAGGATATATGTTGTGGTATATAATTATTACTATATCTGAAGACATACCAGCTGTAGGTAGCTCTCCGAATATTTTAGAAAGGAAGGACTGGATAAAATACCATACTCAATTACTTTCCATTTGGGAACCTAAGTTTTAGTATTTGGGAAATCCATAAATTCATAACTTACTACTATTCATTAAGTTCATCATGGCTCTGTTATCCATTTACAGTATATATGTGAAGAAGGGCAGAATTTAAAACTTTCAGGAATAGATGTCAGAATTACTTACCTTGCTTAAATTCTTCAACCATGACGTTACGTGTAGAAACAGACACATTGTAGGTAGAGTTCTGCTGGGGATATGCTGGTGTAATTATAGGCATAAGATGGTACCTATCACTGGGATTTACCTATACATAACAACAGCCAATCAGTTTTCTTCAATCACATTCAAGTAAAAAAATTTGGATTTGTCCATTGAAAAAAAAAACTTCAAAATGATTATTCTGGTAAGAACTAGCAACTGTGAATCATATTAAATGGTTAAACAATTTCAAACGTAAAAAATGGCCAACAAAATGTATTTTGCTTTAGCAATAAAAAAAACCTGCTATGTTTATAAAACTGAAGTGCTTCAATAATACCGAGGAATGTTGAAATTACCTGGTATTAATCCAGGCAGTACAATATTGAAAAACCTGGTGGCACATTACTACTTGAATCTGCTTTGTAATATGTGGTCCAAATTTTATTGTAGTATAAATTAAGAAAAAGGCCAATTTTATTTTTTTTAAAAACACAAACAAAAAAAGACTAAGCACCCACAGGATCATATGTTTTTAACGTATCTTTTATTTAGAACAGTTTGTTTGATGAAGGAATAGCAAATGCATTTCAATATTTTTAAAGTTTCATTTTTAGACTTTAAATCCTATTATTTCCTTACATTTGTTTTATTTATCTATTAGAGTACACACTGTTATTGTGCCAAAAGGTAACAAGGCAATAGGAATGGTAAGCATAACATAACATTTAAAGAGGGCTTTTATTAAAGTAAACTATTTATTGTAAACAAAAACTGTACAGTCTTCACATACACTCATTTTGCTTGTTTTGGTGAATCAAACGAGCTCCGATTCCATGTGCTCTGTAGATATAGGTCTTAAATCCAGCTGGGATTTCAGCAAGCCCCAAATTCAAATGAGATAGCCACATACAATAGGGAGAAAAATATTCTATTCTTTTTAACCTCTTGTGTAAGCCATAGAGAAACCCAATAAATTGTCCAAGAGTACATCAGCCTACAGCACTGCTGAACTAAGGGATGTGGAGCTGGTTAGGACTTGAGTAAAAAAAAATCACTGGGGGTCCCATGAAAGTCACTCTGAGTTTTCTAATGGAATAATTGAAGAGTAGAAAACCATGCTCACAACCATCCACAGAAAAAAGATACTGTAAGCAACTGCCCATTAGCAGGCATGTGTGACATAAGTGTACAATACTGGCCCCTCGTAGAACTATTATTTTTAGTAAAGCTATGGATTATTAACACTTAATTCTCAAATTGTATGGTGAATGAACTGATATAACTTTAAACCTGAAGTACAGTTACATTTTAAGGCTTATCACTGGTGAATTTTTACCAACTTTATAGCAGACTTGAAGTGTAATTCAGGACAAAAAGTAACCATAATCTGTATGTTACAAAGAGCAGGAAGTTCTGATAAACTACTTAATATTTGAATTGTAATGAATAGGTTCTCAGGGGTTTCATCACTTTGCTTTACTTTACAATTTGAACTTATATGGGGAAAAAATAGTACACTAACCCTTGGATCCCATACAGGCAAATTAAGATTGCATTCTTCTGGCTGTTTCAATAGCACTGGATTTGGCCATTCCCTGTTTAGAGAGATTGTAGCACTGAGTAAGAAAAGCACTTATTAAAAAGCAAACAAACATGTTTGAATGTGAGCCTTTATTTTATACAGATGCAGTATTAGCTGAAGCTTTTTTTCAAAAGAAATTGCTCTACTTTTATTTATTTTTATTAAGGAATGTTCTTTTTTTAATTAAAAAAATTATCAGGCCACAGAGTCAGCAAAAGCTATTTTAAATAAATCACTCCTCCCCCAATTAATATTCATATTTAAAGGGCTCCTGTGGAGGTATATAGTTGTACTATTAGTTATGGAGAACATTATTTTAACATTTATATTCCGTTTCTCATGCCCGAATGGATAAGAATTGCCCTCGGTAAAGAATATGAATGGTACGAATATTTGACATTCCTTGGCAAATGAACCCAGCATTTTGACTGTTAGTTGTATCCTCACAGAAGAGTACCTTGATCATTTCAAAATGAATTTAATATGTAAATTATCCAATATATCGTTGTTTTAATGAGTTAACTAGCCTTAATAATTCTATTATTCTACCCAGTCAAAAGATGTTTCTTCTAAGAAACAAATTTCAACGCAAATCTGAAAAGCCACATATTTTATGCACACCATTCTATCCATCTTATTCAATATTTATAAAGTCCCCAGCATAAGGCAATAGTGCATATGTGTAAAGTACCACAAAGATTTATGTTTAATTGTCTAACCAATAGAGGTATTATCTGTCATTCCAGTTCAAACAATATTATAAAAATTAAATCCAACATTAAGAATGACCATGAAGACAGTGATGTTTTTTTTATCATAGAGCATTCTTTTTATGAAGAAATAATGAAATTGTTTTCAAGTGGTACCTGGAATTACTTCAGTTTCACCCGCCTGCAAAAAATCTTTGAGGGGGAAAGCTTAAAAAGCATTCAGAGCACCATTAAGCATCTCAATTATTCCATGAAATATGTAGCATGAAATTACTTCATGCATGGTTATTGTGGATTAACTATCCCTTAATCTATCTTTAAGGTTCTCTACACTATTGCATCAAACCATTTTGGCTACATATGTTTGTGTACCCCATAATTAGTTAAAATAAAATGGATGACATTATAAGACAGGAGCTCCTAGGCTCACAAAGGCCATGTTTGGTTTAGTTTAAATGCCTTATTCAATGTAAATAGAAGCTCTATACTGGCAGCTATAAAGTTTAGCAACCGTACATCTCTGCTATAGTGTTTTGCAATCTCTTGGGAGAATAAATGCTCCTTTAAGTGAAACTCTTAACCTGACACCATCTGAATAAATGCCATAGAAACAACACTAAAATTCAGGGTCTATAATAATTTTTATTTTAGTGTAATCTAAAGAGACATACCATTTAGAAAATACCAAGAAAAATTTATGTACAAGAGTTGATGCTATTGCATTTGGATAAAGCTGGCAAGTTCTTGCTACTAGCATAGCCCAGGAAACTCCACCAAGGAAACCTAGTATATTGGAATAGATGTTGTGCCCTGTTGTTTAGAAGGGAAAAGAGACAGATAAGTTTAGTTTCTTTCATTCGATAGTACAGTATCCTTTTTTAAAATCTAGTTTCATAAGATTCCACTTACGTTTGGCCCACAGTTTGATAGCTCTCAGTGTTAACCTGAAATTGTCAATGTTTGGAACTAGATGGAGAATTTCATCTGTTACTCTGCAACCTGAAACATAGAAGCAAAAAAATAACATAATAATCTTATTTTTCTTTCAAATACCTGAAAATTAGTAAAAAAATAACGCTCAACTCTAATATCTAGGTGTAAGGTTTTATATTTGTAATCTAACACAAGTTGACAATACACAAACTGATACTCTATTTCAAGTTGGAAGTTCTTAAGTTCAGATGGAAACCATTAAACACAAACCCAAGTAATTTTGTTATTGGGCAGGTAAAAATTACGATAAATAAAGCCTAAATAAAAGTACCAGTCATAATAAAAGAGAGGTACAGTAGTTGAGGCAAACTTATTTCCCAGAAGTTATTTCTCCAAAATGTACTACTTCTTAACAGACAAGACAAATGTGCATTATTTTGCAAGCTAAGATAATAAGCGTACCAGCAAAGAGCTGCTACTCTTCGAAGGACTCTTTATCAGCCATGTCATCTAAAAAATCTTTTTCAATTTGCTACAAATTAGTTGGGTGGGGACAAGAAACAAATGGTCCCAACTTCTTAAATTTTTCTGCTACATGGCTTTTCACAACAGATTACACAACTGTTTTATATTTAAGGTAACTCCAATATTTAGGAGAATGAGAAGTAATTTAATGTCCAACCCGGCTGAAGAATGAATTGTGAAAAACATTTATGCAATTAAGAGCAGAAATCCTTATGAAGTCACACACACTTGCTTAAAAACTAAGGTTTACCTTTTGCTTTGATTACACAAATCTGATTAAAATAAACTCACCATTAAGACTTCGTATGCATCTAATGTCTAAATTTTTAAGTAGACTATCATCTCGAAGGTCTAGGTCTTCAGGAATAGTTTGCAGTGCTAACCTGGCAAACAAGATATCAATCTAAACAAAAATAAATAAGGTAGAATAAGCTCTCAATCATATTATCCCATTTGCTGAGAAAATATTACAAAGCTGTAGTTTTAGAGGCATTTTAATACAATATTATTACAAGGTTCTCTCAACCAGAATAACCAGTAATTTCCATAGTGCATTCTGCAGCTTAAATGAGGTAGAAATCTAAACAGTAGACACTTTCATTATTTCCCAATAAAACCTGATACATGTAATCCTCACTTAAGGACCATTCATTCAATGACCCTCAAAATTTACTACAAGTTATGGACATTGCAGTGCCTCATGATCATGTGATTACAATCTGGGGTCTTGGCAATCAACCTTACAACAGGCTTATTGAATATACAGGAAGTCCTCAACTTACAACCTTTCGTTTACTGGCCGTTTGAAGTTACAGTAATACTAAATAAAGAGAGTTACAACTGGTGTCTGAAGTTGTGGCTGTTGCAACATTACCACGATAACATGATCAAAATTTGGCCATTTAGCAGCCTGCCTGCATTTATGGCTACTGCAACTCCTCCACCTGCCTAATATGCCCTTTTGGGTTCCTGCACTTTGCAGCCCCTGACTCTCTGGCTGACCTTTGCTGTCTTCTTGTTCCCACTGCTGACCAAGCATGCTTAGATTGGGCCTCTGAGAGGCAGCTGCTCGCATTTTTCCATTCTATCTTTCACTATCCTTTACTTACTACCTTTTCTGTTTCAAATCAGTCTTGTGACACTGCTTTTTTCTCTCATGTCCTCTGAATAGTGCATTCGGATATCATAATTGCAAGGTAAAGTTCAAGAGGCTTTGCAGTTTAATTCACATGTTGATTGCAAGTAAAACTATACATGAAGAAAGTCTTGAATAATTAAAGATTTCATCCCTTACTACTTCAGTAAATAAACAGATTTCCTATCAAACGAGTTTATCCCATATTAAGGTTTGTGTCTCTGACAATCTAAACATTTTGGTAGGCTTGGTACTGCTTGTTGCTTTTAGAGTACTACATAGTATGGGACCAGGTTATTTAAAGGACTGCCTCTCTGCTCACCCCATCAGATCTGGCAGAATTGGCATCTTCTGGGTACTAGTGAAAAAACAATGTCATCTAGCAAGTCCAAGAAGGCATGCCTTGTCACATACCCTGTGGAACAGCTCCCCTCTTGAAATAGGAACACAGACTACTTTACCGACCTTTTCCAAAGCCATAAAATCTAGGCATTTGGAAGTGAGATGTTAGTTTGGGAGCTCTGGTATGAGTGTATATATCCAATAGTTTGTTTTTAATGAATCTTGATGCAGTTTTACTTGGTGTTGTTTTAATATAATTTGTTTCTTTACTGTCCAGAGTTTCTTGGACTGATGGCCAGCCACATAAATTGGATGGATGGATGGACAGATTCTTATAACTGAAGCCACAACATATTCTGCTGTATAGAATCTCTATCCACAGAAGTCTTACAAAGAACTAAAGCTTCTTGTGACAATATGTACAGTTGAAGGTTAAAGTCCCACATTTTGCCTTGAAGGCTTTGCTAAGTCTTAGGAAACAGAAAAAGGAATTGGGATGATTATTTACTAGTAATACCTCTCCCATCAATGGCCCTACTACAAGATCCATAACAGTGGAAAGTTCTGGTTCAAGGTTGAGAAACCCGGATATACACCAACAGAATATCATAATTAGTTATGATCTGACCATCATGCTAAAAGTCTTAGAATCTAAATTTGAATGCAAAACAGATTTTAAAATTAGGGATAATAATTAATAATAATAATAATAATAATAATAATAATAATAATAATAATAATAATAATAATAATAATAAAGTTGGAAGGGACCTTGGAGGTCATCTAGTCCAACCCCCTGCTCAGGCAGGAAACCCTATACCATTTCAGGCAAATGGCTGTCCAGTCTCTTCTTAAAAACCTCCAGTGTTGGAGCATTCACCACCTCTGGAGGCAGGTTGTTCCACTGGTTAATTGTTCTAACTGTCAGGAAGTTTCTCCTTAGTTCTAGGTTGCTTCTCTCCTTGACTAGTTACCACCCATTGCTTCTTGTCCTGCTTTCAGGTGCTTTGGAGAATAGCTTGACTCCCTCTTCTTTGTGGCAGCCCCTGAGATATTGGAACACTGCTATCATGTCACCCCTCACCCTTCTCTTCATTAAACTACACATACCCAATTCCAGCAACCGTTCCCTATATGTTTTAGCCTCCAGCCCCCTAATCATCTTGGTTGCTCTTCTCTGTACCCTTTCTAGAGTCTTGACATCTTTTTTACATCGTGGTGACCAAAACTGGATGCAGTATTCCAGGTGTGGCCTTACCAAAGCATTGTAAAGTGGTATTAGTACTTCACTTGATCTTGATTCTATCCCTCTGTTAATGCAGCCATGCACTGTGTTGGCTTTTTTGGCAGCTGCAGCACACTGCTGGCTCATATTGAAGTGATTGTCTACTAAGACTCCGAGATCCCTCTCACAGTTACTACTATTGAGCAAGGTACCACCTATACTATACCTATGCATTTGATTTTTCCTGCCTAAATGTAGAACCTTACTTTTTTCACCATTGAATTTCATTTTGTTAGATAGTGCCCAGTGTTCAAGTCTGTCCAGATCCTTCTGTATCTTAAGCCTATCTTCTGGAGTATTGGCTATTCCTGCCAGCTTGGTGTCGTCTGCAAATTTGATGAGTACCCCATCTATCCCCTCATCCAAATCATTAATGAAGATATTGAAGAGCACTGGGCCCAGAACAGAGCCCTGGGGCACCCCACTACACACTTCCTTCCTTGTAGATGTGGTTCCATTGAGGACCACACGCTGAGTACGGCCTGTCAACCAGCTACGAATCCATCTGGTGGTAATGCTATCTAACCCACATTTTTCTATCTTGTCAAGTAGTAGGTTGTGATCTACTTTATCAAATGCCTTACTGAAGTCCAAGTAAATTATATCTACAGCGTTCTTCTGGTCCACTAATTTTGTCACTTGGTCAAAGAATGTAATAAGATTTGTCTGGCATGATCTGTTTTTGACAAACCCATGTTGACTTTTAGTGATGACTTTGTTTGCATCAAGGTGTTCGCTGATTTGTAGTTTGATTATCTTTTCCAGAATCTTCCCAGGTATTGAGGTCAGGCTGATAGGTCTGTAGTTTCCTGGATCTATTTTTTTCCCTTTTTTGAAGATGGGAACTACATCAGCTCTCTTCCAGTCCTCTGGTAGTTCCCCAGTGCTCCAGCATCTTTGAAAAATATAGTTCAGTGGTTCTGAGATCACTTCTGCCAGTTCCTTGAGAACCTTAGGGTGTAATCCATCTGGTCCTGGTGATTTGAACTCGTCTAGGCTGGACAGGTGTTCACTTACCATTTTCTTGCCTATCTTAACTTGCGTTTCTATTGTTTTTTATGGCACTGGTTTGGGTAGGTTGGACTGTTTTTTCCCTTTGTGTAAAGACAGATGCAAAAAATGAATTAAATAGTTCTGCTTTCTCCCTATTGCTTGTCACCTTCTTGCCACTTTCCCCCACTAATGGACCAATCATTTCCTTAACTTTTTTCTTGTTTTTTATATGTTGAAAGAAGCTTTTTTGTTATTTTTGACTTTGGTCGCAAGCCTTAGTTCATTTTGAGCCTTAGCTTTCCTCACTTCATCTTTGCAGGCAAATATTCTATTTGCTGATATTCTGACTTAGTTATGTGCCCCTGTTTCCAATTGTCCTTTTTATCTTTCAATTTATCAGAGAGTTCTTTATGCAGCCATGCTGGTTTCTTTTGAGAGCTGTTATTTTTCTTCTTTGTTGGTATTGTACTAGACTGGGCCTTTATTATCTCAGTTTTCAAAATTTCCCAAGCTTCTTGAGTTGTTTTCCCTTTAGGATTCTCATCCATGGAATTCTTCCCATGGTCTCTCTAAGTTTATTGAAATTAGCTCTTTTAAAGTCCAAGACTCTAGTTTGGCTGTGTTCTATTGCTTGTGCCTCCAGAATGTTGAATTCCAATATTGCATGATCACTTCCCCCCAAGGTTCCTGTGGCTTCGACACTTTCTATCACTTCATCTCTGTTAGTGAGAATTAAATCCAATATGGCTAATCCCCTAGTTCCCTTCTCTACTTTTTGGGAAAGTTGTCTGCTAGGTTTGACAGAAATCTGTTTGATCTTCCACTTGGTGCAGAGTTTGTCTCCCAGTTGATATCAGGGTAAATAAAGTCCCCCATTACTATTGTGATGTGCTTCTTACATACCTTAGTTAGCTGACTAGCAAAAAGTTCATCTATTTTCTCTGCTTGGTTGGGTGGCCTATAGTATACACCTATGGCAATGTCATTTCCCCCCCCCCCTTTTATATTGACCCAAATGCTTTCAGGTTTACAGTTTTCGTCATTGTTGTGCTCTATTTCTGTTTCTTGAGATCTGTCTTCTAATTCAATGATTCCTCTAAACTAGGAAGAGTTGTGGACTCCTTTCAGAGCACCCAAGTGTGACTTCATTTTTTTCTAAAGAGCAGGCGTGTAACATATAAGAAAAAAGGATTTCATCTTACCTCTATTCCATCAAAACACAATTTAATAACAGGAACAAACGCTTCTTCAACAGCCTGAAAAATAAGCATTTTGCAATGAGATCTATTCATTCTATGCAGAAACAGCTTCAGATTGTCCTATACTTACAACCCTTTGTTCAGTGACCATTTCAAGTTATGACACTGAAGTAACTTATAACTAGTCTCCGAAGTTATGATTGTTGCAGTATCTCCATAATCACATGTTCAAAATTTGGGTACCTGGGTGCCTGTCCACCCTTACAACTACAGTGGTGCTTCAACTCTCCTCCTTCCCCTTATCTCTTTCTCATCTATGCCCTTTTGGTCCCCTGGACTCTGTGGCCCCCGATACCCTAGATGATTTTATCTTCCTATTCTGTCTACTGACCAATTATGCCTAGCCTGGTCCTTCAGGAGGCAGCCACACAAGGCTTTCTTCCCAAGATCACATACGGTAGTTTCCTCATGAGACCTGGGGAAGATGGACTCGAGTCAGAGTGGGCATGCATTGTGAGCAGTAGGAGCAAGAAGTTCAGCTGAGGAAGTGGAGTGCAGGGCAGCAAGGTTCTCGAAGCACAGGGTAGCAAAGGACTGGGCTGCAGCAGCTGGGGTTTTTCAGGATACAGTGACTTTGTGCTGCTTGGTTCCTGGGCTGTGGCAGATCTGTACCATACTACTGGGGTTTCTTAAGATGTAGCATGTAGCCCCATGCTGCTGGGACCTCCTAGGACATGGCAAATTTGCACCATACTGCTGGGCTGGATTGTGAAAGTTGAATTATCAGGGACAGCTTTGGTTTTGCACTGTCCTATGGCTCGGAGGCTTCTTGAAGTCCCAGAGCCTCAGTGCACCAAGAAGCCGTTGAGCCAGAATGTGGCAAGCAACTCCAGAACCATGAAATTCTGTGACTGCTTGCTGAATCACAAGGCAGGGTTCAGGGTCGCCAAAAGGGCAGAGACAGAGGAAAGACAGACAGCTGGGGGGGGGAGTTGGAGGCAGTTCCTTACTTTATCAAGGCTCAGAGATGAGAGGGACTAAGCCAAGAATGGCTTGGATTAGGGTAGTCCTTAGCTAACAATTGGTGGAATTAGCTTAACAAAAGCAACAGAGAACATCAGAATTGCTGATAATTGTCATGCTTTATGACTGCATCACTTAAGTGATGGGAATTTTGTCCCAACTGTAGTCCTAAATCAAGCATTAAAAAGATGGATACAATTGTTTTTGATTCCTGTTTTTAATTCTATCATAAATATCAATAAGCATTCACAATAGAAACAGAACTGCACTATTGGAGGACACTGCAAAACTAGCGTTATTTCTTTACCATACACTACAGAATCAACTTTTGGGATTGTTTGGTTTGGATTCATAAACTAAAGTTTATGAATTAAAAGGGAATCTGCATACCCGTAAGTCTTTGACTTCTTCCTGTAATTTCAGTTTTTCATAAAATGAGGTGAAAAAATCACTCCTGTCAACATGCCTCGGCGCCACACATAATGCATCAATGTCTGCACCTAAAGCAAGCAATCATAAACTGTTAAATATCACATAAACTGCCAAAATGTCAAGGCTATAACATCTACTTTCAATAGCAATATTCTCTAGTGTAATATATTCAATTACATTGGCCAATATTCACCATGTTTTTCTTGTTAAGTTGAATGCATACTTTCAAGTCTTCCATTTACAATCATCCCGAATAATCTAATTGTCAGTTACATTTCTAATTCCCCCAAATTTAAGGTAATCAATTCAAAACATATTTAAAATTCTCTATAATTTTGCATCTCATTTCTTCTAGTGAAGAATGGTTATTTTTAATTCAACATTTAAGCAAATGTTTCATAATATTCATACCACATGGCCCAAATAGAAAGCTACATTCCCACTGCTCGGTAATATGTTTATTTAACTAAAATAAAAGATATATTTTTCATTCTCCGAATACACAGTATTTTAAACAGTTAGGGCTAGTTAAAATTGGAAGTATCAAAAGCTGCTTCAGAGCTTTCCGAAGCTCTGGATTGATCACAGACTGTTGCACTGACATCAAAGGAAGAAGGGCTCAACTTTTGGGGATCTTTTCATAGATTTTAAAAATGGGAATAGGAGATCTCTTTGATTAAGAGAAATCCTCAAGAAATCTCCAAAACATGAAAAATTCCCCCAAATCATGCTAATTTTCAGACCCCAAACAGCCAAGTTTTGGTAATATACAAATAGAGACTACAAAGTATATAACTGCCACCAAGACATGGAAGAATTCCCAAGCTGATTTTTGAAGAACACATCATCTTTACAATAGGTCAACACTCTTCATTGTTCTGATGGCAAAAATACCAAAGACTAAAAATTACTGTATACTTCAGTGTAATACATAATCACAGAGATTTGAATTAACCAGAAAAGTGTTTATTTAATTGAAATAGGAATTATTAACATTATAGGGCTAACATTACACAGTGGCCAAATAAAAAAAAATTTCTGGCCCATCATTCTCTGTCCGTCCATCCATCCATCCATCCCACCCATAACAAATTACCTTTTGTGTGCACACCTAATCGATATGAGCCAAATGTAAAAATTTTTCCTCCAACGTTTTCTATTACAGATTGTGGAAGATTCTAAAGAAAGAAAAAATGAGGTTTTTTTCAATTTTGTAAACCATGCAGCCAACACAATATTGAAAGATAGAGAAAAGAAGCTAGCTATCATGTAGACAATACACTAGCTATCATGTATTCTGAGCTCCAATCAGTAGCTTATTGCTCAGACATACAGAATAAATTCATCTATATATAAAATCCCACCAATTATAATCTCAACAGAACTATACTGAAATACTGAGCATACTTCAATATGAACATTATATATACATTAATGTATCTAATTAGAAATTATAAAAAGTTTTTTCCTTATATACTGAAAATCCACTTGTTGAAATAGTGCACTGTAAGATCACAAAAAAGAGAAATGTTAACAAATTGAGAATTGTAAATAAAATCATTACAACATTCAATCACCCTTGGTTACTTTCATTTTAGGGAATCCATAAGCTCTGTCTACTGGAGATAATAAGACTTGTATAGAGCTAAAAAAGTTTTTTAAGTAACCTGCAGGGACAAATGTCTAAAAGTCTGCTTGTTTCCCCTTGAAACTCTTTACTATTCCCTGCTTTATTCATACTAAAACTATGAATATGTAATATTCCTCTCAATATCTTTTTCTATCTGATGGACTTAGGACTTACAAGTTTACACGATAATACATGTGATGATCTTTTTAAGGTTTGTCATTTTTAAATGAATAAAAATATTAATACCTTTATTTCACTGATTTCTCGTATCCATTCCTTTACTAAGTTATTTAGCTTTCCCAAAATTAGAATTCTGTTGATGAAACATACATATAATTATTACATCTACATAATTTGCTAATGCTACTATCATCATTACAATTAATCTGTTATTGATGTATTTTCTGCTACGTTGTTAGCTATTTTAGCACTTCCACACATAAAAAAATGTCTCTAAGTACTAAATATCATTACATTTGAAAGGTAATACACAAAATACTCCCATTTTGCTCACAATTTAGCATATATTTTATGTTAATTTTGTGCTGAAAACTGTGCAATAGATATAATTCTCATTGTACTCCTCCTATATGCGACCAACATGACCAGAAAATGCCTATGTGATAGAAACAGCTATACTGCAAGAATAAGAATCAAATAATGAATGTAAATTTCATAAAACTACACTTTTTAAACCAATACTGAGATGCCGTTCAGAAATTTAAATTTTCAACAACTGGTGCCTGAGACAATTGTAAGAACATTTTTGTTCTATGTTGTTTCAGTTATGAATTTTCATTTTTTCTGAGAAAATTTCACACTAGAAAACTAAAGAGTTTTATTCACCTGCGTTGCAGTTCTTCCTCCTCTTCAAAGACACCAAAGGGTTTTAGGGTTTCAATTAGCTTCTGAGCAAGTATACAGTCATTCTCCTTAGGGGAAGCTAAACTGATTGGTGAGGTAATGCCATAATGTTTCTGCGGCTGTTGCGTTTGTTGTGATCCCTGGGTTGTAACTGGACTGCAAGCAAGCAAAGCAAAATTAAAATGACATTTTAACAAGAAGTAATTACTATGCTCAAGAGAAACAAATAAAATGAAGAAAGCTAGAAATTTGTAAACAGTTAATGACAAAATAAACATACTATTACAGATGAAACCACCCCTATAGTAACTTATTTCACCTAGTATATCCTTTATGTTCATCATCAATCCTTGCTTGTTCTTAAGAAACATTATTAACATAAAACTAAAATAAACCAACAAATCACACTCAATATGTAGTCCTTAATGGAAGTATGTCTACATGGAGGCAAGCATGTAATGGGGTATCTCAAGGTTTAAACTTAGCCCCCAAAATTTTCAACATCTTTATAAACAATTTAGATGAAGGGATAAAAGGGGATCTCATCAAATTTGCAGACAACAAGCTGGTGGGAATAACCAATGCTTTAGAAGACAGATTCAAGATCCAGAAGGACCTTGAAAGACTTGAACACTATCCAACAAAATGCAATTCAGTAGTAAGAAAAGTAAAGTTTTACACTTAGGCAAGAAAAGTCAAATGCACAAGTATAGAATACTGTAGGTGGTATCTGGCTCAATGGCAATAACTGTGAGAGGGATCTAGAAGTCCTAGGGGACAACCACTTAAATATGAGCCAGCAGTGTGCTTCAGCTGCCAAAAAAGCCAGCACTGTCCTAGACTGCATCATCAGAGGGATAGAAGCAAGGTCATGTGAAGTGTTAGTACTGCTTTATAATGCTTTGCTAAGAGCACACTCGGAATACTGCATCCAGTTTTGGTCACCAAGATACAAATAAAGATGTTGAGACTTTAGGAAAAAATGCAACAAAGATGATAAGAAGATTAGAAGCTAAAACGTGTGTGTGTGTGTGTGTGTGTGTGTGTTGAGACTTTAGAATGAAAAATGAAATGAAAACATTTTGGGGAATCAAACATTTTCAGTATGATTAACAACTTATCTACCCACTTATATTTTCCTTTCATTCTAATGTTTCCTTCGAAGGTTTGTGAAAAGCCTGAAACTAATCATTAGGCCACAGTTCTTTTTTCCTAGTTCTCAATATAGATGGTGGAATTTGCACAATAGTTGATCAGCATTTTAGTATTTCCAAACAGATTTTTTTTTTCAAATTTTGGAATTCTCTGAGTGTTGTATTGCAGTCATGATATGGATGCTTGGCAACTAGTTCCCATTTATGACAATTACAGCATCCTGCAATCTCACGACTGCCATTTGTGACCTTGCCTGCCAACTTTCCACAAGCAGTAAATGGGAAAGCAGGCAGGGAAAGACACACGTCACTCTGGTAAGTCCCCCAAGGCTTCCTGTCATCCCCCCCCAACTTGTTTGCCTGTAATCTACTCCCCAGCTTTCCAATGCTTGAATGCAACCTGCCCAAGCACTTCCCTAAATCACTCCTTACTGGTACTTTCCCTGGTACTTTTAACAACCTACACATCTTAGGTCAGGGCTTTTCAACTTTTTCACCCATTATACCACTTTTAGGATATGGCAACATAAGAGTACCACCAGTCACCTAGCAAGATGTCAAAAACTTGACCAAAAAAAGGAAAAAAGAAAAAAAAGTGATGAAGTGCACAGGTAATAGTATTAACTGTGAGAGGGATCTCCGAGTCCTAGTAGACAATCACTTCAATATGAGCAAGCAGTGTGCTGCAGCTGCCAAAAAAGCCAACACAGTGCTAGGCTGCATTAACAGAGGGATAGAATCAAGATCACGTGAAGTACTAATACCACTTTACAATGCCTTGGTAAGGCCATACCTGGAATACTGCATCCAGTTTTGGTCACCACGATGTAAAAAAGATGTTGAGACTCTAGAAAGGGTACAGAGAAGAGCAACAAAGATGATTGGGGGACTGGAGGCTAAAACATATAGGGAACGGTTGCTGGAATTGGGTATGTGTAGTTTAATGAAGAGAAGGGTGAGGGGTGACATGATAGCAGTGTTCCAATATCTCAGGGGCTGCCACAAAGAAGAGGGACTCAAGCTATTCTCCAAAGCACCTGAAAGCAGGACAAGAAGCAACAGATGGAAACTAATCAAGGAGAGAAGCAACCTAGAACCAAGGAGAAACGTAGTTATCCCCTGTTGATAGGGCTCGCAACTTGGGCGTCCTCCTGAATTCACGGCTCAGTTTTGAAGATCATATAGGAGCCGTGACCAGGGGAGCTTTTGGCCAGATTCGCCTGGTGTGCCAGTTGTGGCCCTATCTGGACCGAGATGCCCTACGCACAGTCACTCATGCACTTGTGACCTCCCGGTTAGACTACTGCAATACCCTCTACATGGGGCTGCCCTTGAGGACCACTCGGAGGCTTCAACTGGTGCAAAATGCGGCCGCGCGAGTTGTGATGGGAGCTTCCCGATACTCCCGTGTAACACCTCTTCTCCGCGAGCTGCATTGGCTTCCGGTTGCCCTCCGGGTGAGATTCAAGGTGCTGGCAATGACCTATAAAGCCCTAAATGGCTTGGGTCCGGACTATCTAAGGGAACACCTGCTGCCAGCATCATCTTCCCATCGTCCTGTGCGCCCCCACAGGGAGGGCCTTCTCAGGGTACCACCGGTTAATGAATGCCGGCGGGTTATTCCCAGGGGAAGGGCGTTCTCTGTGGGTGTGCCTGCCCTATGGAACCAACTACCCACAGAACTTAGGACTACCCCCGACCTTCGCTCATTTCACTGGGACCTGAAAACCTGGCTCTTTGAGCTGTTTGGTCCAGACTGTGGGGTTGTTAATTTAATTGGGGTTTAGATTTACTTTTGGGGCTTGAATTTAATTGTTTTAATTGATTTTGATTTTAATTTTTGTATTTCATGGTTCCAACTGCCCTGTAAACCACCCTGAGTCCTACGGTATACAAATTCAATAAAATAAAATAAAATTAATAAATAAAACTTCCTGACAGAACAATTAACCAGTGGAACAACCTGCCTCCAGAAGTGGTGAATGCTCCAACACTGTAAGTTTTTAAGAAGAGACTGGCCAGCCATTTGCCTGAAATGGTATAGGGTTTCCTGCCTGAGCAGGGGGTTGGACTAGATGACTTCCAAGGTCCCTTCCAACTATTACTACTACTACTAATTATTATTATTATTATTATTATTATTATTATTATTATTATTATTATTATTATTATTATTATATTGGTAGTTCTCGACTTACAACAGTTCGCTTAGTGACTGTTTGAAGTTACAATGGCACTGAAAAAAATGCCCCCCAAGCCACAGCCGAGCAAGACACCTGCCTGCCCACCCAGCAGCACTCTTCCTCCTGTCCGAGGTTTTCATTGTTGTGAGCATTTCTGTTGAGGATTGGCAGTGGGGGTGGTGTGTGTGGGGGGGGGAGGTGTTTGGTTTTTATTCCCCCCCCGTCTGCTGGGTGGTTGCAGCAGGTTTGGGTCACTTGACATGACCCTGGAACACTGTGACCATCATAAATATGAATCAGTTGCCAAGCATCTGAATGTAAATCACAAGACCCTGGAGATGCTGCAACATTCCAGCTGATTGGCGCTTCTTCTGGGCTCAGCAGAAACGCCAAGATCAACGCCAACTCCAGCTGGAGCCTGGCGCTTCCGCTGAGCCCTGACAGCCCTGAAGCTCCAGCCATCTCTCGCTCAGGCTTGTGCGGTGCCTGCCACTGGTTCAGCTCATTCCCCTCCTCCACTACCACTTTTCTAGGATGGCTGTGTACCACCTGCCAGGCACCAATGTACTACAGGTGGTACCCGTACCACTGGTTGAAAAGCCCTGTCTTAGGTTACAACAGCAACTCAGACTGCTGGGTTTATCATTGCTAAACAATGTAGTTATGTGACAGTACTCTTTACAAAAACATTGGTTACCAATGGCAATCTCAGTTCCAAATTTTGTACTGTAGTAACCAAGACTACCTGTATGTTATTTTATTTGTCAGTCTCCCTCAAATCAGCTCATGCCAAAAACACTATTTTAGAATATCAAACTAAAAGTTGCTGTTGATCTAAAAGCACAAACATTAAGAAAAAGTTCAACCTGTGGTACATCTCACTCTAACACATTTCATAAGTAAGATTTCATGTTTTAAATGAAATTCAGAGTACTTGTGCATTATAAAGAATAGCTTTCTGTTAAATTTAGAATAAATTTCTAATTAAACAGCTATCCACTAGTTATGTAAATCTGAGACAAAAATGATTTGTTTATATTTAGAAATAATGGAGAATACACATTCAAAATCAAATAAATACTTGGATTTACAATACTATTAACCTGTTGAAAGGAATCTAACTAAACTTAATTAAATTGAACTTTTGACAACTTTTAACTCTACATCTATAAAAAAGAGAGGACATCCAATAGTGGGTATTTTCTTCCCTCTTGATCTGTAAGCAGAACCAGTCATTATCTTCTTTCTTATAGGTCTGATGGTTAATTAATTAAGAGCATATTATTGTAGATAGTATAATAAGAAAGTTGGTAGATGCTTCATGGATTATAGAAACACCTTTGATTGTTTGATTGCATCAATCACATCAAGTGCTCAGAAAAATTGGTATCTCTGAACATTTCATTGTCCTCAGGAGAAACTTACATAGAGCTCAAGACACTACAGTATGGACAGAATATGGGGGAAAACACTGGCTCCAGGTTTGCAAAGAAGGGCGACAAGATTGCATATTCTCCCTTTATTTATTCAACATTTTTTGCTGAATATATATTGAGGTAAGCTGAATTGGAAGAAAATGATTTTAAAACTGGAGGAAGAAGCATCAATAACCTGTTCTAAGGCTGTATACTGTCGCCTTGCCTATTTAACTTATATGCAGAGCACATCATGAGAAAGGCAGGGCTAGATGAATCAAAAGTTGGAATTAAGATTGCCGGAAGAAACATCAACAACCTAAGATATGCAATGATACCACTCTAATGGCAGAAAGTGAAGAGGAACTAAAGAGCCTCTTGTTGCGAGTAAAGAAGGAGAGTGAAAACCTTGGGTTGAAACTAAACATTAAGAAAACCTAGATCATGGCATCCGGCCCTCTCAATTCCTGGCAAATAGATGGGGAAGAAATGGAGGTTGTGACAGATTTTATTTTCCTGGGCTCCAAGATCACTGCAGATGGGGACTGTAGCCAAGAAATAAAAAGACGCTTGCTCCTGGGGAGGAAAGCCATGGCAAATCTAGACAGCACACTAAAAAGCAGAGACATCACCCTGTCAACAAAAGTGCGTATAGTCAAGGCTATGGTCTTCCCAGTTGCAATGTATGGCAGTGAAAGCTGGACCATAAGAAAGGCTGAGCGCCAAAGAATTGAAGCCTTTGAACTATGGTGCTGGAGAAGACTCCTGCGAGTCCCTTGGACTGCAAGGCGATCAAACCGGTCAGTCCTAGAGGAGATCAACCCCGACTACTCTTTAGAAGGCCAGATCCTGAAGCTAAAACTCAAATACTTTGGCCACCTAATGAGAAGGAAGGACTCACTGGAGAAGAGCCTAATGCTGGGAAAGATTGAGGGCAATAGAAGAAGGGGACGACAGAGAATGAGGTGGCTGGATGGAGTCACTGAAGCAGTAGGCGTGAGCTTAAATGGACTCCAGAAAATGGTAGAGGAGAGGAAGGCCTGGAGGAACATTGTCCATAGGGCCGCGATGGGTTGGACACGACTTCGCAACTAACAACAACAACAACAAAGCTGATGACACTCCTGATAGCCAAAAATGCAAAGGATCTGAAAACCTTAGTCTAAAAGTCAAAGACCACAGTAAAAAAATGAGACTAAAATTAAATATAAAGAAAAGCAAACTAATGATAACAAGTATAACAACCAGACTTAGAATTGACAATGACGATACTGAAGTGGTGATAGCTTTTGCCCTTTCAGGAGCAACCATTAACAGTAAAAGAACAAATAGTCAAGAAATATGCCACAGACTAGCACTTGGTACAGTAGCTACGAAGAGCTTGGAAAAACTATTCAAATGCTGTGTCTATCCCAAAAAAAAATCAGAATCATACAAGTCATTGTATTCCCTATGACTCTATGGAAGTGAAAGTTGGACTTTAAAGAAGCAGAAAAGGAACAAGCCTGATGTCTTTGAATTTTGGTTTTGGAGAAGAGTCTTGAGCAAAATGAAAACAGTCAAAAAAACAAACTGATAGCTCACTGAACTAATCAACCCAGAATTTTCATACAAGGCACAAAGGATGAGGCTGAAATTATCGTATTTATTCTATTATGTGAAGACCTAGCTCTCAGGAGAAGGCTCGAAAGCTGAGAAAGGTGAAGCAAGAGAGAAGAACGTCCAGTTGCAAGATGGATGAATTCAATTACAATGCAATGAGTATTGTAACAGTGTCCATGACCATTGGGACAGCTGAAAGAACTGATTAGAGACACACCATCATGGAGTAATGTGGCCAGCAGGAGTTGAAAAAGACTTGATAGCACATAATCAATAATAAAGAAATTGCTCTTTGGGGAGTACCCTAGTCAACAAAAATGATCAGGGGACTGAAGGCTAAAACATATAAGGAACGGTTGCTGAAATTCGGTATGTCTATAGTTTAATGAAGGGATGCAGTGGCTCAGTGGGTTAGGACGCTAAGCTTGTCGATCAGAAAGTCGGCAGTTTGGCGGGTCGAATCCCGAGTGCCGCGTAACAGAGTGACAAGCACTGGCTCTTCGGCTTTGAAACGGAGATGAGCACTGGGCCCTAGAGCTGGAAATGACTAGCACGCATGTGCGCGGGAACCTTTACCTATAGTTCAATGAAGAGAAGGATGAGGGGTGACATGGTAGCAGTGTTCCAATATCTCAGGGGTTGCCACAAAGCACCTGAAGGCAGGACAAGAAGCAACAGATAGAAACTAGCCAAAGAGAGAAGCAACCTAGAACTAAGGAGAAATTTCCTGTCAGTTAGAACAATTAATCAGTGGAACAACCTCCCTCCAGAAGCTGTGAATGCTCCAACGCTGGAGGTTTTTAAGAGACTGGACAGCCATTTGTCTGAAATGGTATAGGGTTTTCTGGGGTTGGACTAGATGACGTCCAAGGTCCCTTCCAACTTTATTATTATTATTATTATTATTATTATTATTATTATTATTGTTATTGTTGTTGTTGTTGTTATATTTATATTTAATTCTTAGAGATACATCTTTGTTTTGTACTCTCCTGATACAAAATGCTTCAGCTAAGGGATATAATGCTGATAAAGATGTGATGGATGATTACGTGCCCACTTTGCATACATTCCCCCAATGGAATATTTATACTGAAGATGAACGAGGTGACTACAATAACGAGAACTATCCCCCATAGATTAGTATAAGTGGAAGCTTTGATCCACCTTGTCCTAATGGCTGAAGAGACCATGTGTTTCTGGGACACTTATTAGAAGAATACTAGATAGTCTGTGAACATAAACTATCTAGGTTTTTTTTATGGTCCAGCATACATGTAACTTATCCATTCCTTCTCTAACTTCCATTTGACTAGAAAATAAACTTTTGATTGTGATGAACTATACAATTCATCTCTGGCATTAAAGTGGTACCCATTTAAAATATCTGTGATGCATTCCTCATAGTAGAAGTTCCAATCTCCAAGGCCAGTGACAGATATTAGGAAGGATATGGTGCATAAAGATTTAACGTGTATCTTAATGCCTTGAGTAGTTTAAATACCAGATGGGAAAGCAGTGCAACATCAGTACCATAGGTACAGGGGACTTCCTAACTTGAATTCTTATTATGCAAAACTGGGCCGAAAAGTGGGCCTCTGCAGTTACTGATTGGGACTAAGAACCACACTCTTTCTTAAGGTGCTATAATGTCCCAACTCTAGCGAGGTCAGAGCTTGGGGTATTATCAGAGCTTAAGTAGATGTTAACATTTTTTCTTCTTCCTAGGTCTGATTTGCTATAGTGAATCTGTGAGATAATTTTCAGTAACCTAACCTTCAGAAACACAATTCTAAATAGCAAGGGTCTCAAATATAAAATTCTACTGGGACAGTAATTATATGGACAGACCTGAGTATTTTGAGGGCCATCCAATTCTATGTTCTGTTCCTTCGTTAGGTAAAATAGAGTGAGAATCAGCAAAAGCAGAAAGAGGCACAGCAAACACGGTTAGGTCCCTGTTGGGAGGACATTATCTACCCCTGCCCCTTTCCTAGGGAAATATGGTAAGCATTTCACCTTGCATTTGTCTTTTTACTACTAGGGTGATTTCTGCATTCTGAATCATGTAATACAGATTTTGATCCAGACTTCATTTGCCTGAATCTAGGCCAGTGATGGCGAACCTTTTAGAGACCGAGTGCCCAAACTGCAACCCAAAACCCACTTATCGCCGGGTGCCAGGAGAGACGTGACCCACTGGGTGGGCGTGACTGTGGTGGTCATGGCAGACTGGGTGGGTGTGGCCAATGTGGGAGTGGTGATCTTGATGTTGCTTGTGGGGAGGGATGCCTGTGGGGGCCAGGCAGGGTTGGGGGAGATCCAGGGGGTCTCTGCCAGGTGGGGTGGTTGGCCAGAGGCTCGTCCTGCAGGGTGAGGCAGGGTGGATATGCCAATTGCTGCAGGGCAAGGTGAGGTAGGGGCCAGGGCAGCTACTGCCTGACACCATCAGCCCCCCCCCACAGAGGCCAGCGAGCGCATGGGGGCCAACGGTGTCCGTCAGCAGCCACAGCCTGCCAGCTCCTCAATCTGCGCACTCTGGACAGCTAGCTGACAGCTGAGGAGGCAATGCAGTGGGTCGTGCCCAGGAAAAGGAGAGCATACGAGGCCAGGAGGGACGGGACAGAGGGGGAGGGAAACCAGCTGTGCCGGGATGCATCCAGCCACGTGGGACCTCGGGCAGCTGTTTGAAGAGGGACAGTTGCCATCTCCGGGACATGACATGCGTGCCCACAAAGAGGGCTCTGAGTGCCACCTCTGGCACACGTGCCATAGGTTCGCCACCACTGATCTAGGCCTTTGTGGCTACTCTACTCTCAGTTGTTAATTCCACTGATATACCCAAACAGAAAGGAGAGGAGATCATATTTAGCTCAGCTCATATATAACTGCTTCTTCAAGGAGTACATATAATCTATGTCCTCTTTCTCAACCTTATATACAATCCTTGTCAACCTAATATATGCTAATAATATGGCACTCTAGTTTTTTAATACACACTATATTTTTGTAGCACTAGTCAAGCCGCTCTCATTTCTAAGAAAGCAGTGCTTCACAGTTTACTTCACTAGATAGCCAGACTTTCTGAGATTCTCCACTTAGGCAAGACACTCCACACTGAAGCTGGATTAGCAAAAGACCATAAATGTTTAACTTTCCTATAATGCTGTAGAACAGAGATCTCCATCCCCTGGTTTTGTGGACCAGCACCAGTCTGTGACATGTCAGAAACCGGGCCATGCAAACAAGTGAAGCTACATCCACCAGATGTGGGTAACACACAAAATTGTGCCCCTCTGGCTTGCAGAAAAATCTCTCTTCATGGAACCAGTCCACTGCCCAAAAGGCTGGGGGCCATTGCTGTAAAGAAGCACCATCTGAGATATTTTTTTATTGTGATTGGCAAACACCTCTACAACTTACTGTAAGGCTGTGGAAGGGTAACAGTATCCGCTGCAGTGGTTGTGATTGAACCTTGCCAACTAGGTGCTATCTATATACAATTATTATCCTCCAGGTGACTAAAGGACTACCATAAATTAGATTTCCTTTGTATGGTCATTTTTTGCTTTAGGCTGGGACCTAAATGTTGCAGTCTGTACAATAAGGTCAATGGGATGTTTTGCTTCCTGACTAATAAGTACAAGTCCTGGAGGGTTCTGACCATCAACTGCACACTTCTATTTTGTGATAGAGACAGGAAATAGCAGTTTGTTCATACATATATAGAGAGAGATATGCCTTGGGATCTGAACAAGTTACAATGGGCTAGGACCACCTTTATCAATACTCATAGGGACTAAAGTTAGTTCAAAAGTAATATTTATATTGGTAACATGCTCTTTTTGAACCCAGGATTTTTTTCAGGCCAGATGAACGGGGATATGTAAGTATGCCTTCTACAAGTGAGGGAATACTAATTCATCTCCTTTCTGGAGGCGTCCTATGATGGATCTCAGTATTTCCATGCAGGATCAACAGTGTTCTGTTTCAGTTTATAAATTTTGGATGAAAATTTTAAATGTTAGCTGGCCCTTGTTCTTTTTTAGAGCTATAGTTTGAACAGGAGTCTGAATACTTCCCAACTAATGACACTAGTGTTCCTGCCTTCTTTTAAGGAAACATGCCTTTGATCTGCTTCTTTTTCTTTTTGGTAGGATCTAAGGGAAGAATTAAGGGAAGAAACCTAATGCATGCTAAGCTGAAACCTTGGATCAACATTTCTAAGATCTACAGATCTGTGGTCAACGATGGAATAATTTGCTTTTCCTGTCTCCGTGGAAGAATGGATCTATCCTGTATATGGCATATGTTTAGAAACTATTTTGGAGAAAAATGGTGATCCTCCCTCTTCAAAATGTAAAGGGCTCAACTGGCTTAATTGTTTCAGGGCCTCCTACCTCCTTTCAGAGGGAGCATAGGGAACAGGAAAGAAGGACTATTAATTACCTACCAAAGCAATCTGGACATTGGTTATCATTTCCACAGCTATAGGCAGTGGAAGGCTAAAATGTTTTGTTGCTAGTTTCCTTTTTATTGTACAGGCTACCCTACTCTTTGTGGTCCCATAAGAGCCAGTTTGCAATATAGTAAAGATGCTGGACCAAAACTCTGGATACTGTGAGTTCTTTCTTAAGCATGGAAGCAAAAATGGGTGATCTCGGAGTAATCTCTCTCTAATTCCAACCCACAACGTAAGGTTATTGTGATGGGAAAAATAAAAGCATACACTGACTGGAGCTGTATAAAATTAAGGGAAAATATAAATCTAATAAATAAAGGGGATGTTATGTAGCTATGACTATTACCCAGAGTTCACAAAGAGGAGGCCTTAACTGCCAGCTTGTTATTTCCTGGTATGGCAATGGCTTTTGATATAATAAAGAACTCTAGAATTCTAGAATTTACATTAAGAAAACCAAGATCATGGCATCCGGCCCTCTCAATTCCTGGCAAATAGATGGGGAAGAAATGGAGGTAGTGACAGATTTTATTTTCCTGGGCTCCAAGATCACTGCAGATGGGGACTGTAGCCAAGAAATTAAAAGACGCTTGTTCCTGGGGAGGAAAGCCATGGCAAATCTAGACAACACACTAAAAAGCAGAGACATCATCCTGTCAACAAAAGTGCGTATAGTCAAGGCTATGGTCTTCCCAGTTGCAATGTATGGCAGTGAAAGTTGGACCATAAGAAAGGCTGAGCGCCAAAGAATTGAGGCCTTTGAACTATGGTGCTAGAGAAGACTCCTGCGAGTCCCTTGGACTGCAAGGCGATCAAACCGGTCAGTCCTAGAGGAGATCAACCCTGACTACTCTTTAGAAGGCCAGATCCTGAAGCTAAAACTCAAATACTTTGGCCACCTAATGAGAAGGAAGGACTCACTGGAGAAGAGCCTAATGCTGGGAAAGGTTGAGGGCAACAGAAGAATGGGACGACAGAGAACGAGGTGGCTGGATGGAGTCACTGAAGCAGTAGGCGTGAGCTTAGATGGACTCCAGAAGATGGTAGAGGACAGGAAGGCCTGGAGGAACGTTGTCCATAGGTTCGCGATAGGTCGGACTTGACTTCGCAGCTAAAAACAACAGAATTACCAACTTTGGAACAGATAGATCTGTAGTTTAAAAAAATAAAGTTAAAAGGCTACCAAAAAGTTATGAAGCACTATGGAGTTCTCTGCAGCATCTGTATATCAAGGCAAGACAAGGCTGAAATTTGGGGGCAAGTTTTTTTCTCCCACAGTAGGTAGGATAACAAAATTGCAGTAAGTGAAAGAAGACTTTCAGTACTGAATGCAGGGTTCGTTTAAGAAACAGCCATTCTCCTGAATTTAGAGATGCTTCAATAGGAAAAATAAAACCACAATTAAGTTTTTCTTTTTTTCTTGCTACAGTTTTCTCCAATAATTCTTACTGTTATAAACATTAATATTTAGAAAAATGTATAATAATAGCTGTCATTCTTTTCCTAAAATAGGTATTTCTAAAAATGCCACAATTCATGGGGAATGTGCATTCCACATTGAAGGCTATATTTGCCCCAAATAATTTTGAAAATGAAATTATTAAAATAAATAAAATTAAACAATTATTTTAGGAAATGAAATACATTTCTCTGGAGAAGAGAAAGAAGGGAAATCTTCCAATCTTTTGCTGTCTTCTTTTCCAAAAACTGGGTAACACTCTTATCACTATGATACATGTAATATCATATCCAAAGGGGAAAGGAAGATGTGAATTTAAGAAACCACATACTAAAAATAACTACAGCGCAGCCTTGCATTAATGATTAATTTTAGTGGCAATCCATCTATTACCGAAGAAAGAGAGTAAGGCATCTTCAGGATTTCCAAAATGATATCATACAAATTCTGCCTTTCAGTTGGTTTACAATACTTATATGATGTCATCACAATAACACAACTCTTTATGTTATAAAAATGACACATCTATTTACAAGCTACTAAGCCATCATCAAATCCCACTTTTATACTGATTAGTTTTCTGAATTAGATGGCAGTTATAATTATTAAAATTTTCTAATTTGATTCATGTAAAACAGGGCTGGGCAATTAATTTTTCAAAGGAGCCACATGAGAAACTGAGACTGTTGTGGAGGACTGCCCCTGCTGCCCCCCACCCCCAAAGCTGCCACCACCCTGCCCAACACTGATGCTGTAAAATGGACAGGGACTACACACAGCCCATAGATTGCAAAATGCCCAGGTCCAATGTAAAGTGTTGTCTTTAACTGTGACATGGGCAGCAAATAAATTAGAAAAAGGCCCTGAGCAAAAGATTCATCCATATCTCGTTATTAAGGAGATAATTTCCTATTTACTAGAGAATAACCACAAATCCTATATGAATGAATGGGAGTACTGCACGTAACCCAAACCAGAGATGGAAGTTCACTACAATTAATTTCTTCTTCTGGCATCCAGGCAGAGAGATGGGAAAGAAGCAGCTCCGATATTGGGCTACTCCAACTGCAGCATCTCTGCTATCCTGAGTGACACTGGGAAAGATTTCAGCTATCCAATTTCATATGGAACCATGACTGGCCCATTAGCCTAAACAAAATTATCAAAACATTAAAAAGATATAGGAATTATCATCCAGCCTGCCAATATAGATGACAATGATAAAAATCAACAGAAATGGTAAACCATAACCCATGGCTCATAATCATTTCCTTTTTAATTGCCTGTGAATGAATAGTTGAACATGTTATATTACAGGCTCCGCTATATTTATTTCACAAATTATTATTTGTTATAACCTCTTTTATACTTGGAAAAATAGGTTTTGGAATTCTCAATAATAAAAAGAAATGATATTGACAAATTCTTCCACCTTTACAGACCAGCTAATTTCAGTTATTTTTCAGTAAACCTAACAGTGTTTTAGTCATAACTGTGATACTTTCCTTAACTCAGTCAGTCTTCTGAATTTGCTCCCAAAAAGATGCTTTGGAATGCATGGAGACCTTATCTGCAACAACTTAAAGCTGTTTTAAGAAGCTGCATACATACAGATGGCGGGTGCTCAACCAAAGGCATTCCAATGCACTTTTTTGAAATTCAGTCTGAAGTACTGAATTTAAATTGCAACTGCAATTTAAATTGTTGCAAAATACTCATTAAAAAAATCATAACAATTTGTTTCCTAATGCTATTTTAACATAGGCTCTCCGAGCATACACGAGTATTGCAGTTTATACATCTGCATGTACTTCAAGTACAGAAGATAGCAAAAGTATTCTTGCTTGGAAACTACTTTAAAAAAAGTAGCCCAATAAAATCCTCATATCAATTTCAGTCGTTTTAAGTTGTTGCACTTTCAAATCTTTAATATTCCTAAACGTACCAAAACATTACAAATCATCACAATAGGGGGAAAAACAAAACTACTACAAAATTTACCGAAAGCCTGTAGTCTCTGAGGCCATATACTATGCCAATGACAAACAGAGGTTAAGCGAGAAAAGAGGACGGGGTAGGAATCAGTTGCCATTCTTCAATAAGGATCTATGTTATTATGGAAAGCTGTAAGTAAGCCAGGGGTCTTCAAACTTGGCCCTTTTATGACTTGTGGACTTCAACTCCCAGAATTCCTCAGCCAGCAAAGCTGACTGAGGAATTCTGGGAGTTGAAGTCCACAAGTCATAAAAGGGCCAAGTTTGAAGACCGCCTGCTGTAAGCCAACGTTCCTTAAGAGATAAAATGAAAACCTCCCTTGCCGAATGTTTCTTGCATTAGGGGGGAAAATGGATGGGTTGCAATCCGCGAGCAACTTTCATAAGCGGCGGCGACGGCGCCAAGCACCCGCCGAGTCACAACAAGCAGCCCATTCCAGCCAAGAAGGCAGCATGGGTGCCCGGAACGTCCGGGTCGGCCCAAGACCGAAGCCACCCCAAGAGCTTTGTACCCAGACGCCCTCCTCCCAGTCAGTCCCCACAGAGGAAACGGCTACCGACACCACGTGAGTAGGGGCAACAACCCGCCGCTCGAATGTCTCCAACGGCGCCGCCTCCGCTCGGTGGCCGAGGCGACTAAGAAGCGCCGGCCATCCCGACTCGCAAAGTTGTGCGGTTAAGTCGCAAGAGGGAGAAGGGGAAAAAAAAAGGCAGATTAAAGGAGACTCCCGGCCCGATTCTCTCTCTCTCTCTCTCTCTTGGGTTAAGAGGAAATGGATTCGGCTGAAGGAAGATGCCGTCCGGCCTAATAAGATGAAATGAAAAGGCCGGCGTGAGTTCGCCAGCAAAGAAAAGGGAGGCTTGAAATGTGGACACGAGAAGAAAGCCGGCCGGCCGGCCGGTCAAATGGCCGCGAACTCGCCACGGCCCGGAAGCGATCACTCAGGTTGCCTCCCAAGGCTCCTGCGAGGCCTCACGAGTATGGCCAAGACAGCCCCTCTCCCTCCTTTGGCGGGCCTCAACTTACAACGGCATCGTCTCTCCGGCTATGGTTAAACGCCGTCTCTTCTTCCCCGGAACGGTCACTCTTTCCGCCCCTGAAAAATAGGCCCCGTGAGCATGATACGGGCCTGGCTGGGGCCCTCACAGAGAGGGTAATGAACCTCTCGCTAGGCCTGCTAGTTGCTGCTGTTGTTGCTGCCGCCGCTTCTAATTCTTCCTCTTCCCCTCCGGCCTCCTAACATGGCGCCGAGGCGCTACCACAGCAACGTTCTGGAGATGGGAAGGAGAAGGAGGGGCAGCGGTGCAGAGGCCAGTAGACGTGCTGACGCAACGGCGTTCCCACCCTCTGCGTCAAGTGACGAAAGAGGACTCGGGGTAAGGCGCTTGACTGTCGCCGCTTTACAATGCTTTGTGGGTAAGGTAGTCCTCCAGGCGATTCGGGCGTTTGAAGTTGAATGAATTAAAGTTTAATGATAACGGTTCCTGCATTGACTGAGCATGCGCATTGGAAAGGGACGGAAGTTAGTCGTCTTGATTGGTGTTGCAAGAGATGCTTATTTATAGGGTAATTCTTTTTTTCCCTTTACTGTTTGTGAAAGGGGCGACGGGAGGAGATTGAAAGAGAAATCTCCCATTTACACTTAGAGGTAAAGTTTGCACTTCATAGTAACCTGTTTTTCCTTAGAATGTTGTATAAATTATGGTTTGTTAATGACTTCTTTGGTTCATATATATTTGAGCCATTATTTTATTACCCATGATTTGTGAACAAACTAGAATTGGAAACATGCTGCACAATAGATACCAGTAGATGTATTTATGCAACATACTAAGTTAAAATCAAACAAATCATCTTATGGCTTAGCATAGTATTTGAACCCAGTCTTGTGTAATTAAGGAAGGGGAAGATAAGCTGCCTGAACAGAAGGATAAAAAGAGCAGACTATTTTAAGTATACAAAAGCCAGGATTTTCTAAGAAAAATTATCAAAATGTCTGTACATAATTATTGCCCATAGTATCCAAATGAAATATTTACGTTTATATTTGACAATATCCTGAGGGATCAGAAAATGTTGAAAAACCTGGCCCATAGAATCACCAAGAGTTGGACAACATCATCATAATAATGATTATATCCTGAGGATAAGATAAAGAGGATGAGTTAGAGAGACATACACTCATATTTGAAATGTGTACCAAAGGCTGTAGTTTAATATTAGAGCAGAACCAAATGTTTGGTGTATAGATCATATGTTTCACTAGATAACACTGGGGGAAAAAATTGCTTGAAAGTCTGAACCTCAAAAGTCTCATCATAGCTAGTGGTAGAAAATTCTGGGATCTGTACTGTAGTTAGAGGTCCCCAAAAGGGACCGGTTCTGTGTAGATTTTTCCGTGGACCAGTAGGGGTGTGGTTTTGTGTGCTGACTGCATCCAGCGGATGGGGCTTCACTTGTTTACGTGGCCCGGTTGCTGGTATGCCGCAGCCCGGTGCTGGTCCATGGACTGGGGGTTGGGGACCCCTGCTGTAGATCAACAGTATCAGGAGAGCTGCATGTTTGTAATCCTTTTTTCTAGGGTACATCTGAACCCATTCAGATTGTGCCATTCTGAGTACAAGAATTGAATAATGGAGCACACCAACAATGCTGATGAGACTTGAAATCAGGATTTTGAGTGACACTATAAAGACATCTTAAATTATCAAGGAAAGACATTTAAAATCCTCAGAGAATCCTTTATATAAATCCTAGTTATCCCACCTGAATAAGATTGTCATACCACCGAAAAGGCTAGAATCTTTGTATTATGCATGATTGATTCGTAAAGTATTATTCAACTTCATGATAATGTATTTTTAATATTCAAACAGTGGGAAAGGCCACAGAATATGGACTTTGTTGTCCAAAGTGTTATTCCTATTTACTTAGGCAGTTATGTGAGTTTTATTTCTGATGAGACAGATTCTCAGAAAATAGTCTTATCAGTGGAAACTAAATAATATCTTCAGATCTGAATCAAAAGTGACCTGTCTGAACACTCAGCTTACTATGGAGCAATAAGGGCAGTGCAAACTTTTTCTGCCTTTATTGTGTCTAAAGGTAAAGGTAAAGGTTCCCCCGCACATGTGTGCTAGTCGTTTCTGACTCTAGGGGCTGGTGCTCATCTCCGTTTCAAAGCCGAAGAGCCAGCGCTTGTCCGAGGACGTCTCCGTGGTCATGTGGCCGGCATGACTAGACGCCAAAGGCACACGGAGCGCTGTTACCTTCCCACCATAGTGGTCCCTATTTTTCTACTTGCATTTTTACATGCTTTCGAACTGCTAGGTTGGCAGAAGCTGGGATGAGTAACAGGCGCTTACTCTGTTACGCGGCACTCGGGAATCGACCCGCCAAACTGCTGACCTTCTGATCGACAAGCTCAGCATCCTAACCCACTGAGCCACCGCGTCCCTCTCTATTGTGTCTTGTTGTTGTTAGCTGCGAAGTTGTGTCCGACCCATCGCGACCCTATGGACAACATTCCTCCAGGCCTTCCTGTCCTCTACCATCTTCTGGAGTCCATTTAAGCTCACGCCTACTGCTTCAGTGACTCCATCCAGCCACCTCATTCTCTGTCGTCCCCTTCTTCTATTGCCCTCGATCTTCCCCAGCATTAGGCTCTTCTCCAGGGAGTCCTTCCTTCTCATTAGGTGGCCAAAGTACTTGAGTTTTAGCTTCAGGATCTGGCCTTCTAAAGAGCAGTCAGGATTGATCTCCTCTAGGACTGACCAGTTTGATCGCCTTGCAGTCCAAGGGACTCGCAGGAGTCTTCTCCAGCACCACAGTTCAAAGGCCTCAATTCTTTGGCGCTCAGCCTTTCTTATGGTCCAACTTTCACTACCATACATTGCAACTGGAAAGACCATAGCCTTGACTATACGCACTTTTGTTGACAGGATGATGTCTCTGCTTTTTAGTGTGCTGTCTAGATTTGCCATGGCTTTCCTCCCCAGGAGCAAGCGTCTTTTAATTTCTTGGCTACAGTCCCCATCTGCAGTGATCTTGGAGCCCAGGAAAATAAAATCTGTCACTACCTCCATTTCTTCCCCATCTATTTGCCAGGAATTGAGAGGGCCAGATGCCATGATCTTGGTTTTCTTAATGTTAAGTTTCAACCCAAGTTTTGCACTCTCCTTCTTCACCTGCAACAAGAGGCTCTTTAGTTCTTCTTCACTTTCTGCCATTAGAGTGGTATCATCTGCGTATCTTAGGTTGTTGATATTTCTTCCGGCAATCTTAATTCCAACTTTTGATTCATCTAGCCCTGCCTTTCTCATGATGTGCTCTGCATATAAGTTAAATAGGCAGGGCGACAGTATACAGCCTTGCCGGACTCCTTTCCCAATTTTGAACCAATCAGTGGTTCCGTGTCCAGTTCTCACTGTTGCTTCTTGACCCGCATATAGGTTTCTCAAGAGCCCAATAAGATGGTCTGGTACTCCCATCTCTTTAAGAACTTGCCACAGTTTGTTATGATCCACACAATCAAAGGCTTTAGCATAGTCAATGAAGCAGAAGTAGATGTTTTTCTGGAACTCCCTAGCTTTCTCCATGATCCAGCGTATGTTGGCAATTTGATCTCTAGTTCCTCTGCCTCTTCGAAATCCTGCCTGCACTTCTGGTAGTTCTCGATCCACATACTGCTGAAGTCTAGCTTGTAGGATTTTAAGCATGACTTTACTAGCATGAGAAATGAGTGCAATGGTGCGATAGTTTGAACATTCTTTGGCACTGCCTTTCTTAGGAATTGGAATGTAAACTGATCTTTTCCAATCCTGTGGCCACTGTTGAGTTTTCCAAATTTGCTGGCAAATTGAGTGTAGCACTTTTACTGCATTGTCTTTTAAGATTTTGAATAGCTCAGCTGGAATACTGTCACCTCCACTAGCTTTGTTGTTGCTCAGCTTTTCTAAGGCCCACTTCACTTCACATTCTAGGATGTCTGGCTCGAGGTCAGTGACCACCTCATTGTGATTATCAGGGACGTTAAGCTCATTCTTGTATAGTTCTTCTGTGTAATTTTGCCACCTCTTCTTAATCTCTTCTGCCTCTGTTAGGTCCCTGCCATTTTGGTCCTTTATCATGCCCATTTTTGCATTAAACGTTCCCTTCATTTCTCCAATTTTCTTGAAAAGATCTCTGGTCCTCCCTATTCTATTGTTTTCTTCTATTTCTTTGCACTGTTCATTTAAGAAGGCATTCTTATCTCTTCTAGCTATTCTCTGGAATTCTGCATTCAATTGGGTGTATCTTTCTTTTTCTCCCTTGCCTTTCGCTTCCCTCCTTTCCTCAGCTATTTGCAAAGCTTCCTCAGACAGCCATTTTGCTTTCTTGCATTTCTTTTTCTTTGGGATGGTTTTGGTTGCTACCTGTTGTACAATGTCACGAACCTCTGTCCATAGTTCTTCAGGCACTCTGTCTATCAGATCTAATTCCTTAAATCTATTTGTCACCTCTACTGTATATTCAACAGGGATATGATTTAATTCATACCTGACTGGCCTAGTGCTTTTCCCTACTTTCTTCAGTTTAAGCCTAAACTTTGCAAGGAGAAGCTCATGGTCTGAGCCACAGTCAGCTCCTGGTCTTGTTTTTACTGACTGTATAGAGCTTCTCCATCTTTGGCTGCAGAGCATATAGTCAATCTGATTTCTGTGTTGACCATCTGGTGATGTCCATGTGTAGAGCCGTCTCTTGGGTTGTTGGAAAAGAGTGTTTGCTATGACCATCGTATTCTCTTGACAGAATTCTATCAGCCTGTGCCCTGCTTCATTTTGCACTCCAAGGCCAAACTTGCCTGTTATTCCAGTTATCTTTTGGCTTCCTACTTTAGCATTCCAATCCCCCATGATGATAAGAACATCATTTTTTGGTGTTAGTTCTATAAGGTGCTGTAGTGCTTCATAGAACTGGTCAATTTCATCCTCTTCAGCACCGGTGGTTGGGGCATAGACTTGGACTACTGTGATATTGAATGGTTTGCCTTGGATTCGAACTGAGATCATTCTGTCATTTTGAGGATTGTATCCCAGTATTGCTTTTCCTACTCTTTTATTGACTATGAAGGCTACTCCATTTCTTCTGAAGGATTCTTGCCCACAGTAGTATACCTGATGGTCATCTGAATTAAATTCACCCATTCCTGTCCATTTTAGTTCGCTGATACCTAAGATGTCAATGTTCAGTCTTGTCATCTCTTGTTTGACCACGTCCAGTTTTCCTTGATTCATGGATCTTACATTCCAGGTTCCTATGGAGAAAAAATCTTTACAGCATCGGACTTTCCTTTCACCACCAGACACATCCACAGCTGAGCGTCCTTTCGGCTTTGGCCCAGTCGCTTCATTCTTTCTGGCGCTACTAGTACTAGCCCTCTGCTCTTCCCCAGTAGCATATTGGACGCCTTCCGACCTGAGGGGCTCATCTTCCAGCATCATATCGTTTTGCCTTTTGGTACTGTCCATAGGGTTTTCATGGCAAAGATACTGGAGTGGGTTGCCATTTCCTTCTCCAGTGGATCACGTTTTGTCAGAACTCTCTGCTATGACCTGTCCGTCTTGGGTGGCCCTGCACAGCATAGCTCATAGCTTCATTGAATTACGCAAGCCCCTTCGCCACGACAAGGCAGTAATCCATGAAGGGGTATTGTGTCTACAAAGTGCCAATTGATTGGTTTATGGTCCCTTCTGGGTAAGTATGGTTCACAGGAATGCTTGCAGGCCCCCTATAAGAACCATTTTAGGCATCTATTATATCAAATCACTTGGATTCAAAATCTGGCTATACAGATCTGTTGAAGTTGCCTAAGGTAAAATTTAGCCCAGTTATCCTAGAAAAGTTCAAGCCAGTCATCAGTGATGAAGTCGACAGTTGTTCTCAGCAATTTGAGTTCAATCTCCTGTGTTTTAGATTTCTATTACCTATTGAAATCATCTGTGATGGTTGGGTCAGGTAAGGTGAATGTTTCTTTGCAGAAGGGGGTGATTCTATCTGCCTTGAAGGAGGCAGTTGTCTTGTGCTCCCACCCCAATGAACAGACAATTGCTGCCAGTTTCGTACCCAATGAATCTGGACAATTTTCATCCAATCTCCAGCTGAGAAGGTGGACGGTATACAGTTCTGGAAGAAGCAAATTATCTGAACCCTTCTTGGTTATAAACTGAGACAGCAATGATAATGTGGATTATCAAACCAATATGGCTGTAGAATCCATCCTGCCTTCCTTGATTTTTCTGCAGCCTTTGATAACATTGACCATGGATTCCTTCTGGCCCATCTTAGAGAACTGGGGGGCACTGTGTTATAGTGGATCTCCGTTGTTTGGATTTCAGTCCAATTGGTGTTGGAAGGAGGAGAGGTCAAATTCTACTTTGAGAGGCGCCTCAGGTTTCTATTCTCTTTGCACTCCTGTTTAAGATCAAAATCAGACATGTCAAACTCGCGATGTCATGTGACGTCGCACAACGTATCAGGACAGTTTTGCCATTGCTGACAATGGGTTGGGCGCAGCTTCCTCATGATGCATCCGGCCCATGGGCCGGCAGTTTGATACCCCTGGAATAAATGAAGCCGCTAATGAAGTCATTTGTTCATGTGGGTGTGGTATTATCAGTATCTCCACCCAGGATCAAGTCATGCCACTGAGGTCCTTTCTTTTGTGCCTGGAGGCTGTTAGAGTCTGGATGGGGGAGAACGGGCTGTAGCTCAAAACACTGGCTAGATTGATTGCTGCAGATATTGACCCTCCTTCATGACTCCAGAATTTTCATTTTGGCTGGGGGATGCACTTCACCAGTGAGGGTGTGAAATTTGGGGTTCTCCTGAACTCATGAATTCTGCTTGATGAGTAGATGGCACCAATGGCTGGAGGAGTCTTTGTACAGGTTTGCTTTGTGCACCAATTTCACCCATTCCTGGACTTTGTTCCTAGTGACTCAGATCAAAGTCATAATAAGTTAATAAAGTGATTACAAGTGGATTACTTTAACACATTCTGCACGGGACTGCCCTTGAAGAGTATTTGGTAGCTGCAGCTGGTCTAAAATGTGTTGGCATGAGTAGTTCTTTGGTTTTTCCCAATACATCCATGTAACCTCTGCTCTCTGAGCAGCACTGATTCCAGATAGGCTTATGGAGTAATGGCTGGTAACAGTTGTTTAATCTGGAGTCATTGGTGTGAGATGGATGACCAACTACATCATTTTTGTTTCCAGATTCAGGGGCTAATAGGTGACACACTACATCTTTCTGAGCTTCCCAATGGCATTTTGTCAATCAGTGTTAAAGGCAATGCAAGACTCAGGGTATTTCTCCATTAGGATCTCTGCTCCTTCCGGCGCGATCTTAAAACCCACCTTTTTGAACAAGCCGGCCTGACCTGATGGGATGGGGTTGGGTTTTATAAATTAACTTAACTTTTAATTTGTACTAATTTATTACGGGCACCGTTGTTTAATTACTTTTAATAATTTTTAATTTTTGTATCTTGTTTTTATTATGTATTGCCCTGTTCACCGCCCTGAGTCCTTTGGGAGAAGGGCGGTATACTAAATAAATAAATAAATAAATAAATAAATAAATAAATAAATAAATAAATATATAATGAAGTAATGTCATGCTTCCACCTCTATAACTTAAGTTTAAATAGGGTTATGTTAATAATTGAAATGAAACTACAAGTCCTTTTGTCATCTGTGTTTATTTCTCCACATACAGTAATTATCTCCATTCTTAACATCATCATGAAAGAAATGCATGCTTTAATCCCTTCAACCAGGTCCTGAGAGTTGTTTTTATCTGCTCATTTGAATCAAACAGATGCCTACAGATTCCTTTGCTAGAGTAACAGGTGGAAATCACATGAATCCTAGTATGACAGATAGCATAAGACAGTGAAATCTAACTTTATGGTTGCCTCTTGGATATGTCATTAGGATTGAGGCCTGGGGTTCTCAAGATGCAACATTTCCTTCCTTCAGATTAATTGTTGTTTCAAAGTATTGTTAAAAAAGTAGCACTTTGGATGGTAGTTTTGCCAGATTTAGATCATGTGAATAAATATTATCTGCATCCCAACAAATATGTACAGTTAATGACAATAATTAGGACTGAAATTTCATCACCAAGTGGTGCGGTTTAAAGCACGATGTCATGTGACCACATCACTTAGTGACAACAATCTTGGCATGCCCCATTGCCATCATAAATTGAGTCCTAGGCTGTTTGTACATAGCCAGCAGATAGGTAAGTCACAACACAATGTAGTGGTGCTGGGAATAGGTGCTGCTAGGCAGGGGAAAGATGCAAGCAGCTCAACAGCGTGAGTTGTGACCACTGTCAGTTTCCCCATTGTCTTTGCTTGTGGGAAGCTGGCACAGAAGGTAGAGAATGGTGATCACATGACTTTAGGATGCTGCGACTATTGTGTGAGCTGGTTGCCCAGAGTCCAGATTGTGATTATGTGACCATGGGAACTTTGAGCATTAATTGTAAGTGTAGTTTCAAATGGTTGCTGAATGAATGGTCAGTAAGCAAGGACTGCCTCTAAGCATTTCCTGCCCAAACTTGGATTTTGACAATAGAAGGCTGACAATACTGAAGAATATTATTAATATGATCCACATATTCTTATGAAAAGCCAAGCCTGACAGCAATTTTCTTTGGCTTCATCAATTGTCCTTAATCAGTTCAACAACCTCATCATTTGCTGTAAAATAGGTTGTCCACCTCATTTTTAATATTATAAATCAAGTCTTCCCAGTTCTTTTTTTCACATTTTTTGGCCCAGCTACTCAGTATTCACATCAACACAATTATCACCAAAACACCCTGAACTTGGTGGTGAATATAATTAGGGGGGGAGGGACGGAGATGTTCCATTAGCAGTCAAAAATTCAATTAATCATTGAAGTACACTTAGTGGCTTAGTAGCTTCCTTTTCACAAGCAATAACAATATACGTTTTGTTCATAGCAACTTCTCAACAAATGAAATGAAAGAATAGATACTAAAGGAAATGTGAAAGCTTCTAGCATGCCAGTACTGTCAATTGTTGGTCACTTGTACCATTGCTTTTCATGCAGTCCTCATAGTGTCACCCAGCTATCAGAGGTGATACAAAGCATGATCTCATTATTGCTTTATGTTACCTCAAGGATATCTAGTTGCTACTATGTCATGGAAAAAATGGCTTAAAACTATAATTCTATTCTGTCAATATAAGCTGAATTAATTGCAGAGAAATAACTTTGAATAATTTTCCATATAGCTGCATTATAAAAGGACTTTTGGTGTTAACTGAACAAGGACCAATATTCTTTTCCTTCACTGCACAACTTAAGTACATGTTGTCATAAACTTGATAATATAAATATTTACTTTTACAGGAACAATAATTTTGAAGGTGTTTCTTTAAATGTTTTAAAGCAACTTCCTGCAATTTACCAGGTAGTGTATAAGTTGTCATTCATTGTAGATAAATGTACGTACCCTTACAATTTAGATTTCTTATTTTTTTTAAAAAGTGAATGTATATTTTACAAGAATATTACACAACAATCATTAACATTAAATTTAACAAGGCATAACAGGGCAACTGTTTAGACTTCCTAGTCAAATTCTGGATTATTCTTGAAGAGATATTCTGCCTGTTGATTAAAAAAAACATCCATGTAAAAAGGTATGTTCAGTCTCTATAGGTTAAAGCTAGCATTGTATTTCCTAAAATTAATGGAAATTGAATGAATTATTGTTAAGATAACCCTGGTATTGGTGAAATATTAGATAGTATCTTGTACCAAAGCTATAATAACGTCTGCTTGGTTTCCACAGTACAGTTCCTGCTAAAGGGAATCCCATTATGAAAGCGTGCCTCATATGTGGAAATGAATGTATATTTGGAACCCACATTAAGGAAGAATGTAATCAAAAGAGATTCAGAGTGATTTGAGTATATTGGAAAACTGTTGAGCTCACGTTCCATTAATCAGATGAAAACTTGCATAAGCCAAATCACCCACCCTATGGAGATGATCTATTAATTAAAAAAAGTCCAAACCAAGGCTACCTCCATAAAATTATACCAAGGAGGATCTATTTCAAAATAAGATAACTTGTGTCTACACCCTGAAAAATAAGGTCTATTGTAAGCAAATTAATATTTAAGATAAGTTGGTTCTACCATAGAATATTTTAATAACATTTCCAGTTGGGAAATTTCTAGACATCAAGATCAAGAAAATAATAGAATTCCTTGTAAAACTACAGACACTGGACTGGCAGGAATTGGTTCTGACATGAGATAATAAAACCCATTGTGCCATGAGGTGTTTTCTGTCGTTTTCTGCTTTTCTTCTCTTGTAATGGTATGCAGGAAAGGAGCTTCAGTGACGGGGTGAAGAGATGCTGCCTAGATGACAGACAGATCAAAGACAGCATAGCCCAGAGCTGTATAGTGGGCAGAGCAAGAGGCTCAGAAGGGAATTCCCTAAATTCTCAGGCTGTAAAAGTGACAGAGGAGAAATTTCCAGGTAAAAGAAGGAAAGAAACAGTAAGGAGAAAAGAACCTAGAGTCTGTTTTCCCAATGGTTTTGCCACCCCCACCCCCCAGTGGTCTCCTTGAATTCATTGTGGAAGAATGCAGGTAGATTGGAGCAGCCAAGAGATTCCTGTCATCAGGAGAGAAGAAGAAAGGATCAAGCACTGTGCTCTTATTGTGGTGAAAAAGTGCCAATGTCCAATAGCAACAAGATGCCAAACTTGTAAATTAACAGAGCACAAAGCCAGTAAGTGCCCAAGTTGCTGCAAACAACCCTCTAGAACATGGGTGTCAAACTCGCCACATCATGTGACGTGTTGTGATGTATCGCAACTTTTTTGCATTGCCGGAACTGGATGGGCGTGGCTTCCTCATGATGCAACTGGCCCATGGGCCAGCAGTTTGACACCCCTGCTCTTGAAAAATGTCACCAGCCCCCATCTCAGGTGTTTTAAAGGAGGGGGGTTTCCATCCTTTGAGGAGAGTTCATGCAGCTGTCAGAAGACAAACATACATAATTACTCCTGTTATTGTTACCTTAGATTGAAGGCAGAAGGTGGAACTTTCTGCTGTTCTTAATTCTGGGACAATCACTAATTTACGTAATTGATATAGAAACAGTACAAAAATTAAAGCTGCCTACTCAAGCTCTAGAAAGCTCAGTTATAGTCAAGACAATGTCAGTCTTAACAGTAAACCAAACAAGAAATATAACCAGATAAACTAATTCTCCTTTATTGTAAAGCTTTATTAGCAGAATCTTGCAAGTCTGAAGTAAAATTCTCCCATCCTCACATTTACAGCCCAAATACTTAAAGAAAGGTATCTTCTGAGCTTCTTGCTCTGCCCACTATACAGTGTGGGCTATACTGTCTCTTATCTGGTTATTCCATAGGCAGTACCTTTTTGTCCCGTCTCCCAAGGTCTTTTCCACATACCATTACATCTGCTTTGCTTTCTACTGGGACTATAGACTGGTGGTGTCTCCCTTCATCTCCCTCCAAACATCATGATTGCACTTGGCATCTTTTTAGATGCAGAATCAAGACAGATATATTTTGAACTCTTACTATCTTCAAAATTTCTCTGATTGAGGAAGTCATTTTTTTAGGTGTATTGCTCAAGCAGACACTTAGGTTTACATCTTGTTTTTGGAATGCTTAAAGGTGGGACCCAATGTCCCAGATACTTTGGATATTACTTCAGCTATAACATCCTTGATTAAAAATTTATGATCTGTTGGAAAAAGACACCTAGAACTGGTCTATTCATAACAAATTATTGCTAGTGCAGTGATTTTCAACCTTAGCTATACTGCATAGTGGTTGAAGGGTCATAAAGGATCCCATCATCAAAGCCCAAACATGAAAACCCAAAATATCTTGCTTCTACTGGTTCAATGACTTCTAATAATATTCCTGACATCTCTACCTATATCTTTTCTAAGTTTCACACTTTCAACCATGTTTTCATTATTGTTGAACCTTTCTGAAATGTTTATAAACTATATGCCAGCTGAATAAGCTTGTTCCCCTTCCCTTGTCATTCTATGTTGATTACATAATAAACTAAATTAGACATAATATTTCGTCTCAGCCCCCTTTTTTATTTATTTTTATTGATATGGGCCCAGTCTGTGTTACAAAAATCTACTAATGTTTCATTTTCTTATACTGTATATGCTAATGTCTGCCCATTTCATGTCCCCAAATAGAAAAAATTATCCATATATACCTGGCAGTAAGCAATCCTTTGCATAGTGGGATGTAATGTTAAATAGATAGGATTGCACTGTCCATGGTAGAAGGCAGTTACAAATTGAGGTGTATAGTAAAACCTGGAAGGAAAATATATTGCTACAAGAGAAACAATATTCTATGCTGACTCAACAGCTAAAATAAGACTGACTCAACAGCTAAAATCAACCAACAGTCTGTTTTTATGACTATTCTTGACAGTTAGAAAACAACTTATAGAATAACAGAAGATGTATTATCTTTAGCATGATGAATAAAAATAAGAGGCCAAATTATAAAAAGTTATGGGGTATTGGTGAGTTAGATGCACAACTAAGGTTTACAAATAAGTAATAAAAGAACATTATTTTTGTCTCCCACGTAAGAAGATGGACAGACAGATATTCCCTTACCAGAAAGTCAACTGGGTCATCTGGCCTAACCATGCAACATTGATTCAAGCCCTGCATAAGTGTTGGCATCACATGCTTCATTAAGTAGTTTCTCAGTGGAATTGACTGGGCTTCCAAAAGTTCTTGTTCTTGCCGTTTAACTTCTTCTAAACGCTTATTCTAAACACAGAGAAATATATTACAGTGCATATAGACATAACATAAAGTCTAAGCATTAATATAAAAAATGATTCAACTTCTTTTCAGATCATATAGCTGACTTTAGTCTCTTGAATTCTACATCCACTCGTTATTAAAATGTAGCGAAGTTTGAATAGTCTATAGTACCTATCATGCATACACCCAAGACAAAATGTCTACTGTGATGTTTCCTGTACATATCTTTCTATATAAATCATCTAAAACAGCTGGGCATGTTTTAGATATACATGCGTGTATACTCTGTTGATTTTTAAAGCAAAGGAAGTGATGGCAATCATAATTGTGATATCAGGTGACAAAAAATGCATAAAATTGCCCAGTGTAAATTTATTTCCAAAACCCAGAGGATATCATATATTAGGCCTCTGGCTAGGAAGGAAAGATGATGCAAGAATTTATTTCTTCAGACACAAAGACTCAATAAAAAGATTAATTGTAACAAAACAGTAAAGACATTATGAAAAGTACATAGCAACGGTTGTGTACAATATCAAATCCAAACTATCCTACTATGAAAGCTGAAATCATCTAAAGAGCTAGAAGCAATTCTCTTTTATGCAGAAGTTTCAACTTGTTTTGTTTTTTAATGTTTTGATTTAGTATCATTTATTTTTGAATGTATGAGGACTTCACATCACAAATTTTAGCACAAGAAACTATTATATTTATGGAGGTGATTTGTCTGAAGTTATATATATATATATATATATATATATATATATATATATATATGTAGATCTAGAGTCTCGGGTTTCTTCCCGCGTTCCTTTCATCTTCAGAAAGGAACGCGGGAAGAAACCCGAGACTCTAGATCTACACATACAGACACCCGCGAGAATCTACGAAAACATATATATATATATATATATATATATATATATATATATATATATATATATATATATATATATATACATATACAGTTTGTTAATTAATAATAGCTATGAGAGCAACAGCTATTAGTGAGCCATGTTCCTTATATTTATGGAGGTGATTTGTCTGAAGTTATATATATATATATAACTTTTCTACGCGGGGAAAAACCCGAATAACCAAAGATCCACATACGAACACCCGCGAAAACCTCAGAAAACATATATATATATATATATATATATATATGTTTTAAGTATTTGTCAAGGTTTTTTGAGTGGACCTTGCTAATTAACTCTTTCATTCCTGTTTTGGCCCGGCTCAGGGCTTATCCGCAGGAACTAGTCAACTTATGACAGCTCATTATTTGTGCAAATTATTCAAATTGCTAATAAAGAATTTGGGAGGCTAAGATGATCATTTCGAACTATTTATGTTCTCATCAGTTAGTCATACCCTTTATCTGAGATTCGAACCCGGGCTGATTATATATATCAGGCAGTGTTTTAACCTCCTGAGCCACGGGTTCCTTCTCTCTTATATTAGCTGGAAGGCAAGGCAAATGTATGTTTTAAGTATTTGTCAAGGTTTTTTGAGTGGACCTTGCTAATTAACTCTTTCATTCCTGTTTTGGCCCGGCTCAGGGCTTATCCGCAGGAACTAGTCAACTTATGACAGCTCATTATTTGTGCAAATTATTCAAATTGCTAATAAAGAATTTGGGAGGCTAAGATGATCATTTCGAACTATTTATGTTCTCATCAGTTAGTCATACCCTTTATCTGAGATTCGAACCCGGGCTGATTATATATATCAGGCAGTGTTTTAACCTCCTGAGCCACGGGTTCCTTCTCTCTTATATTAGCTGGAAGGCAAGGCAAATGTATGTTTTAAGTATTTGTCAAGGTTTTTTGAGTGGACCTTGCTAATTAACTCTTTCATTCCTGTTTTGGCCCGGCTCAGGGCTTATCCGCAGGAACTAGTCAACTTATGACAGCTCATTATTTGTGCAAATTATTCAAATTGCTAATAAAGAATTTGGGAGGCTAAGATGATCATTTCGAACTATTTATGTTCTCATCAGTTAGTCATACCCTTTATCTGAGATTCGAACCCGGGCTGATTATATATATCAGGCAGTGTTTTAACCTCCTGAGCCACGGGTTCCTTCTCTCTTATATTAGCTGGAAGGCAAGGCAAATGTATGTTTTAAGTATTTGTCAAGGTTTTTTGAGTGGACCTTGCTAATTAACTCTTTCATTCCTGTTTTGGCCCGGCTCAGGGCTTATCCGCAGGAACTAGTCAACTTATGACAGCTCATTATTTGTGCAAATTATTCAAATTGCTAATAAAGAATTTGGGAGGCTAAGATGATCATTTCGAACTATTTATGTTCTCATCAGTTAGTCATACCCTTTATCTGAGATTCGAACCCGGGCTGATTATATATATCAGGCAGTGTTTTAACCTCCTGAGCCACGGGTTCCTTCTCTCTTATATTAGCTGGAAGGCAAGGCAAATGTATGTTTTAAGTATTTGTCAAGGTTTTTTGAGTGGACCTTGCTAATTAACTCTTTCATTCCTGTTTTGGCCCGGCTCAGGGCTTATCCGCAGGAACTAGTCAACTTATGACAGCTCATTATTTGTGCAAATTATTCAAATTGCTAATAAAGAATTTGGGAGGCTAAGATGATCATTTCGAACTATTTATGTTCTCATCAGTTAGTCATACCCTTTATCTGAGATTCGAACCCGGGCTGATTATATATATCAGGCAGTGTTTTAACCTCCTGAGCCACGGGTTCCTTCTCTCTTATATTAGCTGGAAGGCAAGGCAAATGTATGTTTTAAGTATTTGTCAAGGTTTTTTGAGTGGACCTTGCTAATTAACTCTTTCATTCCTGTTTTGGCCCGGCTCAGGGCTTATCCGCAGGAACTAGTCAACTTATGACAGCTCATTATTTGTGCAAATTATTCAAATTGCTAATAAAGAATTTGGGAGGCTAAGATGATCATTTCGAACTATTTATGTTCTCATCAGTTAGTCATACCCTTTATCTGAGATTCGAACCCGGGCTGATTATATATATCAGGCAGTGTTTTAACCTCCTGAGCCACGGGTTCCTTCTCTCTTATATTAGCTGGAAGGCAAGGCAAATGTATGTTTTAAGTATTTGTCAAGGTTTTTTGAGTGGACCTTGCTAATTAACTCTTTCATTCCTGTTTTGGCCCGGCTCAGGGCTTATCCGCAGGAACTAGTCAACTTATGACAGCTCATTATTTGTGCAAATTATTCAAATTGCTAATAAAGAATTTGGGAGGCTAAGATGATCATTTCGAACTATTTATGTTCTCATCAGTTAGTCATACCCTTTATCTGAGATTCGAACCCGGGCTGATTATATATATCAGGCAGTGTTTTAACCTCCTGAGCCACGGGTTCCTTCTCTCTTATATTAGCTGGAAGGCAAGGCAAATGTATGTTTTAAGTATTTGTCAAGGTTTTTTGAGTGGACCTTGCTAATTAACTCTTTCATTCCTGTTTTGGCCCGGCTCAGGGCTTATCCGCAGGAACTAGTCAACTTATGACAGCTCATTATTTGTGCAAATTATTCAAATTGCTAATAAAGAATTTGGGAGGCTAAGATGATCATTTCGAACTATTTATGTTCTCATCAGTTAGTCATACCCTTTATCTGAGATTCGAACCCGGGCTGATTATATATATCAGGCAGTGTTTTAACCTCCTGAGCCACGGGTTCCTTCTCTCTTATATTAGCTGGAAGGCAAGGCAAATGTATGTTTTAAGTATTTGTCAAGGTTTTTTGAGTGGACCTTGCTAATTAACTCTTTCATTCCTGTTTTGGCCCGGCTCAGGGCTTATCCGCAGGAACTAGTCAACTTATGACAGCTCATTATTTGTGCAAATTATTCAAATTGCTAATAAAGAATTTGGGAGGCTAAGATGATCATTTCGAACTATTTATGTTCTCATCAGTTAGTCATACCCTTTATCTGAGATTCGAACCCGGGCTGATTATATATATCAGGCAGTGTTTTAACCTCCTGAGCCACGGGTTCCTTCTCTCTTATATTAGCTGGAAGGCAAGGCAAATGTATGTTTTAAGTATTTGTCAAGGTTTTTTGAGTGGACCTTGCTAATTAACTCTTTCATTCCTGTTTTGGCCCGGCTCAGGGCTTATCCGCAGGAACTAGTCAACTTATGACAGCTCATTATTTGTGCAAATTATTCAAATTGCTAATAAAGAATTTGGGAGGCTAAGATGATCATTTCGAACTATTTATGTTCTCATCAGTTAGTCATACCCTTTATCTGAGATTCGAACCCGGGCTGATTATATATATCAGGCAGTGTTTTAACCTCCTGAGCCACGGGTTCCTTCTCTCTTATATTAGCTGGAAGGCAAGGCAAATGTATGTTTTAAGTATTTGTCAAGGTTTTTTGAGTGGACCTTGCTAATTAACTCTTTCATTCCTGTTTTGGCCCGGCTCAGGGCTTATCCGCAGGAACTAGTCAACTTATGACAGCTCATTATTTGTGCAAATTATTCAAATTGCTAATAAAGAATTTGGGAGGCTAAGATGATCATTTCGAACTATTTATGTTCTCATCAGTTAGTCATACCCTTTATCTGAGATTCGAACCCGGGCTGATTATATATATCAGGCAGTGTTTTAACCTCCTGAGCCACGGGTTCCTTCTCTCTTATATTAGCTGGAAGGCAAGGCAAATGTATGTTTTAAGTATTTGTCAAGGTTTTTTGAGTGGACCTTGCTAATTAACTCTTTCATTCCTGTTTTGGCCCGGCTCAGGGCTTATCCGCAGGAACTAGTCAACTTATGACAGCTCATTATTTGTGCAAATTATTCAAATTGCTAATAAAGAATTTGGGAGGCTAAGATGAGGTCCACTCAAAAAACCTTGACAAATACTTAAAACATACATTTGCCTTGCCTTCCAGCTAATATAAGAGAGAAGGAACCCGTGGCTCAGGAGGTTAAAACACTGCCTGATATATATAATCAGCCCGGGTTCGAATCTCAGATAAAGGGTATGACTAACTGATGAGAACATAAATAGTTCGAAATGATCATCTTAGCCTCCCAAATTCTTTATTAGCAATTTGAATAATTTGCACAAATAATGAGCTGTCATAAGTTGACTAGTTCCTGCGGATAAGCCCTGAGCCGGGCCAAAACAGGAATGAAAGAGTTAATTAGCAAGGTCCACTCAAAAAACCTTGACAAATACTTAAAACATACATTTGCCTTGCCTTCCAGCTAATATAAGAGAGAAGGAACCCGTGGCTCAGGAGGTTAAAACACTGCCTGATATATATAATCAGCCCGGGTTCGAATCTCAGATAAAGGGTATGACTAACTGATGAGAACATAAATAGTTCGAAATGATCATCTTAGCCTCCCAAATTCTTTATTAGCAATTTGAATAATTTGCACAAATAATGAGCTGTCATAAGTTGACTAGTTCCTGCGGATAAGCCCTGAGCCGGGCCAAAACAGGAATGAAAGAGTTAATTAGCAAGGTCCACTCAAAAAACCTTGACAAATACTTAAAACATACATTTGCCTTGCCTTCCAGCTAATATAAGAGAGAAGGAACCCGTGGCTCAGGAGGTTAAAACACTGCCTGATATATATAATCAGCCCGGGTTCGAATCTCAGATAAAGGGTATGACTAACTGATGAGAACATAAATAGTTCGAAATGATCATCTTAGCCTCCCAAATTCTTTATTAGCAATTTGAATAATTTGCACAAATAATGAGCTGTCATAAGTTGACTAGTTCCTGCGGATAAGCCCTGAGCCGGGCCAAAACAGGAATGAAAGAGTTAATTAGCAAGGTCCACTCAAAAAACCTTGACAAATACTTAAAACATACATTTGCCTTGCCTTCCAGCTAATATAAGAGAGAAGGAACCCGTGGCTCAGGAGGTTAAAACACTGCCTGATATATATAATCAGCCCGGGTTCGAATCTCAGATAAAGGGTATGACTAACTGATGAGAACATAAATAGTTCGAAATGATCATCTTAGCCTCCCAAATTCTTTATTAGCAATTTGAATAATTTGCACAAATAATGAGCTGTCATAAGTTGACTAGTTCCTGCGGATAAGCCCTGAGCCGGGCCAAAACAGGAATGAAAGAGTTAATTAGCAAGGTCCACTCAAAAAACCTTGACAAATACTTAAAACATACATTTGCCTTGCCTTCCAGCTAATATAAGAGAGAAGGAACCCGTGGCTCAGGAGGTTAAAACACTGCCTGATATATATAATCAGCCCGGGTTCGAATCTCAGATAAAGGGTATGACTAACTGATGAGAACATAAATAGTTCGAAATGATCATCTTAGCCTCCCAAATTCTTTATTAGCAATTTGAATAATTTGCACAAATAATGAGCTGTCATAAGTTGACTAGTTCCTGCGGATAAGCCCTGAGCCGGGCCAAAACAGGAATGAAAGAGTTAATTAGCAAGGTCCACTCAAAAAACCTTGACAAATACTTAAAACATACATTTGCCTTGCCTTCCAGCTAATATAAGAGAGAAGGAACCCGTGGCTCAGGAGGTTAAAACACTGCCTGATATATATAATCAGCCCGGGTTCGAATCTCAGATAAAGGGTATGACTAACTGATGAGAACATAAATAGTTCGAAATGATCATCTTAGCCTCCCAAATTCTTTATTAGCAATTTGAATAATTTGCACAAATAATGAGCTGTCATAAGTTGACTAGTTCCTGCGGATAAGCCCTGAGCCGGGCCAAAACAGGAATGAAAGAGTTAATTAGCAAGGTCCACTCAAAAAACCTTGACAAATACTTAAAACATACATTTGCCTTGCCTTCCAGCTAATATAAGAGAGAAGGAACCCGTGGCTCAGGAGGTTAAAACACTGCCTGATATATATAATCAGCCCGGGTTCGAATCTCAGATAAAGGGTATGACTAACTGATGAGAACATAAATAGTTCGAAATGATCATCTTAGCCTCCCAAATTCTTTATTAGCAATTTGAATAATTTGCACAAATAATGAGCTGTCATAAGTTGACTAGTTCCTGCGGATAAGCCCTGAGCCGGGCCAAAACAGGAATGAAAGAGTTAATTAGCAAGGTCCACTCAAAAAACCTTGACAAATACTTAAAACATACATTTGCCTTGCCTTCCAGCTAATATAAGAGAGAAGGAACCCGTGGCTCAGGAGGTTAAAACACTGCCTGATATATATAATCAGCCCGGGTTCGAATCTCAGATAAAGGGTATGACTAACTGATGAGAACATAAATAGTTCGAAATGATCATCTTAGCCTCCCAAATTCTTTATTAGCAATTTGAATAATTTGCACAAATAATGAGCTGTCATAAGTTGACTAGTTCCTGCGGATAAGCCCTGAGCCGGGCCAAAACAGGAATGAAAGAGTTAATTAGCAAGGTCCACTCAAAAAACCTTGACAAATACTTAAAACATACATTTGCCTTGCCTTCCAGCTAATATAAGAGAGAAGGAACCCGTGGCTCAGGAGGTTAAAACACTGCCTGATATATATAATCAGCCCGGGTTCGAATCTCAGATAAAGGGTATGACTAACTGATGAGAACATAAATAGTTCGAAATGATCATCTTAGCCTCCCAAATTCTTTATTAGCAATTTGAATAATTTGCATATATATATATATATATATATATATATATATATATATATATATATATATATATATATACACACATACATATACAGTTTGTTAATTAATAATAGCTATGAGAGCAACAGCTATTAGTGAGCCATGTTCCTTTTCTAAATCTAGTTATTGTTTCTTACCAACATGTTAAATGAACACAGAAAAGATATCAGTAAAACAGTATGTCTAGTTTTGTCAATTCATTTGAGGCTGAGGTATGCTTAACCTGCATATTTGTAAATTATCATCAACAACATCCACATTACTCAGTGCTTTTGTCAAAATGTAGCCCAAATGATAACATCATGATGCACATAGAAAAGAGGCTGAAGTTTTATAGTGATGATGCAGAGCTGCTTTCACCATGAGCCCCTATGGCCTCTCCTGCAAATGCCTCTAGTTATAAAAGATACAAAATGCCAGGAGGTCTCTGATGACCTCATTGTAAAGGAAGGAATGCACTCTGGTGATTCTTAATACCTTAGGAGAATGTGCTTTTGGGAGAAGGAAATCTCTTTCCCTGTCCAAAAATTCATACAAAGAGCAAAATCACATCTCGTTTAAGCTTTCTGTTTCTGGCATGCTTGTAGACAAATGCTGGATTTCTCAACACTTTTTTTGTTACAAAAGCTTCTTTCCAGTGAGGCTCAAACATTCTATTATTCTCAGTTTCTACAGAATAGTTATCAGAATTATTCTCAACAGTTTATTTTAATATAAAATAGCATAAATTCTTCAATTATGTAATGGTGGTTGAACAGAATTCTGGGCAAGGCTCTAAAGTGCTGCTTGGTTATTGTTTGGTGTTAAGATATCTAGGAGGTAAATGTGATATAGGAGATACAAGAGAGTGGGGGATGAAAACCTTCATTTGAGGGCTCCAGATAATATTAAAAAGTATTTATTTGTTGCTGAAATAGACATTTCATTTGGTAATTTACTAGTTATAATTAATCTGGTTCTGAAGACTTAAACCTATTCATAGTACTCAATTGCTTCCTAACTACTACTTGTCTGGGATTGCTACTCCCTCATGGAAATTCAGTTGGTTGAAAAACACTTTTGTTTGGGGGAAAAATAGAAGCAAAGTAGGAATTCAAGATCTCTGTCCACTTTCTGTAATGTGCTACTATCTATCCTTTTCAAGCAGTCTTTCTACTTCGCCCCCCCAAGAAAAACCTTAATTTTGAGAGCTAAAAGTCCTTTTAATTGATGTTTCCCTTATAAAACTAGATTCCTTTGCTGTTCTAGTGTGTCTGAATTTCTACAGGTATTAGCTACTTGCTCTTACATTTCATTGGTGAGTCACCAATCTTCCATTTCTTATGCATGAAATGGATAACTCTTAGTAAAAGGTCCTTGTCCATTCAAAGTGGCTTCCTAAAACTATCTTCATCCTTAATTCTCAGTGGAACAGTGTGTGATTAAAATTCTCATTTATTTTGGAAAATTACCATCTTGTGCTCCTTTTGAGCTCAATATTGTTCCATGGGATCCTGTCTAGTAATTCAGTAAGATTGTTGAAATTGGATGTCATAAAATCTACCGTGTCTAAATGACCATATCCCAATTTCCCTTTCTGTAGTGTCTTGAATTCACAGTATATAATTCTTGTTCCCTGTAAAATTATCACTACTTTTCTCTCTTCAACTGGTTCCTTCCTGTTAATTAGGATCAGATTTAGTTGCGCTCTAGCATAAATAGGTAAGACTATCCAAGATGACATAAAATAAAGACTGGTAATGGGACAACTAGGTAATGCAGATAATTTATCAGTCCTTTAAGGCAGATCAGACCAGGAAACCGAGTTTATAGTAACAAAATATTGCAAATTTGAATGCACTTCCCATCTCCCTCCCTTAATCTTCATGAGAACTAGGGAGAGTCTTGTCTCAGATGCTTTCTTAGGCTACACATCTGGCTCAGACTCAAAATTCTTTTATCTGACCATTGTCTTGGTTGCGTCTCTTCTTCTTGTTTTTCAAGGATATTCCTCCTTCTTAATACATCAGCCTTTGGAATCAGTTAAAAGTTGAATGAACTAATTTTAAAATACTGAAGGAATTTGCTGAAATATTTATATATTAACTTCTCAATTTTGGAGAACAAATATGTCTTTGAAAGGTTTGGAAGATAACATTAATATGTGAGTATTGCATCAAAATGTGAGAAGATTCTAGGGATTTTCAAGTACTCAAAAAGAAAAGGTATAGATTGGATTGGCAAAGGTATAGATTTGCCACCCCAATTGCATCTGCCTCTGGAAATGCTCTAAATAGAAAAATTGATACTATTTTGCTACTTGGATAATTTTAAAAAATACTCCATAACATCTTAATTAGCACCTGTGTGCTGACATGATTAAAAGAATATAGCACAGGGATGTCAAACTCTCAATGAGTTGCAGGAAGAGGTAACACGAGTCTTATCAGATTTGCAGATGAGATAATGCTAATATGCTAGAAGGCAAAAATAAAATTCCAAGAAATGGACTGAAATACCAGTATTAACATAAAACTCTAAGCTGGTTGTATAGAAAAAAAAAGAAATCAAGTGTAGATATATAGAATGGGTTATACTTGGCAGTAGTTAATGAGGCTGAAAAAATGTTACTGCAATTTTAGACTGCATTTACAGAAATTAATTTCCAAATCAAAGGAACTGATAAGTCTATTGTATATTGGACGAACTTGAATATTGCATCCAATTTTGGCCCTGCAGAAGGCACATTCCCCAAGAAAGTGGAAAACTTCAGAGAAGAACAAGAAAGATTATCAGGGGACCGGAAAGGTAAGTCCTGTGAAGAGAGGCTCTGGAGACGTTAAGCCTTTAGAAAAGTAGACCTTAAAGAATATCAAATAAGGAAACTAAGTCACATGAGAAGCATAGGTAACAAAAGATAACTTGGGACTGTTTTTTGACACTTTTTGTGTACTGTATTTAATATAAAAAAGAACATTTTCTCTATCATCCCAAGAGACATACATAAAACAATTAATTAAGTTCCATGAATCAAAATGTTGGTGAAGTTTCCTAACAGAGTAGTTCTACAGTCAAATCTATTGCCAGGAAATGCTGGGTGCTTGTTCACTAAAAGTGTGAAGTAAAGGTTGAACAACCACCTGGGGTGCTTCAGGGTGAATTTCTGCACTGATGAGAGGGGTAAACTCAATCCATCTCTATTTTATTTTATTGGGTTCAATTCATCTCATATCACTGCTCCTGAGAATATTTATTAGAGTTTAGATACAAAATATCTAAACCTCTTAGCAGCATTTCCTTTCAAACAAATTAAGTAGAAAAATCAGGTGCAGTAATCCTCAACTTACAACCACAATTGAGCCCAACGTTTATGTTGCTAAGTGAGTTTTGCTCCATTTTACGACACAATTGTTAAATGAATAATTGCAGTTGTTAAGTTAGTAACACAGTTGTTAAGTGAATCTGACTTTCCCATTGACTTTGCTTGTCAGAAGGTTGCAAAAGCTGATCACACGATCCTGGGAAACTGCAACTATCATAAATATGAACCAGTTGCCAAGCATCTGAATTTTGATCACGTGACCAGGGAGATACTGCAATGGTCATAAGTCAGGGGTGTCAAACTCGTCATGTGACATGTCGCAACGTATCACAACTTTTTTTCCATTGCTGGCAATGGGGTAGGTGAGGTTACAGCATGACGCATCCGGCCTGTGGGCTGGCAGTTTGACACCCCTGTCATAAATGTTAAAAATGGTCATAGGTAATTTTTTTCAGTGTCGTAATTTTGACTCTTGTAAGTCAAGGACTACCTGTATACTTAAATGAACAGTGCAAAGAAATAGAAGAAAACAATAGAATAGGGAGGACCAGAGATCTTTTCAAGAAAATTGGAGAAATGAAGGGAACGTTTAATGCAAAAATGGGCATGATAAAGGACCAAAATGGCAGGGACCTAACAGAGGCAGAAGAGATTAAGAAGAGGTGGCAAAATTACACAGAAGAACTATACAAGAATGAGCTTAACGTCCCTGATAATCACAATGAGGTGGTCACTGACCTCGAGCCAGACATCCTAGAATGTGAAGTGAAGTGGGCCTTAGAAAAGCTGAGCAACAACAAAGCTAGTGGAGGTGACAGTATTCCAGCTGAGCTATTCAAAATCTTAAAAGACAATGCAGTAAAAGTGCTACACTCAATTTGCCAGCAAATTTGGAAAACTCAACAGTGGCCACAGGATTGGAAAAGATCAGTTTACATTCCAATTCCTAAGAAAGGCAGTGCCAAAGAATGTTCAAACTATCGCACCATTGCACTCATTTCTCATGCTAGTAAAGTCATGCTTAAAATTCTACAAGCTAGACTTCAGCAGTATGTGGATCGAGAACTACCAGAAGTGCAGGCAGGATTTCGAAGAGGCAGAGGAACTAGAGATCAAATTGCCAACATACGCTGGATCATGGAGAAAGCTAGGGAGTTCCAGAAAAACATCTACTTCTGCTTCATTGACTATGCTAAAGCCTTTGATTGTGTGGATCATAACAAACTGTGGCAAGTTCTTAAAGAGATGGGAGTACCAGACCATCTTATTGGTCTCTTGAGAAACCTATATGCGGGTCAAGAAGCAACAGTGAGAACTGGACACGGAACCACTGATTGGTTCAAAATTGGGAAAGGAGTCCGGCAAGGCTGTATACTGTCGCCCTGCCTATTTAACTTATATGCAGAGCACATCATGAGAAAGGCAGGGCTAGATGAATCAAAAGTTGGAATTAAGATTGCCGGAAGAAATATCAACAACCTAAGATACGCAGATGATACCACTCTAATGGCAGAAAGTGAAGAAGAACTAAAGAGCCTCTTGTTGCAGGTGAAGAAGGAGAGTGCAAAACTTGGGTTGAAACTTAACATTAAGAAAACCAAGATCATGGCATCTGGCCCTCTCAATTCCTGGCAAATAGATGGGGAAGAAATGGAGGTAGTGACAGATTTTATTTTCCTGGGCTCCAAGATCACTGCAGATGGGGACTGTAGCCAAGAAATTAAAAGACGCTTGCTCCTGGGGAGGAAAGCCATGGCAAATCTAGACAGCACACTAAAAAGCAGAGACATCACCCTGTCAACAAAAGTGCGTATAGTCAAGGCTATGGTCTTTCCAGTTGCAATGTATGGTAGTGAAAGTTGGACCATAAGAAAGGCTGAGCGCCAAAGAATTGAGGCCTTTGAACTGTGGTGCTGGAGAAGACTCCTGCGAGTCCCTTGGACTGCAAGGCGATCAAACCGGTCGGTCCTAGAGGAGATCAATCCTGACTGCTCTTTAGAAGGCCAGATCCTGAAGCTAAAACTCAAGTACTTTGGCCACCTAATGAGAAGGAAGGACTCCCTGGAGAAGAGCCTAATGCTGGGGAAGATCGAGGGCAATAGAAGAAGGGGACGACAGAGAATGAGGTGGCTGGATGGAGTCACTGAAGCAGTAGGCGTGAGCTTAAATGGACTCCAGAAGATGGTAGAGGACAGGAAGGCCTGGAGGAATGTTGTCCATAGGGTCGCGATGGGTCGGACACGACTTCGCAGCTAACAACAACAACACCTGTATACTGCTTTTTGAAACAGATTTTTTTTCTCTCCTACTTTGGTAAGAAATCTGTAAATATGCTTTTGTTATATTTAAGATTAACTTACCCATTCTTCCCAATTTGCTATTTTTTGGGCCCTTTCTTCCAACTCCTGTTTCTCCAAGTCAGCCTTTTCTTTAGCTTCTCTAGCAAGGCGTTCTTCTGCTAGTCTCCGTTCAAATTCTTCCTTTTCTTCTTCTGTCATACCATAATTTCTAGGTTCACCGATGTTTTTGATTATTTCTTTTGTTATAACTCTGTTTTCCAGGCCCTCAAATTTTGAAACATCTTTCAAGTGTGAAAGCAGGGTAGAAAAGAAATTGTGACATAAAATTAGACTCAATATTATTACTTTTTAGTTTTTATAAACAACCAAGTCCTTTCACTATTAAAAATGCCTCCTTGCAAATTGAGCAAAAATTGTACAAAATGAATGGCACCAAAGCGCTATTCAATAATTAATTAATTAATATAATTAATTACTTAATATAGGCAAATGTATAATATTGTAATATTTTTGTATAATACAAGCCAGAATAATGTATGTTTGAAGCAAAAGTAATGAAATTTGTCAAATGTACAAAACTGTTCGTTAAAGCAGTTAAAAAATGTAGACATGAAACATTTATGGCTCTATAACTGTTATCCGTAACAACAAGAAAATATAAAATTGTGAAAATTCCACTATGATAGCTTTAAATTTAAGCTGTTACTTAATTCATTTGCTTGTCATATTTGTATCACATCTTTCCTCCAGGACCTCTAGGCAACATATATAATTCTTTCTCTAATTTTGTTCCATAATAACTATCTTGTGAGATAATGTGATGAATTGATTTTGGCATGACACAACAGTGTATAATTCTGAGGAGAAAAAGAAATGAGGCGAGGATCCTGCCTAACAACATTCAAGTAGAAGGCACGCACAATCTTTTTCCAACTATCCTCTCTTCAAAAAATTCTGAACAGGTACCTTTCTTTAGAGATTGGCTAGGCCAGGAAACAGATATCAGAAGAACTATTGGAATTCTATCATTAAAGTTATCTATTTATTTATCAATTTATTAATTATTAATTAAAACAGAATCTTGAAAACCTGAACAGAAATTCTCTCTTGCCCTATTATACCAAAGAAAATCCAGGTGGAACAGTCTTGAATTTCTTTTTCACTCCATCCTCCCTTCCAAGGCTAATGTGGCATTCATCTAATGGCTACTGAATTCCTTTTTCAAGGCCACTCCATACTTCTTTATAGCATGTGCTGGAATTCAGGAATCTAAAGGTAAAGGTAAAGGTTCCCCCACACATGCGTGCTAGTCATTTCCAGCTCTAGGGGCCAGTGCTCATCTCCGTTTCAAAGCTGCCAGCGCTTGTCCGAGGACGTCTCTGTGGTCATGTGGCCGGCATGACTAGACGCCAAAGGCACACGGAACGCTGTTACCTTCCCACCGTAGTGGTCCCTATTTTTATACTTGCATTTTTACATGCTTTCAAACTGCTAGGTTGGCAGAAGCTGGGACGAGTAACAGGCGCTCACTCTGTTACGTGGCACTCGGGATTCGACCCACCAAACTGCTGACCTTCTGATCGACAAGCTCAGCGTCCTAACCCACTGAGCCACCGCGTCTCTTTTCTATTCAATAACAATTTTACATAGGTTGACTATTGTTTTTATTTGGAATGCTGTATTTGTGACAGAAAGAAAAACTTTTTTCCTATAATCCATTTTTCTCAATAAAGGTAAATGGTAAATGGTCAGCATACAAATGTAAACAAACACATGTAACTAACGATATTACCTAATTGGGTAAAGAAATGTCTGCAAAGAAACCAACAACCAAGTTCAGAGAGAACCAAGGTCTAGGAAAGCATACTCCATTTTTGTTTCTATAGATTTGGTTTAATAGTGGAATTTCTCATTGAAACTTTTGCCACATGCAACATGTCCTTCTGTGTTTTGAGCTACATGTTTCCTCTTTTTCCTATAGTAGGTTAATATGGGAAAGCCTTGACTGAGCATTAAAGAATTCAGGATGGACAATTAAGATGCATCAGGAGGTCCATCTTGATTGGTGGCATCCTATCATAAACATCAATAACTGAGGAACCCTTGGAAGCAATTTACCAGCAAAGATTCCCACTATCCACTAATAAGAGGTAGTTTGGGCTGAGAGACTGTTATTTGTACCACACATTGAGACTGCATAATTGAGGAGGGATTTGAATCTGGGCCTATTCTTTTGTGTACCACTTTTACCAATAAACAAATAGAATTTTAATACAGGTAGTCCTTGATTTAAAACCATTTGTTTAGTGACCATTCGAAGTTACAATGCCACTGAAAAAAGTGACTTATGAACATGTTTCACATGACTGTTGCAGTATCCCCGTGGTCATGTGATCAGGTTTTGTGACCTAGCAAGCAAAAACAATGAGGAAACCAGATTCACTTGAACAATTGTGTTACTAACCGATTCACTTAACAACTGTGGCAAGAAAGATTGTAAAATGGAGCAAAACTCATTTAACAGATGCCTTGCTTAGCAATGGAAAATTTGGGCTCAATTGTCATAAGTCGAGGACTAGCTATAGTAAAAGAAATAAGGATAACTATAACTTAATCAACTGTCATATATCTGAATAAAGTGTTTAGCAGCCTATAATTAGATCATTTAGAAAGACTGAGCTGTACCTGATTTTGTGAAAAGATTCTCCAAAGGGAGCTCAGACATTCACCTGACAAGTGTGAATAGGTTCACATGTGAGAAAAGGATATGTCGTGTGCAAAAATGTATAAACAGACAGGGTCTAAAGTAGATGTAGTTCTGCTAGTCTGGAACCTATTCCGACTGTTACCTCACCTTTTGCTGGTCTCCCCAGTCATAACTAAAAACTTCTCCAATCATCAGTGTGGCCTTCCATATGAAAAAAGTCACCCAAATTTATTTCATTGCTATTAATAGCATATCATTTGATCTGATGCTAGTTTTATTTTCATAATTTGGTGAATATTGTTGTGGTGAAACAGATGCTGTTTGGATTTTGTAGAAATGTTGGTTTCCTTAATTACCTCACAATGCAGCTGAGGTTACATAAACTGACTATGGAGGGCAATAATCTTTTTCTATATTTTAATTCTCTTTTATGACTTCCTTTTCATATGTGAGAAAATTGGCTCGATATGGGAAATTGAGACCAGAAGGCATAATTAAAATAATTAAGCTATTTTCTTGTTTCCCTTCATTTGCTGTTTTCAAGTTGGCTCAAGTTAACAAGATTTGATGTGTAATACTGTGCATATTGTAATTTTTTAATTATTTGTTATCTAAATTTACAAATTAATAGTACATGAAAATGATACAAAAGATCATAATAGTAGATAAGATGAAATGGAATGAATGAATTAAATGTATTTTATATCATACCAATATATTGTGGATGTATTTCTATTTCATCAAAATAGTTGAGAACCGTTTCATCCTCAGTGTTTAAGTCCCTAAAAAGACTGAGGGATCTTAAATATCGGTCCTGGGCGTAATGTGTTCCAGCAACAATGCTTTCAGGGAGATTCATGATTCGGTTTTTCAAGAATTCATCAGAAGCATTCAAAGAAACAACATAGTCTACAAAGTAAAACACATTTCCGATATTACAATGGTATTACAGTAAGTTGCATAGTTTATCTTTTGAATTGCCTTTCTGTGCATAATGATGAATAAGTACTATTGAGATCTTGTTTAAAAGAATACATAAATGTATATAAAGATTACAAGATTGCTGAAATATAGCTTACATGGAGGCAAAATTGATTTGAAACCATTAAGCAGACATCCTACTTTCCATAATTAAATTTACATTCAAGATATCTTACCTGTCCATTGACAAAATGTCAGTGTGAATAAATCATTTCTGAAAGACTGAATTCACATATTGTGCTATTCAAGATGTAATTTTCTCAGTCATAGTTTGTTACATAGTATTAATAGGGTGACAGGAAATAGTATTTCATCACTTAAATACTAAACATACTTCAGGACACAATTATATAATAGGCAGTTGCATGATGACATCATTGTGTGTCTGTTACTTGGCATCACTTTAGTTTGTTGCAGATGATGGTGTGTGTGTTGAAGGATCCAGAGTTAGCTAGAATCACACACTGTAATCTACAAAGTATGTTTTACAAACTGTGCTGGCTGGATTCAAATATAAATAACCATTATATGAAGTTGATTAGTCAAAACTCTTTGTTATTTATTTACCATTAGATATATAATCCTTTTTATCTGTCTGAAAATCAAGATGATTTACAGTTGAATTATTAATTATAATTAATAATTTATTTTTTTATAAATTACTATTGTATTTACTGTAAATGTAAACCATTCACACATTTTAATAATTTCAGCCACAATGTTGCAGCATAAACATAACTATTTTAATTTCAAACAGCCATATCCTCTTTCATTTTATTCTCTACTGAATGTTCAGTATTTTCTGGTCTTCACGTTTATTAGAAATCCATTCTCCTGCTAAGGAAATGACTTGACAGTTATACAGTAAGCTAATCATGAATTTAAAAAGTGTGTAACCAAGTTATTTGGTTTATTTAGTATTTTATATATTCCATAACTGTTGGCCACTGGTTACTGAAATTGGCCAATATTGAGTTTTAAGTTTGATTGCCAATGTCTTTTTTAGGATAGGTATTGTCCTGATTGTATTGAAGGTAGAGGCATTTAAGACTATTGAAGAAATATTTTGACCCTTTCATTTGAACAATTTTAAATTTATCAATGTCCAGTTAGCAATTTTGTGATTAGAATTTGGAGTGTGAAGTAGCTTCTTATACCTTAGACATTTTTACTCGATTTCCAATCTGATTTTCATACCCTGTTGTGTTGTTGGACAATTTTTCTTTTTTTTATTGAAAAGTTTTACAATACATTTTTTAAAAAGACAAAACCCCTCCCAACCCCCTCCCCTCTCCCCAACACCTCCCTCCCTCCCCCCTCCCCGACTTCCCAGAGCTCAATGCAGGGTATAAAAATACAAGCAATCATAGTCTACCTTATGCAAACAACAATAAAATATTAAATCTATCGCACTTTAACTCTTATAAAATAACTACAAGCAATATAAATATCACATCAGTACTTATTCAAATGCTAGATGAAACTTTTTAGTCCCATATTTATTCTGGATATAATCAATCCATCTTCTCCACTCCACAATATATCTCTGTTGCAACTGGTCTGTGAAGTAACTTCTTATACCTTAGACATTTTTACTCTATTTCCAATCTGATTTTCATACCCCGTTGTGTTGTTGGACAATTTTTCAATGAATAGTAAATACAGAACTGCACTGGCTTGATACTTCTATTTCCCACCAACTTTTTATACTGATCAATGTTTAAAATATTGGGATTTTGGGAAATGAAATCACTAAACTGGCAATTATTTTTTGTAGAACTGACTAGCAAGATGTACTGGTGTAAATTATGAATGGGGGAAATCAAAACTTCCTCTTCCTCAAATATTTGTATCTTCAACTAAGCTCTGACACCATAAATGCCATGGATGAAAAATATGGGTTAACAGAAGAGGATGTGGGAAAATTAAAGGCAAATGACTTACATTTTTATTATGGAATTATTCACATTTTCTCAATGTCCATATGACTACAAAAGATCTGGGTTTAAATATATAGAATTGAAATAACTATTTCAAGTGCACTTACCAGGAGTTATTAATTTGTCATAGTGATACATTTTGCCTCTCATATCATCATCTTCTTCCTCCTCTTCAACTAATTTAAAAAATAAAACACATTAACATTATCTTGCAGTTTGCAATTGTCTAGTATTAATAAGTATATTTTGGCTTAGTCCAAATATAATTATTGCCTTAGCTCTTAACCTGCCATCTTATATATTTCTTCTCCAGTCTTCCTCTTACTCCTGCTTCTCTCCCTTTCACTTTTGTAGACAGTGCTTTTTTCTTAAAAAAAAAAAAAGGTGCCGGAACTCTCATCTTGGTGGGTGCAGGAGGCGGGGGGGGGGCGGTGCTGCAGTCACAGGTGCAATGGGTGTTGGTGGTGGGCTACCCCCTGGGGCCAGAGCTGGCACAGCTGGTGCTGTGGGAGCAGCGGGGCCCGCTCTATACAGCGGGGCTGCGCGGTGCGGGCGGCGGAGGCAGTGCAGGCCAGGCGATGCAGAAAAAAAGCCCTGTTTTTATGTTTTAATCTTATGATTTTAAAAATATTGTAAGTTGCCCCAAACCTCGCCATGTGGATTTGCTACAAATATTATATAATCAGTAAATAAAGGTAGAACATATGTTAAATATACATCAAATGATAATATGCTTCCCTACAAAGCCAATTCTTGCTCAATGACAGACCAAGGAGTTAACTCGGAAAGGCAAGAGGAAAATCTAGAAGAGGTCTGTGCAACTTGTAGAAGGGAAAGGCCCACACTGATAAATTAAAAAGCTTTGTGGTTTGCAAAGGAATGCTGGTGGGCTAATCAATGATTTGGTGACTAGAGGAGCATCTACAGTGTTGGAGCTCGTGGCCATGGTAAGCCATGCAGGCACTAGGCAACATGACTTTCAGGGCAGTAGTGGTGATTTTATTCCTTTTTTTAAAAAAAAGTCTGTGCTCTGTCCAAGGGTACTTGGTAGGCTGCATGTACAGGCCTGGTCTAGAATTTATTTTGGAGCATTCAACTATCTAGAGCAAGCATGTCAAACTCATTCTGTTTGAAGCAACTTCTTATAAAAGAATTGCCATTAATTTGTTTTAATAAAATAATTAAAATCAATTTTTCACTTGATTTCAAATTAAATGAATTATATTGGTTGACAATGAGATTTATTTTAGTACAATTGCCAAATGCAATAACTAGTTTTAGGTATACGTGTGCACTAATTATTTCAACACCAATACATTTTAACAACATATTCTATTTGTAAATGAATGCAAATGCAAATTATACAATTTTTTTGTGCAAAAATAAAACAAAATAACAGATTTAAGAGCTGTTATCATTAGTTATCCTTAGATAAAAAATAATTCCATCATCCAAAACTTTGTTATACTGTTGCAGAGATGTTAACATAGGAAATAGATTATGTTGTTATCTAATTTTACCTTCCGAAAGACAGAAGCAGATGAAAAATGTGAGGTTCTTTCCTGTTGGCTTTTTTGAATTAGCTGTTTTACATTCTAAAAGTTTAGTTCCTAAAGAAGTAATCCTGTAAAGAATTTTAATGTCCTCTTCTAGTGCAGGCTCTTTTATGACTCAAGGACTTCAACTCCCAGAATTCCTGAGCCAGCATGGCTCAGCATGGAAACCTCTCCCTTTCCCCTCAGCATGGCTGGCTCAGGATTTCTGGGAGTTGAAGTCCATGAGTCATAAAAAAGGGCCAAGATTGCCTAGCAATAGGCTTTCAGAGGGAGGGTGTTTTGTTTTGGTTTTTTTTTTGTAAAAAAAAGGTGCCGGAACGCCGTTCTGAGCGTTCTATGAGAAAAAAAGCCCTGTTTGTAGATAATCATGTCATAATGTTATGTATGCCACTGACATTTTCATAAACAACCTTTCTAGGCCTTCTGTATCTAGGCTGAAAAAATCCAGACAATCATTAGAAGGCAGGAAATACATTTTTATATGTTTTTATTTCCATACTGTATTTGTTCAATTTTTTGCATTTCTGATACAGTATAATTAATTTATAGATACATAAAATTAGGGTCTTAGTTGATCAGTTATCATTGATCTAATTCCATCCCATTATCAGCTTCAAAAATGAAAAGGGGAGGCAGATGTTGCATGGAAATGATAGGATGAAAAAGTGTATGAGGCTATGGGTTCTCACAATTACATAACCATACTGTCTGGTTAGAAAAATACATGATGTTTTCACTTAGCATTTCAATAGGTTTGACATTAAATATTAGACTGTGAATAAAAGGAGACAAATTGTCTTGATGACCGATTGTGTATCATATTTTGACTAAATACATATTCCATTTCTATGGCTGAGTTCCCCAACATATCAAGCAATAGTTTCCTTAACCACAGCTTATGGAAAAGCCTGGCTGAATTCATGAAACATGTATGCCATAAACCATGTGATGGGATTCATACAACATGCTACGCCATGGGTGTCCAAACCAACCTTTTGGCTTGCCTGGGCTGCACTGAGTGAAGAGGAATACAAAATATATAATGCTTTATTGTATATAAAACATACAATATAGTTAATATATATGAATCACATACTAATGGTTTATGAGTTTGTGCGGCCACATTACTAGATGTCCAGACCACATGCAACCCTTGGGCTGCGGATTGGACATCTCTGTGCTAAGCCAAAACAAGCAAACTCAGCATTTAGCTGAAAGCTGACTGGTCAGTTTCTCTTAGCCTACATCGGGCTCTGAAGACAAATAGGTAAGTTAATTCTTTTTTTTTCTTTTTTCTTTTAAACAAGTTTTATTGATTTTCCAGTTTAACTTCTATATATCTAGAAAGCATCATGGTGACTGGGTAATCAATACGTAGGTAAGTTAATTCTTGTTGCAGTCAAATGGATCAATACTAGATGGATCCCAAAACATATATATATATATATATATATATATATACACACCATCTTGGCATTCCTAAATGTAAATGTTCTACATTTATTCATTTTTAATACTGCTACATAGTGTAACAGTGAAGCAAGAAATTATATTTTTTTGAATGCATCATTTCTATACCAAAGGCTTTCCTATGCCCCAGTTTGCAGGTCACCTCACCACAAGAGTGTAATGTTTGTGTGAAATACAGTATAGTTTATTTTTACAAAGATGTGCCCCAATGATGCTGATAAAGGTGAGAGGCCCTAGCTTAATGACCAAAATTGGGATCAATAGCTCCAGGGTTAAGCAAGACTTCACATGACCATGACAGACTTGTGACCTTATTTCTACCCCAGTTGTTAAGTGATTCACCTGCAGTCATTGTGGGATATCACATGACTACAACTTGCTATTCTTAATTTATACTTTTATTTATTTATATCCCACCTTTATTATTTTTACAAATAACTCAAAGTGGTGAACATGTCCAATACACCTTCCTCTTACTTTCCACATAACAACAACCGTGTGAGGTGGGTTGGGCTGAGAGAGAGAAACTGGCCCAAAGTCAACAAGCTGGCTTTCATGACTAAGGTGGGATTTGAACTCATGGCATCCTGCTTTCTACTGCCTGATTTTACTGTCAGCTTCTCTGTTGCTTGTCAGAAACTAGCTGTGAAGCACACAAATAGCAATCGTGACCACAGGATACTCCAATTATAAACAACTGCCAGTTGCATGGAGCTCAAATCTCGATCACATGTCTGCAGAATTCTGCTCTGGTTGTAAGTTCAAGAACTGGTCATAAAATTATTTTTTCAGTACTGTCATAACTTTGAACAGTCACTAAATAGGGCAGTCACCAAATGAGGATCATATTTAATTCTTTATGTCAAGCTCTTGGCAATTGACATTGAAAGTATTCCAGTCAAAAATTTAACAAGATTTACTAAGATGAAAGGGACAATATTACAAGAATTTCAACAAATGAACTATTTGCAATTCAGAATGAATTTATTCCCCATAAACAACTAAAGGGTTGCCAAATAACAGTTTATAAAACCATCCTCTGAATCTGTTATGTATGGGGATAAAGAAAATACAAGCAGCGGCTCACTGTCACCATCAGGTGGCGGTGTACCGTGACAGGATTGGTGGATAAGTGCCCGGCGGGAAAACCACATAAAGGGATTGGCTACCTGTGTACCTAGCCAGGTATATAAGGGGGTACAGGTAGCCCCTATTGTCCGGTTCAGAGCTTCCTAATAAAGAGTGACCATGCTGTAACAAGCGTCTGTTGTATCGCCATGCGGTCGAGGACCCACAATACAATAGAATCCTTATGTAACTGACCATTACATAAAGGATGTAAATGGAAATCCACCTTTGCCTATGTTAGAGATGACTGCTTTCTAAATTCCTTGGAGGTATTCCATTTTCCTTTTAGATTGCTATAATTCCTAAGCATTACATAGTTAAATACTGCTGTAGGAGATTTGTATGGTTTTTGATATAGTCTATACCCTGATTAAAATGTTATTGGCCCATTTTTTGTAGACTTTAAAATATGGATGTGAAGGAGAAGACTCTTCCCATCTTCCTCCCCTCAGAAAGTAGAATCACAGTCCCCAAATGAACGCTAAGTACTAATTAAATTCAACATTTTACCACCAAAACTGACCATGTAACCTTGTGCTTCTGAAAGTTGATGGGTAGGGGTTACAAATGGTTACCCAGCTCTAAATTATTTATTTATTTATTTGTTTGTTTGTTTTATATACCGCCCTTCTCCCGGAGGACTCAGGGCGGTGTACAGAGCAAAGTGAGCATACAATAAAGCAACAGTAAAACAAATAAAACCCCAAATCCATCAGGGCAGGCCGGCTTGTTGGAATAGATAGGTTTTTAGATCACGGCGGAAGGAGCGAAGGTCGGGGGCCATCCGGATTTCAGCTGGTAAGCGGTTCCAAAGGATTGGTGCACCCACCAAGAATGCTCTCCCCCTGGGGGTCACCAGCTGACATTCTCTGACCGGTGGCACCCTGAGGAGGCCCTCTCTGTGGGAGCTCACAGGACGGAGGGGTGTTGACGCTGGCAGGAGTTGCTCCCGTAGGTAATCCGGACCCATGCCATGTAGGGCTTTGTATGTCATCACTAGCACCTTGAATTTCACCCGGAAGGCAACTGGAAGCCAGTGCAGCTCACGGAGCAGAGGTGTAATATGGGAGTATCGGGAAACCCCCAAAAGCATTCGTGCAGCTGCACTCTGTACCAGCTGAAGCTTCCGAGTGGTTCTCAAGGGCAGCCCCATGTAAAGAGCGTTGCAGTAGTCAAGACGAGAGGTCACAAGTGCATGGGTGACTGTACGCAAGGCATCCAGGTCCAGATAGGGTCGCAGCTGGCGCACCAGACGAACCTGAGCGAAGGCCCCTCTAGTCACAGCTCCTATGTGATCTTCTAAGGAGAGCTGTGAATCTAAGAGGACACCCAGGTTGCGAGCATTATCTATGGGGGGTAATAACTCGCCCCCGATATTAAGAGATGGAATACTCTGAATATCCTGACATGCCAGTATGTACAGCCATTCAGTCTTGTCTGGGTTGAGTTGAAGCCTGTTCCTCCCCATCCATTCCCGGACCGCTTCCAGGCAACGGAACATCACGTCGAGGGTATCACTGATGTGGTTTGGGGTGGAGATGAAAAACTGGGTGTCATCGGCATACTGATGATAACCCACTCCAAAACCACGAATGATCTCACCCAGCGGTTTCATGTAGATGTTGAACAGGAGAGGCGAGAGGACCGACCCCTGAGGAACTCCACAAACGAGAGACCTTGGGGTCGACCTCTGCCCTCCTGCCAACACCGACTGCGAGCGTCCCAGGAGATAGGAGGAGAACCACTGAAGAACTGTGCCTCCCATTCCCAATCCCCTGAGACGCCGCAGCAGGATACCATGGTCGATGGTATCGAAAGCCGCCGAGAGGTCTAATAGGACTAGGACAGAGGAATATCCCCTGTCCCGGGCCCTCCAGAGATCATTCACCAGAGCGACCAATGCCGTCTCCGTGCTGTAACCGGGCCTGAAACCCGATTGGCACGGGTCTAGATAATCTGCTTCATCCAGGACCAGAGGGAGCTGATGCGCCACCACACTCTCAACAACCTTTGCAAGAAAGCGAAGGTTGGAGACTGGACGAAAGTTATTTAACACAGCTGGGTCCAAGGCGAGCTTCTTGAGGAGAGGTCTCACCACTGCCTCCTTCAAGGCGGCGGGGAAATTACCCTCACTCAAAGAAGCAGATATAACTGCCTGGAACCAGCCTCGTGTCCCCTCCCGAGCTGCATAAACCAGCCAGGAAGGGCACGGGTCCAATAAACATGTGGTGGAGCTCAGTCTCCTCATAATCCTGTCCACTTCCTTCGGAGTCACAGGATCAAACACCTCCCAGGTAACATCGACAAGACCGCCCGTGTCCTGTTCGTCAGACTCTGCCCAGTTGGAGTCCAGGCCGGTTCGAATCTGAGCGATTTTATCCAACAGATATTGACCAAATTCCTCAGCACGACCCTGTAAGGGCTCCTCCCTCACCTCCTGATTGAGAAGGGAGCGGGTCACCCTTAACAGGGCGGCCGGGCGATTATCTGCGGACGCGATGAGGGCGGAGAAGTAATTAGATCTCGCCGCTCTTATCGCTGCGAGATAAGACCTAATATGGTTTCTTAGTTGCAACCAGTCGGATTCGGATTGACTGGACCTCCAACGGCTCTCTAGGCCCCATCTCCGACGCTTCATCTCCCGGAGCTCCGCAGAGAACCATGGAGCTCGCTGGGATCTGCGCCGGGTCAAGGGCCGCAAGGGTACAACTTGGTCAAGTGCCTCCATGGCCGCCCTTTCCCAGGCTTCCACTAAGGCATCCGCCGAGTTGTGAGCAGGGGAGGCAGGTGGGGCCCCAAGCGCTGCCTGGAACCTGTCAGGATCCATTAAGCGCCTGGGGTGGTACCATTTAGTTGGCTCCGTACACCCACGGCAGGGGGTGGCAAAACGGAAGACCAGCCACAGGAGGTGATGATCGGTCCATGACAGGGGCATAACAGTTGGAGAGCCCCCACCAAGATCATCAAACCACCGTCCAGATAAGAAAACCAAGTCAAGGGTGTGGCCTCCCTCATGAGTCGGTCCAAGAATTATTTGCGTCAGGTCCATGGCCGTCATGGAAGCCATGAACTCCCGAGCCAACTCAGATGATCCTCCTAGGGATGGTAGATTGAAGTCGCCCAAAACTATAAGTTTGGTGAACTCAACCACCAACCCCGAGAGGACATCGAGTAGCTCAGGCAGGGCTGCCGCTGTGCGACTAGGCGAAAGGTACACCAGCAGCAAGCCCAACTGCGCCCCAGGACCATATCTCAAAAAGAGAGACTCACACCCGACTATCTGAGGAACGGTGGTCTCCCGCGGACATAGTGTCTCCCTAATAATTACCGCCACTCCCCCGCCCCTACCATGAGGCCGGGGCTGGTGTAGCACCCGGAAACCTGGTGGGCAAAGATCAACTAAAGGAACACCGCCCTCTGGGCCCAACCAAGTCTCCGTGATGCAAGCCAGGTCCGCATGCTCACCCTCAACTAGATCCCGAACAAGGGGAGCCTTATTAGCAACGGACCTGGCATTCAGGTAGACCAGCCGGAGCTCAGGAGGCTGCACATCCTCGCTCCCAGGACTTCGGGGAAGAGACAGAGGGTCAGAGCGCCTCACCGCTTGTAGATAGCGGAGATGACCCTCCCGGTATCGATACGGCCCTCTGTTCATACACCTACTGCCATTCCCCAACGTCCTGGGGATTGGTAGTCCCACGACCCGCTCCTGAGCTTCGGAGGCAACCGCACCCCGCTCTCCCCCTTCATGATCGATCCCAGGCCTGGCCTGAGCAACGGTTGTTGGACCACCCCCCTTAGCCAAACAACCACAGCCCATTCCCACCCCGCTCCCTAACCCCACAAAAAATTTACTAAAAAATTAACCAGGGGCCTCTTATTGAATTTATGCTGGAGGCCCCTGCCCCTGCCCGGCCATCTCTCAGGGTCCCAATAGTCGGGCCCTTCATCGAGATTGGAGGAACTAAAAAAGGCGGGTCGCACCCAGGAGAGGGGCGCACCCCTGAGGGCGAACAGGTCCGTGCTAGAGTAACGTAGGTGCATAAAAGTTCAGGAGGATCCAGGGAAGGCAGTCCCATAGATAGTAGTTTAGTAGGAGGGTCGAGTCAGAGGGTAGGTGAGTATCTGGACCATCACCCAGCCTCACTGCCACTCAGCTGGGTGAACCCCAGAAACAGGCCACTCCCCAGGCTTAGAGGTTCTTTGAATTTTGGGTAGCTTCTTTCCCCACCAAGTAAGATGAAGAGATTAATTTTGCAGTATTTAAATCTTCATGGGGGTGGAACAGAGCCAATCCATATGGATCTCAGCATTCTGAAATTTTTTGCTCAGAACAAACTGTTTCCATAACTATGTTAAACAAGTTGAAGATATCTATCACTAGATCACCTGCAGTTACAATGGAAAAGATATGAACTGAGCTGAGAAACACAAATTTCTTCCTATTTCATCAGCCTCATGAAATTACTATTTACTGCAAGATCCAATCTGGGTTGGTCACCAGGACCAGAGGTTTACTATTCCGAGTTTTCAGACTCATGCTGGAACCTATCCTCAGGGAATTTCCCTCTACTGGAATATATGTTTTGGGCTATTCTATGTGTTGTATTTATATGTTGCCTTCCTATTGGTTATTGTGTTGATGGCTGGCAATCGACTGTTGTTCCCTTGTGCTGCCAAGTCCTCAACTCCTAAGTACCTGATAAGCTGATGGTAAATCAGCACTCCTGTTTATTGACAAGGGACCTGTTTCCCAGGCTTCAATCATTTTCCCTGGCTATCTTTGTACCTGCATGGCCAGCAATCTTAATAGCTGTAAATTTGAATGTATTATTAGTTATTCTATATGAAGAAACATACATATACAGACTATAAACAAATACATTTATGCATAAAGAGTTACCATATATTATGGTAAATGCATGCTGATATTTTCAACTGAAAATGGGGTAAAGCTGTTTGGTGTTGCCCTCTGTGCAGACTAGACGGCCGTTTAGAATTTCTCAGCAGTAGCTTTTCTTATCATATGCCATGTTCTGGGCCTATTACCTACCCAAAGTAATGCTGATTGTGACTAGAACATGGATGCATAAGATGAATACTTTATTTCAGCATAATTTACAAATTATGAGAAATCTATTATTGTGAAAGTAGCCACAGGTAAGTAGCTGTAATGCAATGCACTGTACATTAACATCTAACAGAGCAGTCTACAAATACTTACTGTTAAATAGATCTTTTGCCACGTCATAGACTTTTGGAAACCCATCCAAAATATATCCTTGGTTTTTACAAGGCATAGACATTAGCATTTCCTTCATGAACCGAATCACATAGTGATCATCTAGACGGCCTAATTGTAATGGAAGAAGTATTAGTTGAGGCAGAATTGAGTGGTCAAAACTGAAATTACTATTGTCTGGACACATACTTAATATACCTGTAGTGTATTAGAATTACATACCTATAGTCACTTTAATTATAGCTTGGTGAATTAGCTCAGTTAAACTGATCCCTAAACAAACTCCAAAGATTGGCAGTTCACAAGCTGCACTAAAACATGGTTTGCTAGTTTGTGACTGTTTGTTACAAAAACCAGTCAGTTGGATGAGTTTATAGATCGCTAATAAGCATTTGCTAGGGACAAACTGGTTACACTGGAGGAGAAGGCTGGGTGCCAAGTTTTTTTTTATTGTTTGGTTTGTATTGCTATTGTGACTCTGCCCAGAGTTCTGCTTCTTAGGATGGGCAGCCTTACAAGTCAAGCAAACAAACAAATAAATAGGGAGGGGCATGTTATAGTGCATGCCACATTCTATGTCTTCATGGCTTCTAACAGATGCCTGCAATGTAGGCTTATCAGTAGCCAAGATCTGGTGGCTTGTCTATTACAATATTATTTCAATTATTTCTATCATTTCTTTCCTTCTCACCATTTCTTATTCATATTTTATCTCATGTTTCTGTCCTGATTTTCCTCTGAAGAGTTAACAGTAATCTAAATGAGACTGATGAAGCTGGGAGATGATGACTGGATTCATGTACTGTATCATCTAATGGCATGGCAAATAGAATCAGCCACAAATGGTTGAGATTACAAAAGAATGAAATTATGATTTGCAAACCATAAAATATAGGTCTACACAAAACCAATAAAACCAGTTATAGCTCCATATTTTTGTGAATCCAATCCAATTAAGTGGAAGCACTATACAGTAAGCAAACCACTGCATTTACTCTTGAAAAGGAAATTTTTGCTAATTTTTCATTTACCTGAATTTTGCTCCATGTTTTCTTTAACTGCATCTAACAATTCCTGTGCTTCTTCTACATTATCTCCTTGTTCTTCTTCCTCCTCTTCCTCCTCTTCCTCCCCTTCATCCACAGACTCTGTTGCCTCTCGAGGAACAACTATTTTCTCCTGAGGAGTTAAAATAAAATACTAAGAAAATTTGGACTAAATTTTGGTTCAACTGTAGAAAAATTAAAACAATTTTGCCCTGTTTGTTCTACAATCTATGATATATTTGAGTGAAGGTTGCAAGAAAGTAGACATTGTAAGAAGTATTAAATAAATTTTGCTTTTAAAAAGACATATCCTTCTGAAAATATTTAAGTTTGTCTCTTCTCTATCACAATGCACTGTGGCATGTTGTCTTTCTATGCATCTATGTGGAAACACAAATTGTTCAATAATTTACCATTAAATATGTCTTTGAGAATATCTGATCTTCATGATCAATTATCCTTAACTTCATTATTATTCCTAAGATTTGCAGTCTGGACAAATTTTAGATTTGACATTCTTCATGTAATTATTAATTATAATAATCTACAAGCTTAGCAAGTAAGTATTTTTCTTTTCATTCAGGATATCATGCTGCAAAGCTAAATCTTCATTAGAAATCTGACGATTAAAGAAACTTTGAATTCCTATTCCGATTGGTTTTGCATCCTGAACTGGAAATCAATTGTCATGTTTGTATTGCCCTTAGTCCATGATCATGTAGTTGATTTAGACTTTGTACAAATCCAACTTTTGATGATTGTGCCAATAAACTTTAAACTTTTTAAAGTTTAAACTTCTATGTTTAATTTAAATAAATTTTTAAGAGAAATATACACAGAAGTCTACCCATACTGATATACAATATTTAACAGTAGAACTATACATGTTCCAGTTTTTCTATTGAAATATCTTGAAGCAGAGAATGGAATGAACCTAAGTTATAAAGTACATGTTTTGCATGCAAATTGAATTATTTCAGACATGACTGAAAAGATAAAATGCATAATCTGATGACATACAATGCAGGACATTTTTATTCTTAAATCTATTACTGTATAGCTTATTTTTAATTCTACTCATACTTTTATAATCTTTTATAACAGCTCACAACATCAGTGATCTACTTACCAGATTTTCTATGGCTTTAGTGATCACTTCCTTTATTTTAATGTGATGCACTTTGTAATATTTGCATAGCTCTTCTGCAATTGAAGTTTTCCCTACTCCAGGAGGACCAAGTATGCAAATTTTAACTGGCTAAAAGGAAAGGGATTGAAAAATGCATATATATTAATCATTCTTCATGCACCATGACCAAAACTAAAATGTAAAAAATATACTATCTTTACTCAGATTCCAAAGGCTGAAGGATATGGTTTAGAAAAATTCTTTGTGGGTGCAATTATAGGCTTGTCTCCCTCATAACAGACTGGTTGGCAAAACACTGCATGCTTCACAACTATCCATACTGATTTAGTCCATCCAAGACAGCATAGGATATTGTATAATTGAGGGACTTTTGCTCAAGGACCACATGTACCCCAAGCTCTACTTTTGTAGCCCTTAGAGGACTTTCATGACTGCTGATTGCTGATGATTGCTTAAAATAATGTGGTTTTTCCCACTAGGGGTAGGAAACACAAGAAGGTACAGTGCTAGCCTTAGAACAGGCTTTTCATGGTTAAGAAGAAGAAAAAACTGCATCCAGTCCTACCCCCGCATGATGGGGTCCGACTCAATTTCTGTTGATAAATAAAATCCTGTCTCAGATATAGTTGAAAAACCATAATGTAGGATCAAAGTATCTTAGGATTATTAAGTTTACACAAAACAGAATTTTTCTTAATAGAAGACAGGGACAAAGGGCTTTCCTTTCTGCATAAAAAGGGAATAGGAAGTATTTAGGTTTAGGTTTAGGTTTTATTCAATTTCTATACTGCCCTTCTCCCAAGGGACTCAGGGCGGTTAACAGGGCAGATATAAATAAATAACAGTACAAAAATTAAAAGAGATTAAACCAATGCCCAATTAAAATACAATGACAATAAAAATAATAAAAAACCCGTTAAAAAGACCCTCCCCATCAGGCCAGACCAGCTAGTTCAAAGAAGTGGGTCTTCAGCCCGCGGCGGAAGGAGCGGAGGTCCGGTGCCATCCGGAGCTTAACCGGCAGTTGGTTCCATAATGCCGGAGCACCCACAGAGAAGGCCCTCCCCCTGGGGGCCACCAGTCGACATTCCCTGACTGGAGGCACCCTGAGGAGGCCCTCTCTGTGGGCACGCACAGGGCGGAGGGGAGTTGACGCCGGCAGCAGGTGGTCCTCGAGGTATCCCGGACCCATGCCATGTAAGGACTTGAAGATCATAACCAAAACCTTGAACCTCACCCGGAAGACAACCGGTAACCAATGTAGCTCACGGAGCAAAGGTGTAACATGGGAGTACCGGGAAACTCCCAAGACAACTCTCGCGGCTGCATTCTGTACCAGTTGGAGCCTCCGAGTGGTCTTCAAGGGAAGCCCCATGTAGAGAGCATTGCAGTAGTCCAGGTGAGAGGTCACGAGCGCATGAGTGACCGTACACAGGGCATCCCGGTCCAGATAGGGCCACAACTGGCGCACCAGGCGAACCTGGGCGAAAGCCCCCCTAGTCTATATGATCTTCCAGAGTGAGTCATGAATCTAGGAGGACTCCCAAGTTGCGAGCCCTATCCACGGGGGGTAAAGACTCACCCCCCATAAAAAGAGATGGAATATTTTGAATGTCCCGGGATGCCAGAATGCACAGCCACTCAGGCTTGTCGGGGTTGAGTTGAAGTCTGTTCCTCCCCATCCAGGCCCGCACCGCCTCCAGGCAACGGGACATCACATCAAGGGCATCACTGGGGTGGTTTGGGGTCAGAATAAAAAGTTGGGTATCATCGGCATATTGATGATACCCAACTCCAAAACCACAAATGATCTCACCCAGCGGTTTAATGTAGATGTTGAACAGGAGAGGCGAGAGGACTGACCCCTAAGGAACTCCACAAGCGAGGGTCCTAGGGGTCGACCTCTGCCCTCCTGCCAACACCGACTGCGAGCGTCCCAGGAGATAGGAGGAGAACCACTGAAGAACTGTGCCTCCCACTCCCAATCCCCTGAGACGCCGCAGCAGGATACCATGGTTGATGGTATCGAAAGCCACCGAGAGGTCTAATAGGACAAGGACAGAGGAATGTCCTCTGTCCCGAGCCCTCCAGACATCATTCACCAGAGCGACCAATGCCGTCTCCGTGCTGTACCTGGGCCTGAAACCCGATTGGAATGGGTCTAGATAATCCGCTTCATCCAGGACCAGGGGAAGCTGATGCGCCACCACACTCTCAACAACCTTCGCAAGAAAGCGAAGGTTGGAGACCGGATGAAAGTTGTTCAAAACAGCTGGGTCCAGGGCAGGCTTCTTGAGGAGAGGTCTCACCACCGCCTCCTTCAAGACGGCGGGGAAGCTACCCTCACTCAAGGAAGCAGATATAACTGCCTGGAACCAGCCTCGTGTCCTCTCCCGGGCTGCATAGACCAGCCAAGAAGGGCACGGGTCCAATAAACATGTGGTGGAGCTCAGCCTCCCCATAATCCTGTCCACTTCCTCAGGGGTTACAGAATTAAACTCCACCCAAATAACATCGACAAGACCGCCTGTGTCCTGCTCGTCAGACTCTGCCCAGTTGGAGTCCAGACCGGTCCAAATCCGAGCGATTTTTTCCAGCAGATGTTGTCCAAACTCCTCGGCACGGCCCTGCAAGGGATCCTCCCTCACCTCCTGATTAAGGAGGGAGCGGGTCACCCTGAACAGGGCGGCCGGGCGATTTTCTGCAGACGCGATGAGGGCAGAGAAGTAATTACACCTCGCCGTCCTCATCGCTGCGAGATAAGACCTAATAAAGGTTCTTAGTCGCAACCGGTCGGATTCAGATCGGCTGGACCTCCAACAGCTCTCTAGGCCCCGTTTCTGACGCTTCATCTCCCGGAGCTCCAAGGAGAACCATGGAGCTCGTTGGGATCTGGACCGGGTCAGGGGCCGCAAGGGTACAACTTGGTCGAGTGCCTCAGTGGCCGTCCTTTCCCAGGCTTCCACTAGGGCATCTGCCGAGTTGTGAGCAACGGAGGCAGGTGGGGACCCCAGCGCCGCCTGGAATCTATCAGGATCCATTAAGCGTCTGGGGCGGTACCATCTAATTGGCTCCGTACCCCCACGGCAGGGGGTGGCAAAACAGAAGACCAGCCGCAGGAGGTGATGATCGGTCCATGACAGGGGCATAATAAATGGAGAGCCCCCACCAAGATCATCAAATTTAAGTACATTCTTCACAATTTAAATCAAGACTGTGGATTAAAAAAATATTTTTAAAAGGCAACTATAATAGACAATGCAACCGTGATTTCCCATATTTACATAATTTTTCAGACATGTATAGGTCACACTCAATTTATAGCTGGGAGAGAAGAAGGGTCGAGAAGCTATTTATAAGGGCTGGACCATTGAAAAAAATGGTCTAAATATTAGAGGTTGTCCACAAAATTTACCAGAAACAGTGGTGATCTTCAATGGACCAGTTAATCCATAGAGGGCCTACACAATTGATTCACACAATATTCTTGAATTAAACATGTTTAGGTGTTAAGGAACCTTTCTTTTCATGTGTGAAATTGGATTTGAATGTAAGCCTTTAGGCTCATACTTCATTTGGACAAACACAAATTGCTCGGTGATAGTAATAGTTACTGTCTACTCTTTTTTGTTTTTTTGTCTACAAGGTCAGCAGTTTAAAATGTCATTAAGTTTCTTTTGCAGATGGCTTTAAATGTTGGCAAGTCTCTGCTGATTGGCTGTTTCAGAGGTACTTTGTGTGGCGGGGAGTGGGTGGGGTACCCACATTTATATTGATTTAGAATTTTTTTCAGATTTTTGAACTATTATTTCTTCCTTCATTTCAGAACTCAGCAAATCTAGACTAGAATGATTGTTCTATTGATATGGGAGTACTATATCTTCTCCAGTATATTGGAATGTGGGATTTGAACACTATTTTTTTATTTTTATAGATAATCAGTTGATATATAAATACATGTTTTCTCCAAATTGTACAGGAAATAACAGTTCACAATTCACTCATTCATTATAAGTATGGATTTCCATTATTATTACCAATAATCCACGAGATACTTTATACTCATTGACAACTTGTTCGATATTATCTATTATCCCTCCTTGAGCAACCCATTTTATGTTGAAGTTCTCTTTCAAGAATACAGCTTCCATTCGTAGATTCACAAACAATTCGTCCAAGTATGTTTGCTGAAGGAAGTGCAAGAAACTGTTATTAGCTATATTTATAAACTGTCTTTCTGCATAGTATAATATAGCAGCATACTTCATAATGAAAATTAAATTTTAAAATACAGATGAATAAGAAAAAAAGGTGAAACAACACTTTTCTAAATTTCTTATGAATTATAAATATCTTAATCTGGGGATCAGACAAAAATCATGAGCCTTCTCCAGGCTATAACTGTTAAAAGTTCTAAGTGCAGATGTCTCTTTCTTCAGAGCAGGATGGAATTTATGCAAGATGTCAGAGGTAGTTCTTAAACTCATGGCAGGATGAAATAGTGAATAATATAAAGAACAATAGTTGCTTCTGACATTTGGGTTTCAGAATTTCAGCTAGAGTATATGAATTTTTAAAAAGAAGTTTCAACTGAACCCAATGAATATTTTACAGGGGTATTTTCTCTGTAACTCACATCAAACAATGTTATCGATGTACTAATTTAGGCCTACAAACTATATCCATGCATACCTTCATTTTAGTTTTTGGCAACATTACAGAAGTGGTTTGCTATTGCTTTTGGACACTCTTTTTTCAACTTCTCAATCTATCTTAAATCCCTGGAAACTCCTGGTGATTTTCCCCCCCTTCTGAATAATTTAAAACTAATCTAGAGACCCTTTAGAGTCAGCTGGGAACTGCACCTGCTATGACAAAACCCATTACAATATATCAACATAACTGTTACCAAGACACATGATTGATAATTTTGAGATTTGTAATACATGAATAAGGGACGCGGTGGCTCAGTGGGTTAGGACGCTGAGCTTGTCCATCAGAAGGTCGGCAGTTTGGCGGGTCAAATCCCAAGTGCCGCGTAACAGAGTGAGCGCCTGTTACTCGTCCCAGCTTCTGCCAACCTAGCAGTTCGAAAGCACGTAAAAAAAATGCAAATAGAAAAATAGGGACCACTCCGGTGGGAAGGTAACAGCGTTCCGTGCGCCTTTGGCGTCTAGTCATGCCGGCCACATGACCACGGAGACGTCCTCGGACAAGCGCTGGCTCTTCGGCTTTGAAACAGAGATGAGCACCGGCCCCTAGAGTTGGAAACGACTAGCACGCATGTGCGGGGGAACCTTTACCTTTTTTTAATACATGAATAAATAGAATATCAGTATAAAAATGGAAAGTGTTGCTTATACATTTAACTGATTACTCACATTTTCTCAAATTGATCTTCCTCCCCCACCCTCCACTCCTTTTCTGCTAGTTATAAGTCTGAAAGGTTGACCACATTGGATAACCTGAGCAACACCAAATCTTATTTTTAAATGGCAATACACCTCTTTTTCTCTCACTGTAAATGCCAGTTGTAATCCTTCCACCTAGATCAAACTCTGCCCAAAGCTGCTATATGACATGAGAAGGAAACTGCAACTAGTTGAACTTTATCAAATTTACAGGTCTGCCCACCTCCATGATGGGTCTGGGCAACATAAACTATTGAAAGAAAGATTGAAATAAATATACAATGAGGAAAAAATGAATAGAACATATCCAGAATAGAACAACAAACACTCCATATGACATAATAACATTCCCACAACTGACAACCTAACCTAGCCAAACATTTTAAGGCCTTATTTAAATGAAGTCAATATGGGAGCAATACAAATCTCTTTTTCAAATGATCTGTTCCTAGATAAAATTCTTTCTAGTAGAAACTATTCAGAAAGGTAATAGTACCGTTAAATCTTTACTCAGGAAAGCATTTTCTCTTGGAATCTTCTGCATTTTTCCTGGCCCCACATTTTTGCTGATGCACTTATAGAGAAAAATAACAAAACAAGAAAATAACCACAAATAACCAATCATTAAAAGTGCAAAGTATTGTTTATTATTTTTAAGCCATAAAGCTATAACATTAACACTTAATATTGAATCAATGGTACTAAGAAACAAAGCACAATCCACCGCTTTTTTGCTAAATGCTACCCCTGCAATTCCATACAAGACTGCTGCAGATTGTAGAAGCTGTAACCTAAGCAACCTCTTTGTAATAAATGTTTTATGATGCAGAAATATTAATTTGCAAAATTCTATATTTTTAGTTAGAGATGTGATCCAGAGACATCCCTAAATTGTATATCTGCTTTTTGGATAGGCATAACTCTCTATTCAAGATATTTATCATCTTTCAAGGATTGTGATCCTAGGACAATAATCATTTCTTTCTTATCTGGTTTCAGGTTTAATATATTCTTCTTTTAATCTCTAACCCATTTTAGGCAGGGGGAAATTGGAAAGGGTAGTGTGACCTTCTGATTCCTCTAGTAATAGCAAATTCTCCCCTTTAGCTCTATAAATCACATTTATTATATATTTCATTTGTCTTCTATTTGTAACATCTTTTTAATTGTATTTAGAACAGAGATTTTGAAAATGTGTTGCGTACCATGAAAATAGATCTGACAAGTTAAAATTCTTCAACTACTTTACCTTCACAATTTCACCCAGGGTTTGTGTTGATTCATCCACTGCAACTAAGTAATTGGTCCTTGGTCTATGATCTGCTATATTCTGCAACACTCTGATGTGAATGGATACACAGAATGTACAGTGATTACAGTATACAATGAATATATAAAAGTAAAGGAACAATAATTTAGTTTCTTCCACATAACTCCTGAAAAAATGATTCACTAGGGTTTGTAAATTTAAAAGAGTAATGGTGCAGTGTTGGGGGGGGGAGTTGACCCAAAGTAACTGAAGATGGATCCCTTCCTTATTAGCACTCTGTAACTATTGCTTTTTTCCCCTTCTCTTCAATTGTGTCCAATTTTCAGAGACTGCCTGGACAAGTTCCTGCAGATTTCTTGACAATTGGTTGCCATTGCCTCCTTCCTAAGGCTGAGAGGAAGTAACTAGCCCAAAGTCTCCAAGCTGGCTTTGTGGCAAAGGCAGGGTCTCTGATTTTCTAATATGATATCTTAACCACTGTATCAGACTGGCTCTCTACTGTACTATTTCTCGTAGATAGTTTAGTTCTTAACCAAAGACATAAAAGTTTTACTTTTGTGAAGTATTTGGCATTAGGCAACATTCTTTTCCATGGATGTTTTTAAAGTGCAGGAATCTGTAAATTAAAATAAACCAATCTGGAAACTTACAAAAAGGCTTAAAGCTTGTTTATATTTTATTTATTTGTATCTCATCTTTATTATTTTTACACATAACTCAAGGTGAAGAACATTGTAAGTGATTCACTACCGTTAACATGAAGGGAACATGTTATTAGTTTCAATAGCGCCACAGGGAAGACATCAGCAAAATTCTGAAGTTCTGGGATACAGATAGCCCTTGACGTACGGCCATTGTTGTTATTGTTGTTAGCTGCGAAGTCATGTCCGACCCATCACAACCCTATGGACAACGTTCCTCCAGGCCTTCCTGTCCTCTACCATCTTCTGGAGTCCATTTAAGCTCACGCCTACTGCTTCAGTGACTCCATCCAGCCACCTCATTCTCTGTCGTCCCCTTCTTCTATTGCCCTCAATCTTTCCCAGCATTAGGCTCTTCTCCAGTGAGTCCTTCCTTCTCATTAGGTGGCCAAAGTATTTGAGTTTTAGCTTTAGAATCTGGACTTCTAAAGAGCAGTCAGGGTTGATCTCCTCTAGGACTGACCGGTTTGATCGCCTTGCAGTCCAACAGACCCGCAGGAGTCTTCTCCAGCACCATAGTTAAAAGGCCATAATTGAGCCCAAAATTTTTGTTGCTAAGCAAGACAGTTGTGGTGACCCATTCTATGACCTTTTTTGCAATAGTTGTTAAGTAAATCACTGCAGTTGCTAAGTGAATCAGTTTTTAAGTGAATTTGGCTTCCCCCCTTGACTTTGCTTGACAGAAGCCAACTGGGAAAATTTAAAATGATGACCATATGACCCCGGGACAGTAGAACTGTCATAAATACATGCCAGTTGCCAAGTGCTCAAATTTTGATCATAAGACTAGAGGGATGCTACAATGGTGTATCTTTGAACTGTCACTAAATGAATGGTTGTAAGTCAACTACCTGTATAGCAAAAAAGAAAAAAAGTATACTTACGCTGCTAAGTCAGTAATATGAATGGTTGGAACCACATTTCGTCCATCTCCAAAACATGGTATTATAGGAGTCTCCCCAAGCCAAGATAACTGCAAATATTTACGAAGTAGTTTAATCTACCATATATACAATAGTATGTTTTTGTATCATTCACCTAAGAAGGTAGCTTAGCAATTAAAAGGACCACATTAATTACAGGTATTGTAGAACTTGAATACTATGTCTGGCTGTATTATAAACAGCCATTAAATGACAAGAAATTACAACTACAAATGATAGAGAAAATGCATGATTGCAAAACGTATCTTGGCTTTTTTATAGTGGGGGTGGTAGATTAGGAACCATGAGTGGGAATACCTTAGACAAGGAGTGCAAAACCGTTTTGGGTTGAAGGCAGCACTTCGGTATTGAATGACTTGTCATGGACCATATTTCAAAAATAGGTAAGCCAAAATAAATAGGTTGTGCCAGGACAGAAATAAATGTTTTTATGCAATTAAAACTACATGTAATGTAATAATAAATACACTTCTGAAAGCCTCTAAGGTTCTATTTAATGATGGAGGCGGCTGCAGTTTCAGGGAATGTAACTCTACAGCTATTGCCATCTGCTGGTTTAAAAAAGCTCCATTAGAAGGCTGTGCTGGGATTAACTAGTCATTTTAATCTGTAAGGTTAGATATTTTCTTTCTGGATAAGTTGTACAGTATTAATTTTGTAATTCATTACCTTAAAAAAGTAGTGGAGAAGTCTTTCTTCAGCTCCATACTGAACACCTGAAGCAACAACATATGTGCCAAATTTGTTTTTGTTCTGGGGAGAAAGATTAAAAAAATGTCTCTATTCAAAGAAATTTAGAAAAGTAGTTGAATTCATTTCTACTGTAACAACCCATGTAATAAGGTAGAAGATAATAAATTAGAACAGCAAACTGGATGAAGATAAAAGAAGTACCTGGGCTGAGAAGAAAAAAAAATCTGTTTAGAAATTATTTAAAATGTTAAATTTAAGAGGCAAGTTAAACCTTCTAAGCAAGGGCTAATGGTCAGGCTAATCTTCAAAATAACCAGACATTTTAGTAGATAACTTCAATCATTTTTACTTCCTGACAGTTCCTTTCAATAGCCTCTATTCTTGTTAGCTAACGAAAGGATGGTGCTATCACTGCACAGTATTATTTGGGGGGGGGGGTTGAAGGGACTTCTTTAGGGGTTTTCAGATTATTGGTTTCAGTCTAGTTGTGAACATCAGAGGGAGCTTACAAAACTAAATCCTTTGACAGTTCTTCTGTCTTGAATTTTGCAAGGATGACTTGGAAAAATTGTGCATGCATGAGGGTAAGTACTACCAGAAAGTTTGGGAAGCATTTAATTATTAAAAGCTATATACCGGTACTTATAATCTAATCCTAATCCTAGTGAAATTGATAGTTTTATTCATGACGTTCACATCCATTTACTACTTTAGGGGATCATGATACTGCAAAGTTTGGACCTTTGATCTACTTGCAGAAGATAAGATATTTATAGCATTTATTCTTCCTAAGTGAAAGAGTCAGAGCCTCTAGAGGGAATGGAATGCTTGGACTTGGATTTCTATACAAGCTTGGAAATATACAACCTTTTGTATTAATGCTTACTGTTTTCCCAAGTTTGATAATGGTTTTTTCAGCATTGATGTGTTCCATAAAATTAAGATGGGGTTTTCTTCTACGATAGTCTTCTTCAGTAAAAGGTATTTCTGGATCTTCCTGGATTGAACAGATAGGCAGAGGATGATTTTCTTAATATGAACATTGAAAATCTCCCATGTTTTTAATACATTTCATCTGAAGGCTATTCAAATCTTAATGGGAAGAAACAGGTTTAAGCTCAATACTATCAAGACCTCTGGCTAATCTGAAAGATGGTATGCTATAGCAATAATTAATCTCAGTTTTCAGGTCCGTAGAAAACTAATCAGTAAAATTAATTACACTGTATTATTTGTTTGTTTTTTCCATCACTCACCGGATCAAGAGGCTTGCTTCGTGCCCATGTCATTATTGTTGATAGAAGAATGAACAATTTCTGCTTTTCAAAGTGTTTTGATTCTGCATGTAATGCTGTAGTTTATAGTTTATAGGTTAATATAAATAGAAAATGTTTCAATTTATACCTTATCACAAATATCGATGGGCTTTATCCTTCCCCAGTACTACATAAAGAATAGCATTACTGTACTAAATAATGTATTGTCAAATTCCTATAATGCCCACCCATCACCTGTTGGTGGGGTCGATGTAGCTATATAGTCCATATGGAGAGTGCTTAATTGAAGAAGACAGATGTCGTAATCCATTCATAAAGACTGTGATACACACATATCAGGATTTCACACTTGATTGCTTTCTGCTTACAGTACTGTATATGATTATACAGGATAATTGTGAAGCTGGAATGAGTTTGAAAACCTATGACTTAAGTGTATGATAATCCTCTGTCACATGACAAGGAGCTTATCCTATGCATTCCAATTTAAGCATTTAAGGGGGAGGGCCTTCTCTGTGGGAGCGCCAGCCCTGTGGAACTAGCTCCCCCATGAGCTTCGGATGGCCCCAGATCTCCAGTCCTTTCACCGCAGCCTCAAAACACTCCTTTTCCACCTGGCTGACCTGGACTGACAGGGATTTTAATTATGTTTTTAATTTTTAACTCTAATTTTTAATTTATTTTAATTTTAATTTATTGTACAGAGGCCTTTAATTTTAATTTTATCTTAACTTCTGTATTTATTGTATGTTATTGTTGTTAGCCGCCCTGAGTCCTTCGGGAGATAGGGCGGCATATAAGTCCCAATAATAAATAAATAAATAAAGTTCACCTGTGCACTTGGATCAAGCCATTTAATCCAGCAGTGTCACTGGACAAATAGTCACTCAGTATGAATGTCTTAAGATACTATACATTTAGCACAAATTAAAACATAATGAAAAAGAACAGCAAGATACGCCCAGGTGAATTTCTGAAGATTTAAGGAAATTCTTTATAATTTAATGCTTCATTTGCTAAACTAGATTAGCTAAACAAGTTTGCTAATATGAGATTATTACATTCTCCATATTATTTAAAGAACAAATTGACTGACCTGTTGCTGCCCAAGTTGCCTCCTCAATTTCTCTTGGGTCTTCAGTGATGTTATAAATAATGATATCACATTCTAACATGCGAGCTAGCAACTCATCTCGAGAAGTTGTCTAAAAATAAGCACTTTATCTTAGGTTATTGTGGATACTCATCTGATATAAATCTCTCATTGCCTAGCTAAATTTAGCCACCAAAAGATAAAATTTGGCATGATTATGGCTAGCTTTAAAACCATAGTGTTTTTCAGTGATTTATCATCAAATCAGTATGAAATATCAAATGGAATGCAAAAAGGAAAGCACTGCAGAGGTATGGAATGCAAAATACAGGGTTTTTAAAAATTTCATAAGACAGCATGTATATAAAATAAGCATATGAATAAGCTGCATATGAAACAACTTCTGAAAAGATGTGAGTTGTCTGAACATGCATAAGTGCAATATAGTTTCCAAATAACCAAAAATAATAGTTCCACTGCTTTTGCACTGGCAGAGCACATCTATCTATCTATCTATCTATCTATCTATCTATCTATCTATCTATCTATCTATTTTCCACCTTTTAAAATATGTTTTATATAAAACTCAAGGCACCAAATGCCCTCCTCCTAAGAGCAAAGAACAGATTGTGAAGAAGATGTAATGGCACCTTTAAGACCCTGTCTTCTTGTCATAAATAAGGTGAAGAACTGCTTTCTATTGTCTCAAAGAGCAAAACCCAGAATAATGGCCTTAAATTTAATGTTTCAAGTTTAAGGCCTTAAACTACAGAAAGTATATTGAACATTAGGAAAATTGAACATTTGGGAAACTCTCTAACAATTGGAGCATTTCAGCAGAGGGATTATTCATTAGATCAAAGAGCTGGGTACCTCTTCACTGATAGAGGCTATGCAGTCATATATATACATATACATATACATATACATATGTGTGTGTGCGTGTGTGTGTGTTTTGCTTAAATCTGAATCCTTGCACTGACCAGGGGATAAGGACTTTATGGCCAAGTGTCCACTGAATTAGGAGAAGTTGTCGGAATGAAGTTTGCCTCATGCAATTGCAACACAAACTCTGACCTCTGGTTTTCAATGACATGTAATATTGAAGTGTATGTAGAAAATAGCTGAAATTTGTATTATCATAATACACTGTTTATCATTTGTTACTCCTTTCCCTACCCAAGAATGCCTACTATATTCACAATATACTTTCTTTTGCTGCTTTATATTGTAAGATCCTGCAATTTTTTAAAAAAATCCTATGTGAATCAAATGCACATCCAGAATTTTATTCAATAAATTGAATACTTACTGTATATACCTCCGTGGCAAAAACTGGTTTTGTATTCTCTGCCTGTGAAAGAGTTCCCACTATTTGATATATTCCTTCTTTTGGTTTAGGAGGCCCAGTTTCAACAACTGATTTTCCTTCCTCATCTTCTTCCTCTTCCTCTGCTATTTCTTCCAAGGAGGCTCCAACAGTACAACTGGCCAGATACTTACAATGTACAATAAATAATAAGATGGTAAAAGGTAATTCAGTGTTATGAATCACAGTTATTCATTATTCTATCTATCTATCTATCTATCTATCTATCTATCTATCTATCTATCTATCTCTACCTCTCTACCTACCTACCTATCTACCTTTCTCAATGCTGTAACCTAGGAGTGTGCCTCCCAGTGGCAGCCCCTGCCCTGTGTAACACACTCTTCCTGAGATCTGGCAGGCATCACCCCTTCTAGCCTTCCAGAAAGACTTAAACAGCTGGTTTCCCCCCCCCCCCCCCAAATACTGGGATAGGGTCTGATTGGAACTCAACAATTGTTTTCTATTTCAGAGTGGCATTTTAGAGTCCCAGGTGTTGTTTTGTGAGATTTCTTTTTACATATTTCCTCCTTTTATGTTTTAGTTATTTTACTGTAAGTCACTCAGAGTTATGATATATACGCTGGGCAACCTTATTAAAATAAATTCTCTCTCTCTCACACACACACACAAGTTGATATGAGATCTTATGCACTCTTATTTTCTCTTTTTGCTATCTATTCTTGTTCAATAAAAAAACCATAAAGCCTTCAGTCATAATGTGTAAACCTCTACCCTGCTATAATCAATTTTTCTGAGTGGCCTACTGTATAGAGAAAATAAGATGTTAAAATTCCACAATCTGATTAAAAGCAATCATAATTATTATTGCAACTGTCCTCAAAATAGTTCCATCTTCAACATTTTTGTAGAAATAAAGAGGATAGCCTGACCTCAGTTGTGAGGCTGTTCCAAAGCATTGTAATGGTCCCAAAAAACCAGCATCTTCTAATTAAGTTCTCCCAAAGCTCTGACAAATGTGGCTGTATACATAGCTTCTCCCTGGATGTTGTGATAGGTTCGGCCAATGCTGTTTTGGAGTAGGCATACTCTAGCCATTGTTTCTGGTTTTTCATTTCCTGGAAGGTCTCAGTGAATCAAAGTATCAACCAGAACTGAATCCCAGAAAGAAGTCATTTGAAAGCAATAATGCCCAGATCTTGATTGTTCACCAGAAAGAAGGTTGGGAAAATTCCCAAGCAGCTCTTTGAAAATTAAATAGATCAGGTAGTCTACCTGAATAGATGCCATCACTCCATGAAAGTCACAGGTGACCAGCAATTGCAAATGATCAGGATGTAAATGGAGTGATAGAAAACCTCTCTAGATCACACAACTGTTCAGAAAAAAAGTGCTATATGACCACTACATATGATAGGCCTGACATTATTTGAGACAAGCTCATGGATAACATGAACTCCTAAGAACCAACCTCTAGACAGGAAGGCTGGAATTCCCCAAAAGTGGAAATTCTGTATTTTCAGCCCAAATATCAGTTCCAGAAATTCAGAAAGGAATCATATGGAGCAAGAACTGGTACAGCAGCAATATCCCAGGCTATGGCCCAATTCAACAAATAGCTATTCACATCACAGTATCTCAGTAACAGTTACTGATTACAGATACCCCTTCACAGTTAAATTCCCTCCAATCATGTTGCTGCAGTAATGTAAGAGACTGAATGACCTGTGTTTCATTGTACAATTATATCTTCACTAACTTGGAGCTACCTTCACTACTATATTGTTATGTACATTGCTAAGGAGGAGTTTGAGTCCTAGCTTTAACAAAGTATTGGAGAATATATAGGATAGCATGTTTGCATGATAAGCCAGATAGCCACATTTTAGCCTATAATTTGTGCAAACTCCCCTATATTTAGTCAATGGGTGTGGACTAACACTAGAACTTTTGATAAATTAATTGAATAAATCATTGCAAGTGTGTTATACATTGAGAGACAGGGGCAGTTCAAAAATGTGAAAAATAAAAGATACAAATAATTAAAATCCTGTCCCAGAAAGGGTGGGGGGAATACAAAGATATAGATATGAGTATGAAAAAGCCACAAGGTTAATCTCCTTCACAAAAAATGGTTGACAGAGTCCTACAGGAGAGCCTTTTCTATCCTGGCTCCCACCCTTTGGAACACTGTACCTCTTGATATGAGATCCACCTCCACCTTTTTAGCCTTCCAAAAAGGCCTTAAAATATGGCTTGCAGGTTGTTCTGGAGTCTGGATACGGGTGGGCCATTGTGGAAGTGGTTATTGGATTAAATAGAGGGTTCTACCTTTAACCCATTGTATATCCTTTTGACTTAGTTATTTGTGTTAATTCTGTTTTTATCCTGTTTTAATATTTTGCAATACTATTTTTGTTACGTTGTAAGCAGCTCAGAGTTATGTGACAGCAAGATCTCTTAAAAGCAACACAGGAGAAAGGCCTAATTTGTGTAGAAAATATGTCTAAAGTTAAGCTGATTTTTCCCCTTTTCATTGCTCTTTTTTGATTCATATCTACAACTACACTCTTCATAAGAATTGCTTATCCCCTAGAGCAGAATATACAGGGTTCATGATGACTGACTTCTTGCAGATAAACAGCAGATGGAGGGCTACCCAAACATGTAAAACTGTAATTGATATATAATCACTTTGTAAACTGTTTTGAAGATAAACATTTTACTTCAAATACAGACAGTGGGGTTTAGAGATTAAAACATTGGGAAGATCCTTGAATGCTCTCAGCCCAATCCCTAATCTTATTACTACAGACTATCTCACTGAATATTGGGGACTGGAAAAATTGGCTACTTTGAATGGCTATAGGAAAAGTAGGGTATCTTGTATTGAACCTATGCCATCAACTATCAAAGTCCAACAAATATTCAGAGATCCCTCATTTCCTTTCTCACTCTTTCCCATACAATTAACCTGTTGAGTGATAACTTAAATATCATGACTAGAAAAAAGCCGAGTGGACTCTTTTCCAACCCTTTGTACAGGTGATGTGTTGATGCTATCCATTCAGTCGAATGCGACTTTCCCGTAACTTTGCTGCAATGGAGATGCATCTGGCGGCTCCGCGGCGTGCCTCGAAGCGGACGGCCACCCTCCCTCCCGTTTCTCAGTAATGCATCCTTGCGCCCCCACCTTCCCAATGTTTCTGCCGCCATAGCTGTCCAAATGGTTGAGGAAGATCCTCTGGCTGCGAATGATCTCTTCTGCCTCCGCTACCGCTTCCTCTTCGTCCGACATGGTTGCCGTTGACAAAGTGGCCCGAGGTTGCTGGGCAACCGACTCACGCGCTGGCCTCGGCAAAGGAATGGGAGGAGGAGCAAAGGGCACTTAGCGAAAGACGAGAAGTGGGCGGGGCTTCAGACTGAAACAGAACCTCCGTCCTCCGCTACGCCAGCCTCCAAAACTGGGTCTCCTCGATAACAAGTTGGCGTGTCGGAGTTGACTATCGTATCTCGATGGACCGCACCGCTCCTCAATCGAGGTCCGAACGCCCAGTGTCTAAAGCTGCAGTCCAACCACCCTGGAGGGCTAAGGGCATCCTTCTGAAACATCAATCCAACTTGATTTTGGGTGCAGATTTTAGCATGTAGGGAAACAGGGATAATTGGGAGGAAACAAACTCAGCCATCCATCTGTCCAACGCTTGTGTGTTATAATCAGAAACACTGGCTACATTTATTACTCTATTATCAATTTTTCTTAACCTTAGCGCCCTTCTCAGAGGTCCTCAAAATCAAAATTATTTGCCAGCCTATTTTGAAAAATAATACAGTATTACAAGTCCCTTCAAATTATTATGACAAATGATAAGAGGCAGTGAATGCATCCATTTTAATTTTTTTTATATCGTAAATATTGATAAATATAACCCATACAAACAAAACCTCAATTTTTAAAAGTGGGAAGGGGACCTAAGAGTACAAGACCCATTGTACAGATCATTTATGTGCCTTTATTTAAATGTACAGCCTCTAACATAAATAAGTAAACAATAAACATGGCTAGGTTATTCACAAAGGAAAACAAAGTCAGTTACATAAAGTACATTTCCTCCTATAAATCTAATTGTGAGCATATATGTATTCAATTGTTTGTGCACTTCATATTTTTAAACAAATGTACAAAATGAAATACAGCATTATAACAATTAAAAATGTAAATTCCTGGACTAACTTCTCAGCTAAGGTATCTAACACCCAAATAGATTCAAAGGCGCAAGACATTTAAGTCCTTCAAACTATGAAGTTCATCTGTCTGAGAACTAGGAATGTTATCATTATATAGCAAAATGTATCACTGCACAGTGCTACTATGCTATGCGTAAACTTTCATTTAAAAACAGGCCCTTTTTGCAAGCAATAAAAATTAAAAACAAAATATTAGAGCAGCACTGTTAGCAAATTTCATATTTAGGTACCCAATTGTTCTCTCAATTAAAATCCATCTTGACTCTTTGGTTTTGAGTTAATATTGTTTTGTACATTAATTTAAAACAATGGATAAAATACTTAAAGGTAATATAGAAATATTTAGTAACTGGGAATATATTAAGGCGTGCAAAATACTTTCCAATATACTGTACATTATGTAAACATTTAAACTGTAAATATGTATTCCATTTTAGCAAAAACTGTAAGAAAGATGGGGCTTTACGAAGAATGCACCTTTTTAGTTCCTTATCTTTGTGCTTATACCATTTGTATTTCAACTGATGAATACATTCATTATGCCAACAGTTCAGCTTCTGTTCAGTATTCAATTTGCAACCCATACAATAAACACTGCTTTTTACTGCTAATAAGTATTGGACTTCAAATGTTTGTGAGTGTATCTTATTATACAATTTAAGAGCATTCATTCTGATTTCCTAGTGAGTTAAGAGAATGCACAACAAATTGAGATAAATATTGTAAATGAAAAATCTATTTTACTAAGCTTGGCAAGGCAATTTTCTTCATAAACTAGTCTTGGAAAACACTATTGTGCAAATTTTGAACAAGCATTATCTTGTTACAAATATTTAATGCAACTGCAGTATTACTAAAATTAAGAACTGATTTAATACAGATTAAAACTGAAACATTATTCAACCACTTGAAAAAAATTTAACCAAGAACTATAACTTTGTTTGAAATTTTGAGAACAAATTCACTTATTTACTGAGAACAACATCAGTTACGAAGGTAGTGCCTTTACAACTAATAGAGCAAGTATTTTAAAAGCAAGAAATGTAAGTTAAACAAAGTATTCCTTTGCCAAGTCTCAGTATAAGCTGCTCAAAATTCTCAGTTACAACAGTTTTTGGTTATAGATTCAATCAGGACTGCCCATCACTTTCCAAAGCTTCTAGTCTTTGTAGTAATGCATTTCCAAAAGCTTCTCGATATGCTGGACTAACTGAGTCTAACAAAGAGTAGACAGTCTCATGGTAGGGATTCTGTAAACTGTCATCCACCTGGTCAAAATCATAAGCAACCACCTAGAAAAGAAAAATACATTTCAAAAGTAAGAAAGGATCCAACACAATATAAACACATGGATAAAGTAAGACGACATAAAATGTTCTAGAGCTTTTTCTCCCTTTGAATACTTAAAAGACAACCAATAACACGTTATTCTCAAGAAGTGACTAATACTAAAGATAAATTTCACGGATTTTTATAGCTATGGTAAATGGGGTAATTTGCATCAAATTACTGATTACTGGAAATTTTCTATATAAAATATTTGGAACTTAAGGAAAAGGAAGTAGACTGCTTTTTTAACAATGTAGTGTTGTTTACTAGTCTGCAGCAAATACTTAAAAATATATGTGCAAAAGGAACATTACCCTGAGTCCTGCTTCTGTTAGCTCCAGGCAATATCTGTTCTTTTCCCTAGTTTCCACATTGATGTATGCTACATCTTCAACACATGGGAGACTTTTAGAGACAAACATATTGCTCACAGCAAACAAAACATCATTCACAACAGCTTCTGCTTCTATTCTCATGTCCTTCACATCTTCAAAATCCTTGAATTCCGACTGGTTCTCAGTCTCACTGTTATTGGATTCATCCATGGAATAATCAGTCTCCATTCTGCACACAAAAATATATGTATAACATATAACAAAAATATATGCATAACCTCTTGCATTTATTCAGCCAGAACTTTTCAGAAAATCTAGAACTTTAATTACAATTCATAGCAACATTTAGGCAACATGATATTCCAAATAGATCACAGATTTTTTTTAAAAAAAAAATACCTAGGATTTTAGAGTTTTGAAATAATCACTTAAATTTTAATTTCATGATTTCAAAGCGCAAGCTTTTGTTGCACTCATTGATTCTGAACAAATTGATCAGCCAAGAGGAGGTAGCCTAGTCTGTGTATTCAACACAGACTAGGCTACCTCCTCTTTCTTCTACTTAACCTCATCGTTTATTACTATTTTCTGTATGGGCATGTTTGCTTAGAAACTTCCTTCCCATTTGCTGCAACCTTCTGTTTTATAGGCCATTCCCTTCTTATCACTCTCCAAGAGCACTGATATCCTACAATCCAGAAGCCCATATTTCTCATCAACCCCACAACCCTTTCTCAGCATTTCTTGCGTAGCACAACTCCAGCTCCCCAGGCAACCTGAGAATAATGGAATATATGTAACTAAGGTTGAACTGGGGGAGTCTTTGGTGCTTTCTGAACTTGGTTGCTGACTTGCCGATGTTGCAAAGCATCTATACGAATGCATAAAGGACACTCTCGGGCCGACACACCACAACCGAGGCGGAGAAACTTCCCTTTTTCTCTAGAAATCGTGGAAGTTGAGGTCCCAACACCTCTGGAAGATCCCAGGTGGAGAGTGGCTAACGCAGGGCAGATACCAGCAGCGGATGCACCTTTCTCTCCGACGTTGCACTGAACCGTCGCATCGCCACCCCCGCGGTCTCCCGTGTAACCACCCAACTTCCTCCAGATGATTTCCACCCCACCCACCCCCATCGCGAGGGCATATCTACCCATATCCATTCTCCTTCGGCGTCTGCTCGTCGAATCGGTCTTGCATGAGAATGGCTCCTGGCCCCTTCACTACGGAGATGATAAGCCTCTCCGCTCCGAACAGTGAACACCTTTACGGGAAGCCGGTAGGCAGCAAGACACCCCCCCCCCCCGGCTCGCCTGTTCCCACTCTCCAAGCTGTCACGTGCCACGCTCACTAACGATTGGCGGCCTGGAAAACAAGAGCGGCACTTCCGGGTGCCAATGGCGCTTCCACGTGGTTTAGGAGGGGAATTCTAGGACTGCAGAGAAGAGGATTGGAATGGAGCCGAGCTAGGAATGTATTTAATGAAGGATAACCATACCATTTCAGACAAATGCTGTCTCTTCTTAAAATCTTCCAGTGTTGGAGCATTTACAACTTCTGGAGGCAGGTTGTTCCCCTGATTAAATTGTTCTAACTGTCAGGAATTTTCTCCTTAGTTCTAGGTTGCTTCTCTCCTCGATTCGTTTCCCTCCGTTGTTTCTTGTCCTGTTCTGCCTTCGGGTGCTTTGGACAATAGCTTGACTCCCTCTTCTTCGTGGCAGCCTCTGAGATATTGGAACACTGCTATGTCACACCTAATCCTTCTTTTCATTAATCTAGACCAGGGGTAGGCAACCTCGGCTCTTTTATGACTCGTGGACTTCAACTCCCAGAATTCACAGCTGACTCAGGAATTCTGGGAGTTGAAGTCCACGAGTCATAAAAGAGCCGAGGTTGCCTACCCCTGATCTAGACGTACCCAATTCAAGCAACCGTTCTTTATGTGTTTTCCACCAAACTCATATGACATCTTTTAAAAAAAAAACAAGCCTTTCAGTATCTCCCTGCACGCGCTTGTGAATATTCCCGTCCTTTTCAGGCTGACATGGACTCGCAAACTAACGGCCTCCGCTGCTCTTTCTTCCTCTTATCTCTATATTCCAAAGGCGTGAGGGTCACGTGACGCTTTCCCCCCCACCACCCCCCGCCCCCACCCCGCGCGCGCGTCTTCTCCCTTCCGCAGCCCAGAAGATGACGAGGCTTTCTCGCAAGACTGACGTCCTCCAAAGCGTGCTACGCGACGCGGCTGAGCGGCCCAACAACTCGGCCTCTCCGCCCAGCCGGTTGGGGCGGGGAAAGGGGGCGGAAAGCAAAAACACCTCGCGGCCAGCCGCCTCCACGGGACAGCGAGAGAGAGGTCGGGGGGGGGCAAAAGCCGAAGACCCTCTCGTGGCTGCGAACCTCCCACGCCCGGCCCTTTAAATTTCGCGGGGGGGGGCAGGCCTCGGAGAAGATGGCGGCGGTTTGAGAGGCGAGATGGAGCCGTCCGCTCTCGCTGTCGCGGCGGTGCTCTGGGAAGTCTTAAGGCGTGAAGCTTTCTCGGGCAGGACTGAAGAGACGAGTCGGGAGGCTCTTTCTGACGACTAACCGAGACCCGGTCCCCGGACGGTCCCCTTTCCCTCTCTCAAGCAGACGTATTGTCCCCGGTCCCCCTTTCAACTCTCTTGACATTCAGTGTCCGCCTCGGCACGCCCCTTTTCTGGAGTGCCTGACTCGTGGGGCTGCCGACCCTCCTCTTCTTCCCCCGTCCATTTTCGTGCTCTTGACGGACCCCCGTCGGGCAACTCCTGAAGACCGTTGTCGGTTCCCGGCTCCTGTCCTCCATTCCTTTTAACTTCCCTGCACTTCCCATCGGTCTCTCTCTTTCACTTAAGAGTTCTCTCTCTCTCTCTCTTTCTCTCTTTTCCTGGCCATCATGCCTTGGCCCTTCTCGGAGTCGATCAAAAAAAGGGCCTGCAGGTATCTTCTGCAGAGGTACCTAGGGCACTTTCTCCAGGAGAAGCTCAGCTTGGAGCAGCTCACGCTAGATCTGTACCAAGGCACAGGCTGCTTGGCACAGGTGCCTCTAGACAAATGGGTAAGTGATCTAGTTCCAGCTGGCAAATGAGGAATTGTCCTTTGACAGGTATACCCAGTCTTTTGTTTCAGTTTCCTGCCTATCTTCTGATTAATGTTCTGATTATTATTCCCTGGACAAAATAGTGGAGAGCCCTGTATTGAGGCTGTTTGGTGTAATCCAAGTTCGATAGATGTAAAAACAGATTTACCTGTGAGCAATGTCTCATTCCCAAATATTTGGATCATAATCCAAGAACTTATTTCTCTCCTTCCTAATTGAAGCTGTCGTGGTATTGAAGTCAAAATTGATTTTTTTATTTTATACTTGGGAGGGAAAAAAGGGAATAATAAAAGAAATGGAAAACAGTTGCCTCATTCAGGTTGTTTTCAGTTGGTTCACTTAGAAAAAGTGCAAATTCATGTTAGAGTTAACTTCTAAATCAACTCACATGTTGATACATTTTATTCGGTACTGCTGAACAATAACGGTTTCAAAAAGAGGCCAGGTAAGGAAAACCTCTCTAGATTATGGAAACTCTAGTACTGGAAATAGTATTTGACCATTGAAAATTTATTTTGTCTTATGATTTGAATTGTGAGATGACTGGATTAGTAGGATATTACTAGATGCCCAATTTCATTGTTTGCATGATCCTGTGAAAGTGTAATATACAACTCATAGCTATGATAAGTATTTGATCAAATCCATATTTGGCAGCATTATAATTTAGGGATAAAGACGAGTTTTAAAAATTGATTCTGGCTATGTGGAGAAGTGCAAAACATGCCTTATAATATAAACATCAAGAGTCTTTGTAAGCAGAAATACATTTGTGATTATATGCCTCAGTTTAGCTTTTATAGACCAAATATGTTTTTACAGAAATTTAGTGGGTATTTAAAAATTTTAGAAAACATTTTTTTACTAAAATTTTATTTTGTAGAATATCAGTATCTTTCTCTATTTTTATATTTTAATTGATGTGGAAAATATTATAATTCATCCCCCACAAGACAGAGTGGCTGTGGGTATTTGGACCCTCTGGAGACAAAGTACTTACATCTGTGACCAGGTACATAAATACTAAATATACTATTTGTTTCTTAAAAACATATAGTCATTAGATGAGATGGCTCTTTTTAGAACAATTATAATTCAGTACTTTATGTGTTATGATAAAATGTGAAATTGATAATGATAGTGTTGGCAGATGCAAGGTAAGCTTCATAAAATTTGCCCAAGTTCACGTTACTATGATTTGATAACATTTCTGTTCATATAACACTGACAGATAGAATTCTGTGCACTATTTGATCTGGAGCAGATTTCCTGTCATTTCTTATTCTACCTTTTAATAAAATATAGAATATTACAAAGAGAGTTTCTCTTTTAGCTTGAAAATGAAATATTTTGATGTAGAGGAAGGTAATTATGAAGGTTAAGGCATTTCTAAATATTGACATTTAAAAGTGCAAGTTTGGGAAGCTGTTGGATTGATTTGTAAGTAAGATACTATGACCATACTTTATTGCCCAACAGTTGCGGATCTGAAATGTTCAGTCCACATGTATAAGACTGATTAATCAAACTGGTTTTTAGCAGCTTGTTGAAAATTGGTATCTCAGTTCTGTAGTTTGATTCTCTGGAATATTGCAGTCATTTTGATAGTTTTCTGATTAAAGCAAATAACCTATGTTACTTTAGAGCAGCGGTGTGAAACTGCCGGCCCATGGGCCGGATGCGTCATGGTGAAACCGCGCCCATCCCATTGCCGGCAGTGGAAAAAAAGTCATGATACGTCACGACACGTCATGTGATGTTGCGAGTTTGACACCTCTGCTTTAGAGTGTTTTGAATGAAGGTTTTGGGAATGCAAAATTAAACACATTTTTTTTCTCCTTGTGACAAACCAATTAGTGGGTCTAATTCTGCCTAAAGCCTGATTCATATGTAGCAAATAAGGTCCACTTACATTGTAAAGTGTCATTATTCTAAATGGCAAGAACTCTTTTTCATTTGAGGCCACTGGATTCTTTGGTAGTTTGCTATGATTTATTTGCTAAGCTGTCTGATAAGTTGTTCACGTTTGTTGAAGTCCATGTTGGAAAATTATAAATGCAGTATGAGTCTATTCTTGGCATAGCCACACTTGGTTATTTCAGTTGCTTTAGCCTGAGGATATAGAGAGAGTCCCTGGAGAGGTGCAGTTTATCACTCTTGTCTTTTTGGGCACTAATGTTGTCCAAGACTAAGCACCTGAAAGAGAGCTTTTTCAGTGTCCTTAGTTTTACATGGTCTTCTAGATATACCTCCTGATAGTTATCCTGGATATCTCAGTCATATTCAGTACCATTTTTATGTAGCCTGGGTTCATTGGATAAACTCCTACTTATTAAGCCCTCGAAGAAGCAACCTCTTTCTACCCCCATGGCTATCAAGTAGAACCTCCCACTCAGGAAGGAACAGAATTACTTTGGCACGGTTCTTCCAACCCATTCAGGTGGTCCTGAAGGATATTTATTAGATTTCTTGGAGGCTTCTGATATTGATCATAAGACAAGATGGTCATGTTTTTTCCACCAGAGTGCCTCTAGAGTCTATGGGTCATTCATGAAGGAAATCAACTTGGTTTCAATCTCATGCCTAGGCCTCAGTCTTGATTGTCACAGGTCTAGATATAACCTGTTTCTTCCATTCTTTCCACAACCTTCCTCTAATATAAATTAATATTCAAGGCATGTTCTGTTTGGTGAGCTTTTTGTAAATTTGTTTTTGTTGATTTTTTGTATATATTCAGTGTCATGTATTGTGACTGACTTCTTTTAGAGCTTCTTAAACCTAATAAGCTCCCTGGGTGATATTTTCTAGAGTAGTGGGTCACGCTAGGAGAAACAATATTGACTGTGTCAAGGTAATGAGATTAACTAAAGGAATATGCAATTGAGAACATCTGTAATGATAAAGAGTCTGAGCTATAAGCTGAATTCTTCAGGAAATATTGTGTGTTCTTAAATAAATGAACACCATTTTCTGTTATGTGCATTTTTTTGTTTTTAATTAACTTTTCAGTGTTTCAGCATTTGAAAGCATTTGCCATGTTACAGGATTTATAAATGACATTGTCAATTTATTACTATTATTAACTTTCCCACAGCTTTATATAACTGATTAACACAGTAACATGTACATACATAAGCACAAATAGTTGTTGGCAAGTATGACAAGCATTTTACTAAAAAAATAACAATTTACCTTAATTGTGATAAAGCCTTTACAATCATTTTACTTGTTCTGTTAGGTAAATTTGTCTGTGACTATGAAATTAAATTTTGTAATATTTAAAATGGTAGTGATAGTGAATTGGATTTGTTGACATTGGGTATATGAAATAAAATATATTATTTTATTGGAGCATAGAAGTAATAGAAATGGGAGCATCCAGCCATATTGAATGATATGTCCATTTCTGTGAATGCATACCCCATTTGCATTAAAATTACAGATTGCAGTAGAGAAGGAAATAGGATTAAGGGATTTGTTTTTCCATATTATATCATAAGAGCTATGATGCATCAGACGAGAAACCTAGATATATACAGTATTCTACCATATTTTTTCCACAGTGGCTAACCAAATGTCAGTAATAAGATTACAAGTAGGACATAGGTGCATTACTGTTTTCTATGTATGTTTTGCGTATACCAGAACCATTGTATACTCATTGTGATTAGTAGACTTTGGTAATTTTAACCTGTGTGGATTGGCCTAATCATCTCCCAAAGGCATCCAAATTGGCAACCATCTTTGTTATTTTAAACACAGAGAGATTTTTTTATTGTTTTGGGTGTGTGCAGTGCTTTAGCTTCAATCTTGAAAAAGTGCTTCAAAATACATAAGAGTGTGAAAATAAGATCTGTCTGCAGCACGTTTTTACTACCCACATATTTTCCCATGATGGGACAGCTTTGGAAGGCAGCCACATGGTAGGATCTAATAACCACGTACCAAATACTAAGAGGTATTTTTTTAAAAATACTGTGTCTACATTTTCACATATCAAAAACACCTTTTGAAGATTGAACCTAGAGCATTCTATTATTCTAGCAATTACTGCTAAAACTTGTATTTTTGTAAGCAGTTAAATCTAATTTGCCCTAGATGCAGAAGAGAAATTACCCATGTTTAGGTTAAAATTGTAATTAATGTTACGCATTCTGATAATACTACAAATTCTGTGTTCTTCTTCCCTATGCTTAGAGCCTGAATGAGATTCTGGAATCGGCAGACGCTCCACTGGAAGTTACTGAAGGATTTATTCAGTCAATATCTCTGTCCATTCCTTGGGGCTCTTTGCTTCAAGATAACTGTGCACTTGAAGTAAAGGGCTTAGAGGTGGTCTTCAAACCAAGACCATGTCTAGGTTAGTTAATAAATAACAGTTGCTTGTCATTACATATTCTGTTAATTTTTTGCATGTTAGAAATAAGTGAATCAGTGTCACAGTACAGGTAGTTCTCACTTAATAACCCTAATTAGGACTGGCAACTCCATCGCTGAGTAAATATGTGATTGCCCCGCGTAACGATAGAAGTCCTGGCAGTCCTGATTCCAGTTAAGAGAATCACCCACAGTCTTTAAGCAAGACTACATGACGGCACCACATGATCTTCTGCTGGCTTCCCTGTTGACTTTGCCAGCTGAGAAGGTTGCAGATAGTGCTCATATCGCCACAGGGACACTGTGATAGTCGTAAGTGTGAGGACCGGTGATAAGCCACTTTTTCAGCACTGTTGTAACTTTGAACTGCAGTAAACAGTTATTAAGCAAGAGCTACTTGTATCCACTTAATTTTTGCTAGGTGGAATATTTGAATATCAAATAGGTATGGTATCATGAGGCAGTGCGTAGGTTTACCCATGTATAATCAGATTTAGTTGAAACTAAACATTAAGAAAACCAAGATCATGGCATCTGGCCCTCTCAATTCCTGGCAAATAGATGGGGAAGAAATGGAGGTAGTGACAGATTTTATTTTCCTGGGCTCCAAGATCACAGCAGATGGGGACTGTAGCCAAGAAATTAAAAGACGCTTGCTCCTTGGGAGGAAAGCCATGACAAATCTAGACAGCACACTAAAAAGCAGAGACATCACCCTGTCAACAAAAGTGCGTATAGTCAAGGCTATGGTCTTCCCAGTTGCAATGTATGGCAGTGAAAGCTGGACCATAAGAAAGGCTGAGCGCCAAAGAATTGAAGCCTTTGAACTATGGTGCTGGAGAAGACTCCTGCGAGTTCCTTGGACTGCAAGGCGATCAAACCGGTCAGTCCTAGAGGAGATCAACCCTGACTGCTCTTTAGAAGGCCAGATCCTGAAGCTAAAACTCAAATACTTTGGCCACCTAATGAGAAGGAAGGACTCACTGGAGAAGAGCCTAATGCTGGGAAAGATTGAGGGCAATAGAAGAAGGGGACGACAGAGAATGAGGTGGCTGGATGGAGTCATTGAAGCAGTAGGCGTGAGCTTAGATGGACTCCAGAAGATGGTAGAGGACAGGAAGGCCTGGAGGAACATTGTCCATAGGGGCGCGATGGGTCGGACACGACTTCGCAACTAACAACAACAACAACAATCAGATTTTATTTATTTTATTTATTTTTATTTTAATTCCATTTATATCCCGCCCTTCTCCGAAGACTCAGGGCGGCTTACAAGCTTAGCAGTAGCCTTCATTCTGTGTATATGCCTGCTTATTAGGGCTTTCACACACCCCCAAGCGGCATTATTACAAAGTCAGCTTAATAAGGAAATAAGCATTACTGCAAATAATCTCCTTGACTCAGGACAAAGGATATTGCTCAGTGTTCAAATATAATTTATACATTTTTCTGGCTTAAATACTTTATCTCAAACCTATGATACGCTTTGTCTTGTAAATTTTATGTTATTTTATAAACACAGTTGTAGGATATCTAGATGTATATAGATTCACTGTGTTTACAATGATATTTTTAAGAAGAGATTGGCAGCCACTTGTCTGAAATGGCATAGGGTCTCCTGCTTGAGCAGGGGGTTGGACTAGAAGACTTCCAAGGTCCCTTCCAACTCTTATTCTGTATGTTATAAACTCACATCTGACTTAAATTTTCTTCATAAAATAACAGTCTTTATATTGCTTTCCTTTTGTTCATAATCTTGACTGTAACTACATAATCTGTTAAAATGGAAGACTTCTACAAAATCTGTTAAAATGGAAGCAGAATAATTTTGTGTATCCATTGATCTTGCAATATGTGGTCAGAGCATTTATTCTCCAGACATGTGTGAAGTAAAAGTAGATATATCCTACAATCCAATTTACTCCACAATATTCTTTTCCTAGTTTTTTTTGTACATATTTAATGTTGCTAGCGCCAAAGTTTCTATGAGAATAAGTATAAACTTTGAGAGGCTTCTCATTTTTTTTATTACATTGCAAATCACTGCTACGTTAGTTAGAAATATTTTGCTGATTAAGTTTCTATTTAATATTACTGACTCATCCTGATAATTTAAAATAATGGCTGAAGTTGATTAAAAATAAAGCATGTTTGATGACTTTTTTTGGTAGCTTCTAGTTCAGAACCAATGTATTGGTCAAGCTTTATGACAAGTAGCATGCAGCTTGCAAAAGAATGTCTTAGTCAAAAACTGACAGATGAACAAGGAGAAGGATCCCAGCCTTTTGAAGGACTTGAGAAATTTGCTGAAACAATTGAAACAGGTACTGTTTGCTTCATAAACTGCAAAGCCAGATTATCAGTTAACCAAAAGTATATTTTGTTAATTGGGTCACAATAATTGTCAAGTTTTAAAATGTGGCATTATTTAGTAGCATATAGGCACTCCTGTGCTCTGATGGGACAGGTTTGCATGCATAAACTATTGTTTCACAATAGTTAGGTAAGAATCGAAGCCAGTGACAATGTTACACAGTCTCTTTCTCCCAATATTTTAAGTGTTTTCTACCCAGATGGTGTCTCAACGGTTACAAGAAATGCACTTAACTGTTGCTTTTCTTACACAGTGATTGGTGCATTGTAGTCTGATTTTATTTGGGAGGGGGAATGAAAGAGTTCATTTGCCTGTATAATTAAAAGGAGTAGTAGCAGCATCAATTAATTTTTTTTGTCCTGAATTTCTAGCTATCAGATGCAAAAAGATCAGGAGCCATAGTAGAGTTCAAAAGCACTATGAGCTTATTTCATGCTGTCTACCATGTTTTCCCAAAAATAAGACCTATTAAAAATAAGACCTGGTTTGTTTGGGGTTTTTTGCCTCCAAAAGAGGCACCAGGTCTTATTTTCAGGGGGTGTCTTTTCCATGGTCTCACCTTGCGGCAGTGGCATCGACAGCCCTGCCCAGCCAGCCCACTTCTGCTGCTGCCAAAAGAAATGTGTCTGCAACTGAGAATGGAGCTCAGGATTGACGTGCACAGCACCTCCCAGCCTGCATTTTGCCGTCAGAGGCCTTTCCGGAAGGCCTCTGATAGCAAAATGCAGGCTGGGGGGGTGGTGCCGCAGAGGAAGTGGGCCGGCAAGGCAGGTGTTGATTCATGGGAAGCCTGGCTGCAGTGATAAGTGGGTGTGGGGCGCGTGGGGCAGCTCCACCCCCATCTCCACCCTAGCTTGATTTTTAGATGTGCACCTTGTCCAAAAACTAGGGTTTATTTTTAAGGTAGGACTTATATTAGACCCACCCCCAAAAATCAAGCTAGGGCTTATTTTGGGTGTAGGTCTTACTTTTAGGAAAAAACGGTATATGCAGGAATCTGGTCTATGAATTGTTAAGGCAATTCGGCACCAGAGTCCAGGGACTCCAAGGATGGCTGGACTTAGATCTCTTTTGGGGCCATAGTAGTTCCAAACTGATGATGTGTTTGATTCCACCCTCAAGCTCAGTCTGATCATCTACATTACCCAGTGGATGCGTTGGAAATAGGCATGTTAGTGTCTACTTAGTCTTAGCTGATGCAGTATTACATAGATTTTTAAGTATTTATTTTCATCTGGCTCAATATATTATGTGATCAATCATGATTTATAAACGGTAGTTTATTGCTCAATGTGATGTGTATTGGGTTTGTCTTGATAACATGATTCTTTCTACCTAGTCTGAACCCAGCAGGTGTAACGCTACTTGTTATCTTGGTATTTTCACTATAGTTTTAAGAAGAGTGAAAATCAATTTTTTAGACACTGTTCTGAGAATTGAACATGTGCCAGATAATTCTAAAAGTGGAACAGCACTGGAAATTCATATTGAGAAGTAAGTGGGTTTTATTTATTATTTTAAATGATGGCTGGAATAGAATCAGTACTTTATGAGAATTTAAAATAAAGGATCTACTGTATTACTCAATAACAGAACTTGACATTATGTCTGTAGCAATAGTGATTAGGATTTTAAACATGTAAGAAGATAGAGGAATGTTGTAATTAAATTAGTGCATTAATGTTATTAGAGGTTAAGCTGCATATGCTTCTGTGATCATGTGATACAATAATGCTTTGCTATATTTTTATGGAGATTCTCAATAATCCAGGTCATGGTTGTCTCAAAGGTGCTTTTTCCAAAAGGCAACTGGAGTTTCTTGGTTTTTTTCTTTGAAGCTATTCATTTGATATAAAGAAGAAAATTGTAAATTTATATTCTATTCTTATTTCATTATTGATTTCTGCTTATAGAACGATGTACTGTGATGAAACTGCTGATGAATGTTCTGGAAATGTGCATCAGCCCACAGCTTTTGCTCACAAATTATTACAGCTCTCAGGTGTTTCCTTTTTTTGGGATGAATTTCCAGCATCAGCAAAATCCTCTCCAGACTGTTCCACTACACAGTTGGTAAAATTCTGTATTTTTTTTGTGTGTTTATTGTATTTCTATAACTCCAGAAATTCAGAATTCAAAATATGAATCCATAAAAGCAATATAAATTGAAAGCATAATATTGATTCAATAATAGCAAAAATTAATATAATATAGAAATACAAAATGCTAATGCAGGGGTCTTCAAACTCGGCCTTTTTATGACTCATGGACTTTAACTCTCAGAATTCCTCAGCCAGGCACGCTGGCTGAGGAATTCTGGGAGTTGAAGTCCATGAGTCACAAAAGGGCTGAGTTTGAAGACCCAGTGCTAATGTGTTGTAGCAACCATTTATTTTGCAAATTCCCTCCACTGATCAATCATAAGTGTTTTTAGCAGGCCAGCAAAGGTGATAGCCTACCTTCAGTGGGAGAGTGTTCCATTATTTAGCAGACAAAATTGAAAATCATTGGCTTTCCCTCTGACCTCAGAGGCATGAGAGACCATTAAAAAGTGTTGACACAAAGTATTCAGTAGATGTTAAGGGGCTTCTTCCATATGGAGAAGCCCCCGATTCCAATTGAACTTCCAGTGAAGAAAATAGCAGTTTCATGACCAAAACTTCAGCTCCATGGATCTGGTGGTTATTCAGCAGAGATAGTAACCTTCCATCTATTCAGACTAGCTAGTTGCTGTCATTGTCAGTATTCCAAGGACTGGTATAGTATTTGTCATGATGGAGACTAAAAATATACATACATTTATACTTGCTTAACATCCACTTGTTTAGTGATGCATTTGAAGTTATGATGATACTAAACAAGGGACGCTTGTAGTTGCAGCCAATGCAGCATCCCTGATTACCACCTGCAAACTCCGCTGCCAGGTTCCATTAAGCAAAGTCACTGGGGAAATCTACAAGAAGTTGCAAATGGTAATCATTTGACCACCCTGCAGTTTGTGGAATTTGCCTAACATTGGTAACTGGGACAATAAAACAGCTGTCATAAGTTGGTGAGGTTACATGACATTGTGTTTTATGACTTTGTCACTAAGCAACAGAGCTTCCTTCTCCAGTTACCATCAATAAGCAAGGACTACCTGTATAGTTGTATGTATGTATTGTACATATTATGTATTTAAAGCGTAAGCATTCCTGCCAGTTTCTCTCCCAATTTTCATATTTTCTCTCCCAAGCATTTGCAGTTTTGAATGTCTATTTTTGTGAAAGCTAAATTGAGCAATTTAGCATTTACCAAAATTTTGTTAAATCCACCCACACGGATTATCATGTGTTTGTAAAATATAGCAGTATAAAATAGTCTGAATTAAATATTCAATGTTGTTTCATGGTCAGTCTCCCAAATTGTTCAATATTATTTCAGTTTACCATAGCCTTTTTTGTCTGGGCTGTTTCCTGTAAAGCACAGATCTATCACCACCAACCATGTTATTATTTAAAATGCCTTTAAGATCTATTGTCTTGTTAGGTTGGTGTTTAGTTTTGTATTAAAAAGAAATGAAGTGGGAAAGGGTGCTTCTGAGTTAGCATCCTTCCTAAATTAGAGTTATCTTGCTACAAACTAGGACAATAAAACAAGGAGTTTGTTAAACAGTTTGGCATATGCTAATGTATAAATCCAACTCATAATCTAAGTGACCTATATCACATTCTGGTCAAAATATTATGCACTATATTTATTTATCAAATTAGATACTGCCCATCTCACTACCTAAATGTATCTGGGTGGTTTATAAATCATAGAACCATATAAAAAGATACAATTAAAATAGACTAAACAGGATGAAAATCAAGTAAAAATAAAGAAAAAAGATAAGTTAAAAGGCAGACAGAGCACACTTAAGGCACCCCCAAGGTTGCATAGTGCCCTTGGATCCCCACCCAAGTTGCCAGAGTCATATCTTCTTACTCCTCTAGAAGGCCAGGACATAGGACAGGGAAATTACAGAAACATTTTGCTGTAAAATCTCTGTTAAATTTGTAATGTTAACAATGTTTTTATCCCATTATTCTAGTGTTTTTAGTTTTATGCTAGTACTGAACAATTGTGTACTATCGTTTTCATATAGCTTGACTACATATATTTCTGCACACAGCAAGAAAGTGTGTTTATATATTACCTCTGAAAGTATATTTTATTTATTTATTTTAAAGTTAACAGAATCAAAGCTTTCACCTAGCTGGAATCCAAAAATTATGTACGAGCCACACCCTCAACTACCACGAAACCTACCTGAAGTTTCTCTGTCGGATCCTGTGCAAATATGTAAGTTGATTGGAAGGATGGAACTGAGTCTTACATTAAAGCAAAATGAAGTGCTTCCAGGAGCAAAGGTTAGTTGTTGATTGTAGTCATATTCCCCCCCTCCCCCCATTGGTACATGTTATTCAAGTCTTGGTGTAGATCTCTCTTTATTCTGCATTCCATTTTTCCTTGATAAAGTTTTTTTGTACATAGTTGAACTCTGTTTAGTCTACTGTGTAAAAGTGAAGGATAAGCATGTTGTAATTATTAGGCCATTGTTCATTATTTAAAATCAGTGCAAATAATCTGAAGTGTGTATGCTTGCTGTCTACAGTTTGATTTTTCTTCTATTTTAAGGCAGAGAAGGGCAAAAGAATCAAAAGAAATAAATACAGCTAAGTAAGAATACATGATTAAATTAGCCGTATTTCAGTTGTAGATCCAGACAACAAGAAAAAAATCAAGTTCAATTAGTACAATGTCATTTGTAACATTTTAAAATCAAATTATTTAACTAGTAGTTGCCACTAGTCAGAGGCAAGAAACAAGTACATTAAGAGCAAAACAATAATAGCTTTTCTGTGAGGTTTTGCAGAACTAAATCTTGTGAGCCTCAATATTATAGCTGGAGAAACTATTGACAGCAGAGAAACAAAGAAATCTTCGAAATAATCGGAAAGAATCAGGGACATTCATAAGATTGTAACATAAAAGATTTACTCAAGCCTATACATAAGAATCTGATCAATTAAACTGCAACACTAAATTGTCACCAGATAAGGATCAGGAGTGTTTGGACTTGGGGCACTTGTGGGAATGCAGTTACTTTAAACTAATTATGTACTTAACTCCACCCCACCCTTCTCTGCCTGCTCTTCTCCTATACAAAGATCTTTTTAAAATATGAAAGGGTTTTTCTTGTATCTCTTTAATTAATGATATAGAGTGTGTGTGTGTGTGTGTGTAGAGTTATAACTATATATTATAACTATAGTTATAATAGTTATAACTATGAACAGCGGGACAAGCAATTTCTTAAACATAATTAATTGAACAAGCCTTTGTTGTCTGCTTTATTCACCTTTACATACTAAGTTACAATTATGGATTCACACATGTCTTGAAAGAAGGATGTATTATGCATTAGCACAAAATGTGTGAAGAATACTGAAATCACGTCTATATTACAGTTGTTGCCTTTGCTCATAAATACAGTTTCTATGTAACTTGCATGTCTAAGAAACCATTGCATACATAGCTTTTCAATACATATTTCCTATTTACTTGACTTACATATTGTAGGTATGCGATCCTTTGAGCTTGGTTGCTTTCTTGCAAATATTTCATTATCCAACTGTGCATCACCATCAGCATTGATGATGTTACCTAGATGAGTAATGAAATGTCTGCAAGAAGACAACTAAGCTCAGAGACAACCAAGGACTCCCCAGTTCAACTTGCCCCCCAAATATTCTTTTCTATGGATACCATATGTTTCAGATTTATAAGCATGTCTGCACATAGTAATAAAGCCTTGGAGCTCGAGCTGTTAATTTCTATGTATGTAAAAAGAGACTGTTCAGTTTGGACATACCAAAGAAGTTTTATAAACAACTAAGCTTTGACATATGAATGCTAATCAAAACTAATATGCAAGCTGGATTCTAATGTCATTATATTTCACAGACTAACTGTATCCACGGTTTATTTCATAATTAAAATCAGAGATGAAAGTACTGTTTTTGTTTAATAGCAAGATTGATAACTGAGAAAACTGGTTCTTATCAAATGTGTTAATTTTTTTAAAGTTGGACGTAGATGGACAGATAGATTCCATACACCTGTTCCTGTCACCCAGACAGGTACATCTTTTATTGGATATGTTTGCAGCCATTGCCAGACCAGGTAAGTTGAAATTGTGTTGTTTAATATGATTGAAATAAAGGGAACAATCTTGAGTTTTGCATGTTGCCAAGGTTTTAAATATTTGCTGGCAATTTTTTTATGTAGTTACAGGAAGGGTACAGGTTGTACAGGGGAAGCAGGGCTCATAATGTTATGCCAACATTGGAACAATGGGGCTTTGAAGCTAAGGTGGGGAAAATTGTGTTTCCTACAACTTAGAGAATTAGAGAGCATATTTCTTCTATTTTGTGTTTCATTGCAGAGAATCCTGGCAGAATAGAATTATCTAATAAAGATAGAAAAAATCGGCCAATGCAGCAGGAAGATGAGTATCGAATTCAGATGGAGCTCAATCGTTACTTGAGAAAAGAAACTTTGCCAGTAGGTACAAAGTCTGATCTGAGTTTTTATGAAGCTGGGGCAGCTAGAACTCCTTCCAGTCGTGGTGAGCAAACATCCTAAGCTTCCTAGTATATGGGCATATTGCTATTTATATGGGCTTGCACATAATGCTAATTTATGAGTTTTAAATAATGATTTGTGGACTTGACCTTATAGAATTAAACATTGCATTTAGCCAGAAAGAAACAAGCCACATAATAGTTTAGCATTACCATAGTGGCTTAGCATGAATCAGCAACTGAAAAATTGAATTGTAAAAAATTCAATATTTGTTTTATTTTCCTCCTTTCTACTCCTCCACAATTCAGAAGTATTGACAGCTTGCGTAAAACTCATTAAATATACACAATACAACACCTGTAAAATTAGTAAAACAACATAACTCAAACCGAAGTATTTTTATGAGTTAAAGCCTGAGTCTCATCAGTTCATACTAAATATTTTAAAATTGAATAATATTGAATATAACATCTATTTCAAAATTCTCAGATTGAAAGGACTTAAGCACTTAGACATCAGATTTAATTTTGAATGATAATCCCACTGTCACTCTTGTGACACAGAAAGAAACAATGAGACAAAAGTAATAACAAGCATATCTAATGTTTATCATTCAAATTCCACCTTTAAAACATTTGTGTTCCAACATAGGATGCAAGTAGATAAGCTGTGATATTTGCATCATGATGCCTATTTCATTATTTGCACATTTTCTCACTTGTGAATGCTGATAAGTAGCTAGTGAGTTTTGTTGATATATTATTAATAACCAGTGTTAAATATGTATAGTTTATTTTTATGCTAGATAATATACTACTCAATTACCATTATATACTAAGAATTTGACATTGGAGAAGTTGTTGTAGAAGAAATTCCAGATAATCTTAAATTATATAGTGGCTTTTAGGAAAATATATATGATTCAATACACTGTACATATAATAATGCTGTTCTTGAGACCAACAGCTTTGTGCTTTTCCTTGAATTGTGATTTTTTTGGTATTGAATGTTACAAACATATCTACTTTTTTCTTTTAGAAGAAGAGGTTTTCTTCTCAATGGCTGACATGGAGATGTCTCACAGTCTTTCTTCATTGCCACCTCTTGGAGAACCACCAACTATGGATTTAGATCTTTCTTTAACTAGTACATATACTGCTACCCCAGCAGGATCTCCACTTGGTGCTGCAGCAGTATGTAGTACTTAACTGTTTGCATTTGAGCAAAGGAACTTTTTGTGTTTGGGAGCGATTGTGTTTGTAGAACATACTAAGATATATTTAGTGATAACCATGGCCAAAAGCATACATGCCAATTATCCAACATACAATCACATTTACTACCCCAGTATTGGTTCTGCTTATTGCATTACGTTTTCTGCTGGTTAATTCTCCAAGTTTTTTAATATATGTTTGTAAATAGCACAGTCCGTAATGGTCTGATTGGCTTTAGAGCCAAAATGCATGAGTTGTGGACAAGCTAATCCTGATTCTGCTTCAGTTCATTTGTTTCCAAAAATGAATGAATGTCTGTGTCTGTCTGTGTGTCTGTCTACTTACTTACTTACTTACTTACTTACTTATTTATTTATGTGTGTTACTACATCTTGTATGCTGTTGCATTTCTGGAGACATTGAACCTCTTATATTTATAAAATAAGTTTCAAAACAAATATTGGTACAGTTAAAAACAGTAAAAATTGTATCACTAATCACGTATAGCATAATTTTACTTCTCTCCAGATCCTTTCTGAAGAGTCATGTTTTTTATAGTGATCCAAAAAATTAGTAAGGTGATATTTGGGGAAATACTTTCCAAAGGAAGGGAGCCATTACTGAGAAGAGTTAATCCCAGATCCTTGAAGTAAGCATCCACTAGTGAGGGGGCTCACAACAAACTCTTTCTCCTGGATCTTACTGGACAGTTAAAATCACCTTGGAGAACATGGTAACAGATATATACAGTGCTTGAGCTTGTTGGGGCGTTAAAGTATCAGCCAGCACCTTGAATTGCATCCAAAAGCTATTTGGCAGCCATTGCTACTCCTATACTAGTGACATTACATTGGTGAACCTTGGTATTATCATAATTACAGAGATTGCAGTATATTTTACAAATGAAACTTTTGGATGGCATTCAAGAGCAGCTGCTCTTAAGATCATTGTTATAATCAAGCTGTGAGGTGCCAAGAGCATTAAAAACTTGAATAAGTGATCCAAGAAAGACTGCAATAGGCACACAATAACTAATTGTGCACTACTTTTGGTTGGAACAAGTATCATGAGTTCAAATTGCAGCATAGCTCCATCTAAGAGAATGCTGTCCAGCACGAAAGCTTTCAGCAGTAATCAGGACCTTCATTCCTTCATCAGCCCTGGGTAGACATATATAATTGGGTATCATCAGCATATTGATAATACTTTACATTGTACTAGTGGCTAGTTCCTATGAACGTTCAGACAGAGGGGAAGAGAGTAAATCTTCCAGTAACCCATAACAGAGTGGCAGACCTCTCTCTGTCCACCATATTTGGAAATGCCCACTCATGATTGAAAACCACTGAAGAAGAGTACCCATCTTTCAGCTTTTTCAGTCAATCCAGATTAATGTTATCAAAGGCCATCGAATGTTGGACAGAATGGAACTATGATGATTGTAGTCCCTATATTCTGATCCTACAGTAATCATCAACAAAGGTGACGAACACAGTCTTAATTGCATGCCTAGGCTTGGGTCCTGATTGAAAAGAGTCCAAATAATACATTTCATCCAGAGCTTTCCATAAGTGTAGTCAAATCACTTTCTCAGCAATCTTACCTAAAAGGATTGGAGACCATTGACATTTGTCTGTATTAATATTTTTTTCAGTAAGCAATACTTTTGGCTCTTAAGAAATTCATTTACTCTCCCAAAGAGAGTAATTGAGTCATGACTTGTGTTGACAGACCCAACCCACAACACAGGCCGGTATACATTACATAGGGGGAAGGAGAACAGCTGCGAGGGTAGAGAACATTTCTGTCATTTATTATTGAATAACTCAGAGTGCTGAAATGTTATATAATGCAAGCATAATAACATTTATGTTCTTATTTTAAATAGCAGTCAGCATGGGGAGAATTTGATCAAAACAAGCAGGAACTGCCGCAGTTGAGAAGTGCATCATTTACTCCTAACACTGATCATTCAGTTCCACTACAAAGAACTTGTAAGTGAAAATTGGGAAATAGCATGCCTCATTATTCAAAACCAGTGTAGCATAGTTTTCAACACTGTGCAATAGAAACTTTTTGTTTGTTACTTTTAGTACTTTTATTTTCACCTGCTATTTTATTCTTAGTCTCCTCATTTTAAATCAGAATCAAGATTTCAAATATTCATAAACTTGAAGATGTCACAGTAATCTCTTTCTTTACCTGGTTAAGAGGCTTTCTGAAACAGAGTCCTCAACTTAAACCGCAAATGAGCCCAAAATTTCTGTTGCTAGGTGAGACAGTTGTTAGGTGAGTTTTGCCCCATTTTACAACCCTTTTTTAACACAGTTGTTAAGGAAGTGACAAGGTTGTGGCTTCTGGCTTCTCTGTTCACTTTGCTGTTTAGAAGGTTGCAAAGGTGATCACATGGCCCTGTAGACACTGCAACGGTCATAAATATGAACCAGCTGCCAGGCATCCGGATTTTGATCACATGACTATGGGGATGCTGCAATGGTCATGAGTGTGAAAAACAGTCATCAGTCACTTTTTTCACTGCTGTTGTAACTTTGAACAGTCACTAAATGAACTGTTGTAAGTTGAGTACTACCTGCGTTAGCATATTTAGTACTTATTGGATCAAAAGTAGCCGCTGATTTTGGGGTGTTTCAAAAGTTCAAACTGAATAATTTATTTGACTTTTTATATATGAAATTCTGCTAATAATTTTATCCAGCTCTTATTTCATAAAATTTGGATAGTATATACGTTTCTTGTTTCAACCCCTCCCACACTAGTTGTATTTTCATAACTGAGAACGCTAAAAATGCAAGAATGTAACTAAGCTATGCTATATATATATATATTTCTAAGTGTGAATTTGAATATGATATACTACATGTTTACTTTTCAAATTGTTTGTATTTTTATTATTGAAAAGCATAAATAAGGTAGCTAGAGTTAAGGCATATTTGAAATTCTCTTTACTTAAGAAGGTAAGTATAATTATATTAAGCATATAATGTAATATATATTTAGTTAATACAAGTGCTACTTTCTTATATAAGCAGAATTTCAAATGCCTCAACTACATAGATAAGGTATCTAGCTTCTGTATATATGATTTGATTAATAATACAGTAATAATATATTACAGTTATAATTTAATACTTAATGCTGATGTTATAGTAATTAAAAGTGATGTTAAATTGTAAAGACAAACTATTGAAGACTATTTTAAGTAGTATAATTTTTATTTCATTGCAGCTCTTCCATCCAGATCTATTTCAGTGGATGAGTCTAAACCTGAACTTCTTTTTAGACTAGTAGTGGGTGCTTTCTCGGTGTCCGTGCTCCATATTGATCCTTTACCACCACCTGAAACTTCAATAAACATTAGCCCGCTAACATCAATGGCACAGGATTTTTTTACCCAGATAGAAAAAGTTGATCCAGCTCAGATTCCCACAGACGATTTTTTGTTCCTCCGAAAAGTATTTGCAAAGGCTTGTTCACATGACCACCTTCGGTACATTTTTTTCTTGTTTATCTAGTAATATAACAAAGCAACAGTAGTGTATATGAATGATGATGAAATAACATTAATTTATTGTTTAGTTAATTTATAAATTTACATTAAAGCACAACAGCTTTCAAACATAAAAGGAGTATTTTATTTTTATTTATTTGTATCCCACTTTTATTATTTTTTACAAAGAATTCAAGGTAGTGAACATATCCAACCTTCCTCTTCCTGTTTTCCTTACAACAACAACAACTCTGTGAGGTGGATTGGGCTGAGAGAGAATGACTGGTCCAAAGTCATGCAGCTTTCATGCCTTAGGCAGAACTTGAACTCATGGTCTCCCGCTTTCTGACCTGGTCCCTTAACCACTAGCTCAAATTAGCCAAATTATTCCTTTTCCTCTATTTGCAAGAAGTTGTCCACCATTCTCGGTCACAGAGTAGGCAGTTGGATGTTTTTGGGAAATTTCTAAGCCTGGACGACAAAGCAAGATTTGCCATTCTTTCTTTCTTTCTTTTAATTCTTGACCAATTTTTCTCTTTAGTGGCAGATAGCACTTGGAAGTAGATTATTTTTTTCATGTATTTGAGATACTATTGCATGTTAGAAAAAGTTAGCAAAAGAAATGTTTTATTTTGGCAGTTAAAATTTGTCTTTCTACAACTTTTTAACAATCAGTAAAGAGCAATTACATGTTCATTGATTAATGGTTTGTTCTTTTGTTTCTCATGACAGATTTATAGGTACAGTCCTCAAAGTGTCCTATGAGCAGCGACAAAGATCAACCTCTCAGTGTTTGAATACAGATTTATCTATTGGAGAGATGGAACTTCTGGAATGCCTGTTTTCTACAGACTCCCATTCCCAAATACCTCACTATACAGAGGTAAATTATATGTATACAGTTAATATTAGCAATTGAAACACACTGAGAAAAATATGAAATTGTGTTCCCTTATATTTTTACACACACACACACACACACACACACACACACACACACACACACACACATATATATATATATATATATATATATATATATATATATATATTGCATTCAGTGGGGTAAATGTGTAAACGTGATTGCTTTATGACAATTGACTTTTTGATAGCTAAATGTTTGGGTTGGAAATACCTATTTAGAAAAAGTTGCTCCAGGCAGAAGTCATTCTTCCCCACTGGGTGGGGGGAGTAAGGTTGTAATATAGTGGATATAAAAAAATCTACACACACATGTTAAAATGCCAGGTTTTTGAGATGTAAAAAAATCAGATCAAGATAAATCACTTCAGAATTTTTTCCACCTTTAACATGTGAGCTATACAGTTCAATTGAAAAACAAACGGAAATATTGTATTTCAGTTTCCATATGGCATTTTAACCAGTGTATAGGCTTTCTACATCCACTGTAGAAATTCGTGCCAGCCATATCTTTTATAATGCAACAATCAGAAAATAATCCAAAATGCTTAACTATTTTCTCTCTCTCTTTAAAATCCTTGGGGCTCCATTTTCTCTAATATCCAAGGGTGTAGCAAAATACAAAACTAAACAAAATCCTAGGGATCTAAAACTTATTGCTGCAGGTTGTTCTAGATAACATAAAAAAGCAAGGAAAATATCAATACTCTGGGTTGCTTAGTGAAAAATCATGAAATGAGGTGAACAATAACATTCTTATTTTTTTTCTCCAAATATATTGGATTTTATGTCATTCTGATAATCTTCTGATAGCGTGGTAATTACCCAAAGAACAGATTTATTTCCCATTCCATAACTCCATCTCTGCACTTCCTTCCTCGTATTTGGGAGGGCTGAGGGGATTTCACACTGGACGTGTGGAAATCCATTCACAAAATGGTGGATGGTGTTTTTGGTTTTTCTAAGCTGTGCGTTAATTACAGTTATTAGCAGTTTTGTTGTCTTTCTTTTAAAGCTCCTTAGGTTTAACTCTGAAAAGCAAGAAAACAAATTACATTCTCCCTCATGCCTTCAACTTCATTACAAGCACTCAAACAACAAAGGGCCTCAGGTAAAGTTGATAAAATTGTTTTCTCTGATTTTTTAAATATATAAATATAAATTTATGCAATTGTGTAGAAACAGTGCTTTACACTTGTAATAGGTCTGTAGTGTTTTATTAACAGGGTAGCCAGGGGAGACTGAGCTCTGTTCCCCAGAAAGCAGATTTGCAAGTGAAGTTGAGTCCAGCATTCTGTGAACTGGATATTAGCATTGTAGACAGACTAAATTCATTGCTTCAACCACAAAAGCTAACCACAGTGGAAACTATGGCATCCCATATGTACACTTCTTACAACAAACACATTAGCCTGGTAAGTAGAAAATCATTGTGCTTTACTTGTGTATTGGTTACATTTTGATTATGGAAAAAAATGAATAGTTGGAAGTTTGAGGTAGACATTTTTGCTTTTTATTTAGTTGTTTACTTATTACTCATAACTATCCTCAAGATAACTCAGAGCAGCAAACAATAAAAAGTCAGAAAACAAAAATAAATCATTGTAAGATACACAAATCAGAGTAAAAACTAATACAAAAATTTCACCGAGGCAATTCAGCAATAATATTAGACAGAATTGCAAATCTTCCTGACCCAATGCCTGAGAGGAAAGCCACGTATTATGAAAAGCAGCACCCTAAAAATGTCTTTTAGTGGAGTGATGTTTACTTAGGAGACAATCTAAAGGTATCTCTTGGTTGGAAGTTTCAATATAAGATGGGTGGCTATACAAAATATTTAAACAAATACATAAATACAAACATTAATTTGTAGTGGTAGTCCTCAACTGTAATTGAGCCTGGACTTGCATTTATAAATCAAGGCACCCGCATGAATGGATGTAATTTTCTGGCCTTTTTGTGGTGATAGTAAAGCAAAATTCAAGATCATTAAACAAATGCCACATTCATTAACTAAGCCCATTCATTTGGGCGTTTTTTGGTCAGAAATCAGCAAAACATGCTGAAAACTGACAAAAAAATTGTGAAACACCTTAACCTGTTGTAAAGCTGACCCACTTAACATGCATTCGCATGACTGCCCGGGGGGGGGGGCAATGATACAACCTGACTACCTGTATACATAAACATATATAGGAAAGATTAAAAGTATACCATCTAATGAAATATACACCATCTAAAAAATTTTCTAATTTTCTAAAATTCAGAGATCCATGAATCTTCAATCCCACTCTGTATGCCTGGATTTCATCTTCTCTTGCCCAGGTTGAATCACATGACGTGGGGAAGATGTCCAGCCCTGAGTGAAGGGTTAGTTTGCAAACACTTCCAGCGTGAGTTTAGAAATCTCATAAACAGTTTTATGATTTATTTCTTTTAGTACTACATTGTGTATATAGCAACCATAAGATGACAGTTTCAGCTAAGAAATGTAGTATAGCGCGCGCACACACACACACACACACACACACACACACACACACATATAAATTAAGTTCCCCCCCATGCTTTAAAAACAGTGTTTTGTTTTTTATTGTTATTATGCATTTTTAGCACAAGGCGTTTGCTGAAGTTTTTCTGGATGATTCACGTACTCCCACTAATTGTAAAGTATCGGTTCAAGTGATTGCACCAGCTCTGAAGCTTTCAGTTCGCTTCCCAATACCTGACCTACGATCAGATCCAGAACGAGGACCGTGGTTTAAAAAATCACTTCAGAAGGAAATTCTTCAATTAGAATTTTCAGACACAGAACTTAAAACAGAATTTATTGGAGGGCCGTCTTCAGAGCAAATTCAATTAGAGCTCACTTTTAAAGAACTAACTGGTAAGATAAAGAACCAGGAACTGTTTATAATAGTGGGTGCCATGAAGTACACAAGTGGTTGGATAATAATAGCCTATTTACTATTCCATGTTTTCCTAATTTAAGAATATGTGGGTGTTCTTCAGGAAGGGAAATGAAAATAATTTTATACATTTGGTATATAAATGAAAATAATTATAACTTTAAATAAAGCCCTTATATTTTTGTTGTCTTAAGACAGGGGTGGGGAACTATGGCCCTTTTATAACTTCTGGGAGTTGAAATCCACAAGTCATAAAGGGGCCATAGTTCCCCACCTCTGTCTTAAGAGGTCATAGTCTGCACTTACAGGATAGCTATTTTTCTATATAATTGAGAATCATGATTGAAAAAGACTTGTTTTGTAAAGAATGTAAGGACACAACAATTTTAATAAGTTTCCTGTATGATTTGTTATTGCTTCACTACAGTTCATAGGAACATATGT